>NC_139020.1:207731005-208043732 GCF_964662115.1 Mustela nivalis | reverse complement strand
GGTGGGTTTCCAAGGCCTCCCAGTGGGAGCCCGGGCATAGCCCTTCAAGCAGTGGGGAGCCATGGAAGGGCGCAGAGCCCCGCAAGGACACCCTGGGGTTTGTTTCCAGAAGAGCCAACCTTCCTGTCCATCACTGGCAGAGGCGTCTTTAGGTAAATGCCAAACGGAGGACAAATTGGCTGGGTATTTCAAAATTACAAACCTGCGAACCCTCAGACTCAGCAAGTCCCTTCCTAGAAATCCAGTCTTTCCACTGGAAATGACGATGACACACATGACTAAATGAGGTTGACGGAACAGTCAAGGTTGGAAATTACGATCCCCGAGGGTCTGAGTCCACAGCGCATGCGCAGCGGGGTAGGGCACGGCCTTACGGTGAGTGGGAATTCTCTTTCAATAAAAGACACAGTGAGGAGGGGCATCTATGCAGCGCATGGAATGGCCTGGAACGAGAAAAGCAAGGTGCAGATCAGGGTGTACAGAAAGCCGCCTTGGGTGTCAAATGTTAAGGAAAAATGTATGTGTATAACATCTTTACTTGATTTTCTAGATACTCTCTTAAAAAAATTTCAAGAAACCGGCGGGGTTGGGGTAGAGGGCAGGAAGGACGCGTTTCTTTTTATTTTTAACTAACAGATTTTATTTATTTATTTATTTATTTTGGTGGGTGGGGGGAGGGGCGGAGGGAGAGGGTGAAAGAGAATCTCACGGGGGCTCCCCGCCCTGCGCAGAGCCCCCCCACGGGACTCGACCTCACAACCCTGAGATCATGACCTCAGCCTTTTAACCGATTGAGCCATCCAGGCCATCCAGTCCTCCCCCCACCCCCCCGTAGATTTTATTTCTTTAAAAGAGTTTTCAGTTCACAGGAAACAGCAACTAGCGCAGAGTTCCCGTGTGTTCCCCGCGCCGCGCCCAGTTTCCTCCATTAGTAACATCTCGCTTTAGTGAGCGACATTTGTTGCAACGGAGAGGTCATTATGCACTGAAGTCCAGTAGTCCCCATTAGGGTACACCCTGCGTGTCCTACAGTCTATGGGTCTGGATAGACAGAATGACACGTATGCACCATAACAGGATCATACATATCAGAATGGTTCCACCTAACATAACAGAATGCTTCCACGTAACAGAATGGTTCCACCGCCCTGAAAATCCTCTGTGCTCCCCCGCTCACCCCACCCTCCCTCCCGGCCCTGGCAACCACTGATCTTCTTAGCATCTCCCTAATTTTGCCTTTTCCAGAATGTCACATGTTTGGGATCATACCATACGTGGTCTTTTCAGTCTGGCTTCTTCCACTTAATCACAGGCAGCCTCCCTGTCTTTTCATGGTTTGAAACCGCATTTGTTTCTTGCTAAATAATATTGCCGGGCGGTTATCAGGGAAAAAAAGAAATCCAGGGACAGGCACTTTTGCCTGACGTTCATCATTACATCAGCCGCAGTCTGGGCTCAGATTCTCGATCTCTTTGGTAGTGGGGACACTGAGACTGAGCGAGCTGCCCCAAGTTCCCAGAGCCCTCAGGCTGTCCTCCTTCCCCTGGACTGGTCCCTAAAGGACTTTTTCTCTGCCTGAGTTTCCTGTGCCATCTCTTTCACCATCAAAGCCCAAGTGTGGGTCCCGTGTGTAGGACAAACTCTGCAGGAACTTTCTCTCTGGCTGCCCAGGGCTCTGGGGGACATCTTGCCTCTGTGACATGGGACTTCCGAGACGCATTCACCAGGTAACTCAGCTGGGGTTCTGCAAGGTCCCAGCGACCCAGCTGACAAGTGGGAGACAATGGGTTTCCCTCTTCTAGAGGGACCTGATTGTCTCAGCCCAGACTATTCCTTTATCTTCAGAAAGCAGCTGTGCCAAGAAAAGGAGGTTAGATGCTCGGATGCTTGAGTTCGAATCCTGCACTCCCACTTTGGGTGCCAGGCTTAAACGATTTTTGTTTTATGCTTATGAGAACAACTAAACTAAAAATACCGACAATACCAAATGCTGACAAAGATGCAGAGAAACTGGACGTCTCAGATGTTGCGGGTGGTGATGCAAAATGGTGCAACCCTTCTGGAAAAGTTTGGTGGTTCTTCAAACACTAAACAGGCAGTCATCACATGACCCAACGATCCCACGGCCACATATTTGAAAATGAAAACTGGGTTGAGCCTCTGCCTTCAGCTCAGGTCATGATCTCGGGGTCCTGGCTCAGTCAGTTGAGCATCCAGCTCTTGGTTTCAGCTCAGGTCATGATCTCAGGGTCATAGGATCAAGCCCTGCATAGGGCTTTGAGCTCAGCACAGAGTCTGCTGGAGAGTCTTTCTTCTCATCTCCCCGCTCTGCCCCTCTGCCTACTCTTTCTCTCTCAAATAAATAAAATCTTTAAAAAATATATTTAAAAAGTAAAAAATAAAAATGAAGGGGCGCCTGGGTGGCTCAGTGGATTAAAGCCTCTGCCTTCGGCTCAGGTCATGATCCCAGGGGTCCTGGGATGGAGCCCCGCATCCAGCTCTTTGCTCAGCAGGGAGCCTGCCCCCCCCCCACTGCCTGCCTCTCTGCCTACTTGTGATCTCTGTCAAATAAAAAAAAAAATCTTTAAAAAAAATAAAAATGAAGATTTTGGGGGTGCCTGGCTGGCTCAGTTAGTACAGCACACAAGTCTTGATCTTGGGGTTGTGGGTTCAAGCCCCGTGTTGGCTGTAGATGACTGAAAAATAAAATCTTGGGGTGCCTGGGTGGCTCAGTGGGTTGAGCCTCTGCCTTCAGCTCAGGTCATGATCTCGGGGTCCTGGGATTGAGTCCTGCATCGGGCTCTCTGCTTGGCAGGGAGCCTGCTTCCTCTCTCTCTCTCTCTCTCTCTGCCTGCCTCTCTGCCTACTTGTGATCTCTCTTTGTCAAATAAATAAAATATTTTTAAAAAATCTTTAAAAATAATAAAACCCAAGAGAAAATTTATGTTCACATAAAAACCTGTCCATGATTATTTATAGAAGCTTTATTCATGATCACCAATAGCTGGCAACAATCCAATTGTCCCTCAACGGGCGAATGTGGAACAAATGGGCGTCCATGGGTACAATGGAATATTCTTCAGTAACAAAAAGGAACGAACTATTGATACAGGCCACAAAGCTTTGGGCTTAAATGCTTTATGCTGCAGTGAAAGAGGCCAGACTCAAAAGACTATATATTGTATGATTCCATTTATAGAACGTTCTCAGAAAGACAGAACTCTAGTGTGGGAGCGCAGATCGGTGTTGGGCTGGGGCTGGGGGGAGGGGCTGACACAAAGGGGCAGCGTGAGGGAGTTTAGGGATAGTGTGGAGTTTCGGAGCCAGCAGGACAGCAGATGATGATGACCCAGTAATCAGGAACATCATGGGGACTCCCGGGCACCAGGGGAGCCCTGAGGGCATGTCCGACCCAGCTGGAGGGCATCTCCGACCCAGCTGGAGGGCATCTCAGAGGAGCAGGCATCGAAACTGAGACCTAAAAGCTGTCTTTTAGGTAGCAGGCAGGTGAGCAGCCGGGCAGACAGTGGGAACAGCATGAGCAGAGCAGAGGCTCCGAGGAGGGACATTCAGGAAACTGGAGCGTTTATCTGACTGGAGTCCACAGGGTGTTTTTTGTTTGTCTTTTGGTTTTGATTCATCTGCTCTTGAGTTGAAAACTGGAGACTCCGCGGTGGGTGGCAGGGATCCCACCCAGACAGCTCCAGGCCGGGTCCAGCCCCGTGCTGTGAACTCCGCCCAGGTCTGCCATGCCCATTTTCCAGACGAGGAAACCCACGCTTAGAGAAGAGGTCCTTTATCACCTGATGTGACCTTGAGGATCCTTGAGGACAACTTTTGCACAGGATTAGTCACTCAGATTCTGGAATCAGACAGGCCTGGGTTTGCTGGGCATGTAAAAAGGGTGAGAAAATCCAGGAAGCCGGCCTGTGGAGGTGACCCTGGAGGCTACAGGATGAAAAGGAACATGGTAGATGTGGACCTCATAGTTGAGATCCTGGCAAACACGACTCCAGCATCCAGATGCCTTTGTTGGAGACTCCTCTCTGGAGGGTGCACAGAACTGGGAAGGGGGGGGGGTCCTGTCTCAGAATCAATGCCCCCTGGGAGTAGCCTTCAGCCAGTGGGGGTGATGGATAAACACCGCGGCTCCCTTGCCCGCAGATGGGATGACCAAGATGCGTGTCCTATGTTGTTTCCCAGTGGTCCCCAGGGGTACTGAACCCCCAGTTGCTTGCTGAGCTAACCTGCCTTAAACACCCCCCCCCCTTACAGGCTGCCTTCCCTTCTCAGTCTCATTTCCTTTCACAGACTGAATTATGTCACTCCAAATTTGTATGTTGAAGTGTACACCCACCCCACCACCCCCCCGCCCCCGCAGTTACTCGGAATCACACTCTATTTGGAGATAGGGTGCTTAAGTAGGTAATTAAGTTAAAACAAGGTCACATTAAGACAAAACCTTCTCAGGGTACAGAAATGGTAGAGGTATTGAGTCTCGGGCATCCGGGGTCAGAGCGCGCCTGCCAGCCACGCAGGGAGGAGCCAGGGTGCTCTGCCCCGCTGCGGCCAGACCTCAGTGCCACGGAAGCCGCAGTGTTTGCCCCAAAAACCCACGAAGAGAAGCTTCGGATGTGGGCGGGGCGATGCCACCGCAGAAGCCTCCTCTGCGGTTTCAGGCCACAAAGGAAGGTTGCAGCCCATTTCTTCCCAGCCACAAAGGAAACGGTTACTGGTTACTCGTTCGGGGCTGGGCGGGCTTGACCTCAGCCATCTGGGCTGAGCGGGCGGCGCTAAGCGCCTGCGGGCGTCTCCTCCTTCGTGGGTCTTTCTGATTTATTCCCGCGGTCGGAGAGCTGACCTTGGTCGTCTTCAGCGCGCAGCCTCTCTTGGCCCCCAGCTCAGAAGCAAAACACAATTCCTTTTAAAGATAACTTTATTGAGGGACGCCTGGGTGGCTGGTGTTAAGCGTCTGCCTTCAGTTCACATCATGATCTCGGGAGCCTGGAGATCGAGCCCCATTTTGGGCTTCTTCCCCTGCTCAGTGGGGAGTCTGTTCTTCTCCATCTGCCCCTCCCCACTGCTCATGGTCTCTCTCTCCAGCTCTCGAAGAAATAAATAAGATCTTTTTTTTTTTTTTAAGATTTTTATTTATTTCTTAGAGAGAGAGAGATACAGAGCGCAAGCACAGGCAGACAAAGTGGCAGGCTAGAGGCAGAGGGAGAAGCAGGCTCCCTGCCCAGCAAGGAGCCGGATGCGGGACTCGATCCCAGGACGCTGGGATCATGACCTGAGTCGAAGGCAGCTGCTTAACCCACTGAGCCACCCAGGCGTCCGGAAATAAATAAGATCTTTTAAAAATAGCTTTATTGAGAGACGCTTGGGTGGCTCAGTGGGTTAAGCCTCTGCCTTCGGTTCAGGTCATGATCTCAGGGTCCTGGAATCGAGCCCCGCATAGGGCTCTCTGCTCGGTGGGGAGCCTGCTTCCTCCTCTCTCTCTGCCTGCCTCTCTGCCAACTTGTGATCTCTGTCTGTCAAATAAATAAATAAAATCTTTAAAAAAGAAAGAAAGAAAGAAAAATGTCCTGCACCCATTAGCTGTCATTCTCCTATCCCCTGTCCCTTGAGCCCGAGACTACTCCAGCCCACTATTTTGGACTCCTGGAAGACTACGGTGTTATATGTTATATGTGGTCTTGTTACATGTTATACATGGTGTTTTGCATCTGACGCCTTTCATTTCGTGTCATGTTTTCAAGACTCACTCTCACTGTGCTGGCGCTTCCTTCCTTCTTGTGGCTAAATCACGTTCCATCATCCATGGAGGGACGTTTGGGTTGTTTCCACCTTTTCCACCTTTTTTTTAAAAAAATGATTTATTTATTGTTTTATTTATTTGAGAGAATGGGGGTGGAGATAGGTGGAGGGGGAGCAGAGGGACAGAATCTCAAGCAGACTCTCTACTGGGCACGGAGCCCAACGTGGGGCTCCATCTCATGATCCCAATACCATGACCTGAGCCGAAATCAAGAGTCGGATGCTTGGGGCGCCTGGTGGCGCTCTCTCTGTTTGTCTCTCTCTCAAATGAATAAATAAGATCCAAAAAAAAAAAAAAAGAGTTGGATGCTTAACCCACTGAGCTACCCAAACACCTCTGGATTGTTTCTGCCTTTGTTGGTTATGAATCACGGTGCTCAGAATATTCAAGTACAGGTATTTGTGGTGTATGTGTGGGTGCATATCCAGACAGGCCCTATGGTAATTCTAGGCTTAACGCCTTGAGGAAACGCAGGACTGCTTTTCCGGGGGCTGCCCCAGTGCACAACCTGCCCAGCAGTGAATGCGGGAATTTCTCCACACCCTCATGTGAAAACACTTCCTGAGCCCATTTTGCAGATAAGACTTTGGTACCTTGAGGCCAAGCAATGGATCTCGGTCCCACAGCCAGACGCTCGAATGAAGAGTCATGGGTATTTTTCAAGCTCCTGCTGTGTACCAAGCACTGAATAGAGTAGACAGGAAAACTTGTGATTGTGAGGTGTGGCATGGAGAGGACCTAGATGGTTCAAAATAAGAAGTTATAAAGCTTAAAGTAAGGTAGACAAATCTGGAGGACTATACGGGACTAAGGGACTTGTACTAGGTTGCGATCAATTTCTACAACTGGATATTTTTACACTAGGTTCTACAACTGGATATTTTACACTGGGTTACTTTTAATGTTCTATTAAAATCGTGGTAAAATACATATCAGATAAAATTGGCCATTTGAACTAATTTTAAGTGTGTAATTCCGTGGTGTTAATTACATTCACAGTGCGGGGCCACCACACCCCGTTTCCAAAATTTTTCATTGCCCCAAGCAGTTCTGCTCTCCTGTAGCAATGACTTCCCATTCTCTGCGCTCCCCTGTCTCTGTAAGCCAGCCTCTTCTAGGTATTTGTATCTGTGACACTAGAAAGCACAGCCTATTGGTGTGATGAAAAATGGCCAGACTTCATTTTGGTTTTTAAATCTTTTTTTTTTTTTTCTTTTGTTAGAGAGAGAGTGCAAGCAAGTAGGGGAGGGACAGGGGGAGATGGAGAGAAGAATCCCAAGCAGGCTCCAGGACCAGCAGCACAGTGTCTGATGTGTGGCTTGATCCCTGGACCCCAAGCTCATGACCTGAGCCAAAACCAAGAGTTGGACGCTTAACCCACTGAGCCAGCCAGGGACCCCTTCTTCTACTTCTTCATCTTCTTCTTTTTTTTAATATTTTATTTATTTATTTGACAGAGAAAGATCACGAGCAGGCGGAAGGGCAGGCAGGGGTGGGGGGAAGCAGGCTCCCTGTTGAGCAAGGAGCCTGATGCGGGGCTAGATCCCCTGACCCTGAGACCATGACCTGAGCCAGAGGCAGAGGCTTAACCCACTGAGTCACCCAGGCTTCCCTTCATTTTGTTTTTTAATAAAAGAAGCCGGCCCTGGTGTGGGTATTAAGGAGGGCACGTATTGCATGGAGCACTGGTGTGGTGCATAAACAATGAATCTTGGAACACTGAAAAAATATAAATTTTTTTTTTTTAAAGATTTTATTTATTTATTTGACAGTGAGAAGTCACAAGTAGGCAGAGAGGCAGGCAGAGAGAGAGAGAGAGAGAGAGAGAGAGGAGGAAGCAGGCTCCCTGCTGAGCAGAGAGCCCGATGTGGGACTCGATCCCAGGACCCTGAGATCATGACCTGAGCTGAAGGCAGCGGCTTAACCACTGAGCCACCCAGGCGCCCTAAAAATTTTTAAAAAATAAAAAGAAGCTAGGCATTGGCGTCAGCTGCCACACCTGCCCACATTAAACACATAAAAGTGTCAGGTGAGGGCACCTGAGTGGCTCAGTTTATTAAGCATCTGCTTTCTGCTCAGCATATGATCCCAAGGTTCTGGGATCCAGCCCTGCATCGGGCTCCTTGCTCAAGGGGGAGCCTGCTTCTCCCTCTTGCTCTGCCCCTGCCCCCGCCCCCACTTGTGCACACTCTCTCTCTCCCAAATACATAAATAAAATCATTTAAAAAAAGTGTCAAGTGATGTCTTGATGGTCTTCAGGTGTTAGAAGGACTGAGGATGAAGGGTCAGAGGCCACCGCGGGCAGACTCCCGAAGCCAGGCCCAGGAGAAGGAGACAGCAATTTGGATATAAGGCCAGAACTCCAAGGGGACAGCTGGAAGGTCAAAGTTCCGTTTGGCTTGTGGACATCTGAGGACTTCCAGGCCCAAGGAATAAGGGGCTCACACTGGGGTCCACCAATAATGGACCAGGTTGCTTTGTTGGGTAGTGAGATCCTTGTCATCCCGGATCCAATGTTGTCATTGTCTGTTTACACGCCTGGGTCCCTCGAGTATCTGAGTCTGTGACGGGAGGGGGCAGCAACTGTTTGGTTTGGTACAGCGGTTGGTATCCACTGGGCGCTCAGTGGATGCTCCCTGGATGAAAAGTTGAATGCATTAGTGAACAGGCAGATTCCACCCATCGGGAAGGAGCCCCTGGCTTTGGGCTCAGAAGACAGCTTCAGATCTTAGTAGTGTGGCCTGGAATGCAAGGCTGTCCCCCCACTAGGCCCCCCAGAGTATTGACGGTAAAACAGAAGAATGAGAGCGCCTACCTCCCGAGACAGAAGAGGAGATGCCGCTGAGTTCAACACTGGTGCAGAGTAAAGGCTCCAAGCATCGGACACACCAACTCCCTCGGTTCTTTTAAGAGACAAGGACCGAAAAGCAGTTGGCGAGCGGCCCGCAGAGGGGATTCCAGTGCTGGGGTGGATTGTTGTCCAGGATGCCTGAGATCATAGTGGAGTTTCGGGCCAGCGCTGTGTTTGTGTTTCTGCAAATTCTCTCTTACTTCTGTGGTCAAAGATTAGGTCGTGGTTTTCCGATATCACAAAACCCCCACCAGACAGCAAGGAGCATCTGCTGAGAGGGTGGGAAAACCCTTCCAAGAATACAGTGGTCCTGGTTGAAGACAGCACCGGTCACTCAGCCTGGGCACCTGTCCTTGGGTCCCCTGGGGTCTCCTTTTACAATCACAGCATTCTTCCATTTTCTTAAAAACAGTTTTTTTTTTTTTCTGGGACGCCTGGGTGGCACAGTCGGTAAGCGACCAGGTCTCGGCGTTGGCTCAGGTCCTAATCTCAGGGTCGTGAGATCAAGCCCTGTCAGCTCCCCACTCAGCGTGGAGTCTGCTCGCGATTCTCTCTGCATCCCTCTGCCCCCCTCCCTGGTGCTCTCTATCTCTCTCAAATAAATAAACAAATCTTCAAAAAATAAAAAAAACCCACAATTTTTTTTTCCCACACACCGAAGGAATATATGCTCATCATAGGCAATTTGAGAACATTTTCAGAAAAGACCACGTAGGAACAAAAATAAGCTGTTCAGCCGCTCACCAATGCTGATGCTTTTGTGGCTTTCGTTCTGGATGTTTTTCTCTACAGAACAGGTATCTGCTCTGCTCTTTTCAAAAGTTATGATTGAGGGGGGGGCGCCTGGGTGGCTCAGTGGGTTAAGCCTCTGCCTTCGGCTCGGGTCATGATCTCAGGGTCCTGGGATCAAGCCCCGCATTGGGCTCTCTGCTCAGCGGGGAGCCTGCTTCCCCCTCTCTCTCTGCCTGCCTCTCTGCCTACTTGTGATCTCTCTATCCAATAAATAAATAAAATTTTTAAAAATTTTTAAGAAAGGTTATGATTGCTCTGAAAACCCAACTTTGGAATCTGCTGTGTTGGGATGGTTTTTCCACACCATTGAACTTCCAAGGCTGTGATGGATTGTATATATATATATTTTAAAAGATTTTATTTATTTATTTAACAGAGATCACGAGTAGGTAGAGGCAGAGAGAGAGAGGAGGAAGCAGGCACCCTGTGGAACAGAGAGCCTGATTCAGGGCCCGATCCCAGAATCCCTGGGATCATGACCTGAGCTGAAGGCAGAGGCTTTAACCCACTGAGCTACTCAGGCGCCCCTGGATTCTATATTTTAACGTAAGAAAGACTATATGTATGTCCTCATGGGCAGAGAGCTGGACAGGGGTCCTGCAACCACCAAAAGGTCTATGTCGTGGTTAAGATTGAGACCCGGGGATCAAAATCTGACTTTCACCACTTCCTATATGTGACATCACCAAGGTGTTTAGACTTTCATGCCTCAGTTTATCCATCTGTAAAATGGGGATTTATGATTTCATTGATCTCAAAACAACCCTGGGCCCCCAGTGAATGACTAGCAGAGAAGAGATTTCCATGTTCTTTCTTAGAGATTTTATATATTTATTTGAGGGAGAGAGTGAGCACCAGTGAGAGGAGGGGCAGAGGAAGAGGGAGAAGCAGACTCCCTGCTGAGCATGGAGCCCAACACGGGGCTCCAACTCACGACCCTGATACCTGATCTGAGCTGAAATCAAGAGTCAGATGCTTAACCGACTGAGCCATTCAGGTGCCCCAAGATTTCCATTTTCTTTCTTTCTTTCTTTTTTTTTTTTTTTTAAGATTTTATTTGTTTATTTGACAGACAGAGATCACAAGTAGGCAAAGAGGCAGGCAGAGAGAGAGAGGGAAGCAGGCTCCCCACAGAGCAGAGGAACACACCGCACTGCCTTCCCAGCAAGTTATAAAAAATCATACCTACGGTACTATATTTTTTACACAAAGTTACAAAACATGCTTGCAATGTTGTCTGCTTTGTCATGATTCACTTGTCCCATTTAGAAGGCATATGTGTTTTATGGAGTTTTCTGCATTTGTGTTTCATTTCCTCATTTTAAAAAAGACTTAAAAAAAAGTCAAATTACATAAATGAGTTTGGAGCAAAAAACAGATGCCACCACCAGTGTTTTCTTTAAAAAACATTTTATTTATTCATTTATTTGTCGGGGGAGGAGCAGAAGGAGAAGGAGAGAAAGAATCCCAGTTAGACCCCCTGCTGAACATGCAACCAGGCACAGGGACTCGATCTCACGACCTACGAGATCATGAATGGAGCCAAAATCACAAGTGAGATGCTTAACTGACTGAGCTTATGCAGGCACCCCTTCTTTTTTCTTTTTCTTTTAATTAATAGAGTTTACTTTTTAAAAGTTTTAGGCTTGAAGACTAATTGAATGTAAAGCACAGAGAGTTACTACATGTCTCCTTTCTCCTCAACCCGCAGCTTGCCCTATTATTAACGTCTTGCATTCGTGATCAATTACTTACAACCGATGGACCAATATTGATAAATGAAGGTAAAACGATGTTCCTATGGATGGAACCTGATCCAATATGAATGGTGTCGTCATAGGAAGGATTAAGAGGCTGCCTGGGTGGCTCAGGCTATTAGGTGTCTGACTTTGGTACAGATCATAATCTCAGGGTCCTGGGATCAAGCCCCATGTCTTGTTCTCTGCTCAGCGGGGAGTTTGCTGGTTCCTCTGCTCCTCCCCCTGCCTGTGCTCTCTCTCAAATAAATAAATAAAATCTCTTTTTTTCTTTTTCAAAAAATTTTTAATTAACATACAATGTATTATTAGGCCCAGGGGTACAGGTCTGTGAATCGCCAGGTTTACACACTTCACAGCATTCACCATAGCACATACCCTCCAAATCTTTTTTTTTCAAGACGAATATTAAGAGACAGATTCTCCTGGAGGGAAGACCACGTGAAGGCCATAGAAAAGATGTCCATCAGCAAGCCAAGAAGAGAGACCTCAGGAAAAACCGATCTTTCTTTCCTGCTTTCTTTCCAGACTTTTCTGTTGGGTAGTATTTTCTGACTTCTCACCTCTGTCCCCAGTGATTATTACTAAAATAACTTAACCCATAAAATAGCCCCTTGTTAGGGTCGGGTCCAGGTTTTGTAGGACCTAAATGCACAAATATATCAATGCTGTTGATTTTGCATGATCAATAAACGAAGTGAACCTATCCCCTGAGGCTCCCGTTGGTGGGCTCAGCATAATGGGGTACTGGGGAGGGGGGAGGGCACCAACGTGTGTGTATTGTGTATTTAAGATGCTTGATTTTCTTGGTTGCGATGCTTTTGAAAAACATTTCCTAGGGACACCTTAGGTGGCTCAGTTGGTTAAGCATCTGCCCTTGGCTCAGGTCATCATCCCAGGGTACTGGGATGGGGCCCTGCATCGGGCTTCCTGCTCAGTGGGGAGTCAATTTCTCCCTCTCCCTCTGCCCCTCCCCCAACTCATGCTCTCTCCCTCTCCCTCAAATAAATACATAAAATCTTAAAAAAAAAAATCTCCTAAAATAAAACGAAGGAGACCAGGCGGGGGAGAACCAAATTAGGACTATCTTAACACACCTTAATCTCTATTCTTAAGCAAATATTGGAGTAGTTCTATTTCTACAATAATGTTTAAATGTCTTCCTAATGGGTCTGTAGCTTCCCTTCAAAAGAAGCTTTTCACGGTTTTCTAGAACCTCTGAACTATCACTGATAGATTGCACTAATTTTCTCTGTTTGTTTGTTTGGTTTTTTTGCCGAGCATCTGACATTTTACAATTTGCCGGATGCTTGCACAATTTGTAATTCGCCAGATGCCTGCACAATTCTGTTTCTTTGCACCAATTCAGTTGGCGTGGGTTAGGGGGACTTGCAGGGTGCGTCACAGACACACTCCGTTTCATCCCGCTGACCCGGGTGGGTCTAGGGCACCTAGGCGCACTCGGCGGGGGCTTGGCTGGGAGACTCTAGTAGGGGCCCACGTACGGCCGCGCTTTCCGCTGATGGCCGCCAGGGGGCGCGAGAGGCCGAGACGCACGCCTGGTCCTTGCAGGTAAGCCGGGGCGGGGGGGCGGGGCTTCTGCGCGGGGCTGCCGCGGGGGCGGGGCCTGGGGGAGGTACCTCACGCCTCCACCTAAGGGTCCTGTGTTCCTCTGGCTTTGGCAGGGTCAGCTCTCCTTCAGCCTCCAGTGGGCCTCTCATCCTCCCCGCCCTTATTTTTTTTTAATCATTACTTTTATTTATTTATTTATTTATTTGTCAGACAGAGATCACAAGTAGGCAGAGAGGCAGAAAGACAGAGAGAGGAGGAAGCAGGCTCCCTGCTAAGCAGGGAACCGATGTGGGGATCGATCCCAGAACCCTGGGATCAGGGCCGGAGCCGAAGGCAGAGGCTTTAGCCCACTAAGCCACCCAGGCACCCCCTCCCCGCACTTATTTATCCTTCATTTTCCCGCCTTCTTTGAGCACCAACCCTTTCCTGTGCACTTCTGCCCACATTTTCAAGCCCTCATTTGCATCCTGCATTTTCCCATACTCCCTTGCTCCTGCATTTTCTCACCCTCCTGTGCATCCTCATTTTCGGGCCCTCTGCACCTGGTTCTTGGGCTCTTTATTTCAGTGACCTTTTAGAGAAAGTCGTGAAAGGACACGCTTCTAGACGGGAACGTGACCCGCAGTCCGGGAGGAGATGGTCACTCCTACGTGCAAATTTTTAGTTCCACATATTCCAAGAAGCAGATAATTTGACAAACATTCGTTAAATTAATTCAAATGTGTGTGCGGGGTGGGTGTGTGTGTGTCTCGATGTCTACAAGCACCGTTTTTCCTCTGAAATGCCTGCTACCCACGTCTCATCAGGGCCCACTGATCAATGGCACTTGGGCTCAAGGAAATTTGCTGCACCTGCTGTGGCTGAGCAGAGGGAGAAAGGAAAGGTGTTGGCGGGAAATGGGGAGAGGGGCTGGAGTGGGGAGGGTGGAGCGCTGTCAGAGGTTCCCACGTTCCTGTCTCTCTTGGAGTTTCAAAGCCCAGCCTTGACCTTGATCCCTGGGTCTCCCTGAGCAGTTTCCTTGTCCTCTGAGCCCCGTGAGGAGGGTGAGGATGAGTCATGTGAGCGAATGCGAAGGCAGAAGCTTGGGCGACCTGATGGCTTGTAGCTCCTGCTTCCTGGAGCTCCTTCATTCATTCATTCCATATTGGTTTCTCAAGCAACTACTGTGGGCCAAGCTTTGGGAACACAACCGTGACTAGGGCAGAGCTCAGGACCCTGCCCACTTGGAGCCCCCAGTCTAGTGGGGGCATTAACCGCAAGAGCGGTCAGTGCTGAATGCTATGCCCAAAGGGCCCAAGTGGCATCTGGGGGTTACGAGGGCAGCCCATCATGCCTTTTCTCCACCCCAGGTGCAGCCTGTTTGGAGAATGAGGAACCGGCAGGGGTAGCTCAGGGTACCTGCTTCCCGGACACAGGGAGCCTCGCTCTGGCATCCAATTGTGACGTGATAGAGGCTTATGACTGCGGAGGGGTGGCTGCTGGGGCACCTTGCTGGCAGACGATCAGACAGCCAGGAGAGAGAGGGACGAGTCAGCCTTGGTGCCCCTGATCCTAGACCTATACCATCAGGGGAAACAGGAGCCCTGAGGTTTATTCAGGAAGATGCTGACCTGAACGTCCGGAACCCCCGGTCTGGCCAACATGGATGAAATGCACACTCTGTATTCTTCCCTGAAGAGACTGTTATCTTTCTTCAATGACTTCAGAGTTGTAAGTATGTCACCACCCAGGCCCTGGGGCTTTGCAGCCCTTCCTCCATAACTGGCTCCCTCAAAGACAGAAATAAGTTGATCCAAATTCACTGACATCCAGATCGGTGGTCTCCAGGGAAGCAGGAAAGATGTAGGGCAGACTGACGAGGAGCAGGACACACTGGGAACAGGTATAGGCTCTGTTCACCCAGAGTCAGTGAAATCAAGCACAGAGGTGTGTGATGGCAGGGGCTGGGCAGAAGGGGAGGGGGTTGTGGCTGGGATTGGTGGCTGAAGAAGAGCTTGACTCTAGGTCAAATCCTGTAGAACACTAAGTTTGGGAAGGACAAGAGAGGGTGACTGTTAGGCACTTGGATGGCTCTGAGCCATCCATCTGAGCCGTGTCTGCCCGCGGCTCAGGTCATGATTCCAGGGTCCTAGGATTGAGTTCCGCCATTAGGCTCCCTGCTTGGCGGGAAGCCTTCTTCTCCCTCTCCCACTCCCCCTGCTTGTGTTCTCTCTCTGTCAAATAAGTAAATAAAATCTTAAAAAAAAAAAGAAAGAGGTAGTGGTTGTTTTGGGCGGTCCTTTAAATTTTTCAAAACACCTTTTTTTTTCTTACTATAAAAGCAACCCAAAATGTTCATTGTTAACAAGGATTTGTTTTGGGGTACCTGGGTGTCACAATCAGTTAAGCAGCCAACTCTGGATTTTGGCTCAGGTCGTGATCCTCCAGGTGGTGATATCAAGCCCGTCCCCCGACCATGAGCTCAACACAGAGCCTGGTTGGGATTCTCTCTCTCCCCCTCGGGCCCTCCCCCACTCATATGTGCTTTCTCTCTCTTTCTCAAATAAATAAATAAATAAATAAATAGATCCTTAAAAGAAAAAAAAAAAAGACTCTTGGGTGTCTGGGTGGCTCAGTTGGTAAACGTCTGCCTTCGGCTCAGGCTGTGATCCCAAGGTCCTGAGATCCAGTCCCTCATCAGATCGATGGGGATCTGCTTCTCCCTCTGCCCTTCCCCATGCTCATGCCCCCTCTCTCTCTCTCAAATAAGTAAATAAAATCTTTAACAAAAAACAAATCTCTTCCTCTGCCCCTCCCCTCTCTCGAAATAAATCTTTTTTCTTTTTTAAGATTTTATTTGTTTATTAGATTTTTATTTTATTTGTTTACTTGTTAATTATTTGTTTATTAGATCACTGGAGCAGAGTGGGGGAGGGGCCGCGGGAGGGGCGAAGCAGGCTCCCCACTGAGCCAGGAGTCTGATGTGGAGCTCAATCCCAGGACCCCAAGACCGTGACCTGAGCCAAGGGCAGATGCTGAACCAACTAAGCCACCCAGGTGCCCCTAAAATAAATCTTTTTTTTTTTTTAAAAAGGCAATTGTTTTGATAGCAGAATGGCATTAAGGAAAGGTCACCAGGAAAAAGGAGGTTATTAAATATCACTCCTCATCTAGTTACTGGTGTTGTAACATTTTCATGGGAATTAAATGAGATGGAACATTTAAAGAGCTTATGCCTATCATTGGGAACAGTACTGAATAAATACCATCACCACTTTCATACCCTTCCAGATTTTTCTATATACCTTTTAAAAACAGCAAAATGAACACAGGAAAGCTATTGCTTTATGATCCACTTTTTCCCTTTAGAAGAATTTAACTTCCCCTCCTTTTGGATAGATTTTATTTTATTTTTTAAGATTTTATTTATTTATTTGACGGAGATCACAATTAGGCAGAGAGGCAGGCAGAGAGAGGGGGAAGCAGGCTCCCCGTTGAGCAGAGAGCCCAACGCAGGGCTGGATCCCAGGACACTGGGATCATGACCTGAGCCGAAGGCAGAGGCTTTAACCCACTGAGCCACCCAGGCACCCCTGGATAGATTTTATTTTTTAGGGCAGTTTTAGGGTCACGGCACAATTGAGCAAAAGGTACTGAGATTTCCCATATACCCCTGTTCCACACAGGCACAGCCTCCCCCATCAGCAACACTCCCCCCAGAGCAGTAAATTTGCTACAATTCAATCGATGAATTTCCATGGGCATTATCATCACCCAGAATGCATAGTTTTCATTAGGGTTCACTCTTGGCGTTGGACATTCTATGGCTTTTGACAATGAATCCACCATTTTAGTATTCATGGAGTAGTTCACCATATAAGGGTGCTCTGTGCCCCCCCCCCATCTTCCCTACCTCCCCACTCACCTCTGGCGACCACTACTGTCAGTCCTCTACTGTCTCCATAGTTCTGCCTTTTCCAGAATGACCTATACTTGGGATCGTACACTGCGTAAGCTTCTCAGATGGGCTTCTCTCATTCAGCAATATGATTGTGAGTTTCCTTCATATATTTTCACGGCTTGATGGCTCATTTCTTTTTAGTGCTAATAGTCCATTGATTGTACCACAGTTTATCCATTCACCTGCTGAAGGCTGTCTTGGTTGCTTTCCAGTTTTGGCAATGATGAATAAAGCTTCTGGAAACTTCCATGCGCAGGCTTTTGTGCAAACATTAGTTTTCAGCTCAGTTGCATAAATCCCAAAGAGCATGACTGCCATATTGGTAAACATCTTCCTCTGACAATAAGGGTCAGACAACTACAGCCTTGTAAATAGAGAGATAAATGGATAGATGGATATTATTTATTTGTAAATGAAATGTATTTGTTTATGAAGTGTGCATGGCTGTCTTTAAGCTACACTGACAGGGCTGAGTTGTTTCAACAGAGGCCTTATGGCATCCAAAACTCACAAAATCTGGGGCTTTTTGCGCGCATGTGCACACGCGTGCGGGCGCGCATGCACGCACACACACACACACACACACACACACAGATGGCCAACCCTTGTCCTGGAGCATCATTTGAAATAAGTGTCTAGAGTCCCATTGCATGGCTGTGCCATGGTTTACCTACCCAATCTGTATTACTGATTGCTTCAGCTAGTTTCATCCCTGACCATTCTAATGTTGAGGTATGTGTGTGTCTATGAGGATATCAGATATTACACTGAATATCTACAAATATAATTTCTTTTTTTTTTTTTTTAGATTTTATTTATTTACTTGACAGAGAGATCACAAGCAGGCAGAGAGGCAGGCAGAGAGAGAGAGAGAGAAGGAAGCAGGCTCCCCGCTGAACAGAGAGCCCGATGCGGGGCTCGATCCCAGGACCCTGGGACCATGACCTGAGCCGAAAGCAGAGGCTTTAACCCACTGAGCCACCCAGGTGCCCCTACAAATATAATTTCTAGATAAAGGGTTTTATTGTAAAATCTTTAAGATTTTAAATATGAATTGCAAAGTGTCCTCCCGCATGCCCTCCCCCTTAAAAATCTTGTTTTCCGGCAACAGTATATAAGAATGTCTCTCCACGTCCTCACTAACTCTGGGTATTAACATTTTTTAATGTTTTTGCTGATTTTATTGGCCTTTGCTCTCCCCACCCCCCTACCCCGCACACCCCCCGACCCCGCACACCCCGGGAGAGTTCTATTTGTATACAACTAACAGACTATCTTTTCCTGTCTGATTTCTGTCCTAAAGATGTCTGGTTTGATCCTCATAGATGGCCTGGGCATCTATGTCAAATTCAGAGAGGCTGTCCTGGCAAGGGTCCTTGGGTTATCCTCTGCATATCTCCTTAACACTGGCTGTCTGTGCCCGTCAGTGGGCTGCCTCACGGTGCTTCTTGGCTTTGTTGGGTGGTATGGAGCAACCAGAGAAAATAGGGGCACTCTTTTGTTTGTAAGTTGGATCTGCACCCATCCCCCCAAACTCCCACCCCACCCCCAGGTGAATTCTTCCTTGCACTTATTACAAACTCCTGCCATCAGCCTCCCCTATTTTTCAGTGCTTGTGGTGTCTCACTTTGAGCTCTTTGGCTTTTGGGAGTTTGCTTATGTGTGTGTGGTGTGAGGTGTGAGGTAGGGGTCAGTCCTCTCCTGCCTACACTAATTTCCATTATCCTTGGGTCTTTCCTGGGCACACTGCTCTGTTCCATCGGCTCATGTGTATGTGTCCCTACTAACACAACACCGTTGCTATCATTGTGTCTGCGTTAGCACACGTTCAAGTACACGAGATATGAAAGTTTGGAGCACGAGCAAGCAGACAGCGTGTTGCCGATTTTATGCATCTTGCTTATTCTCACGTGTAGCCTTGGCTAACTCCCCAAAGGCCAGCATCCAGCTTCCCCATTCCCATTTCCCTTAGAACTTTGTCTGAGTGGATAGGTGGGATAATTTGTCTCCAGCATTTTTTGTTTTCCTTCTTTACTGTGTTGCTGCAAAACTCTGGTTATTTCAATTTGGGGTTTCAGGGAGATCCTTAGTGCGGTTACCTTTCAGAGCATAAAGAACCTTCACTGTTAAAAGCACCCTGCCCCCACCCTCCTTCTCCCTGAAGCTTTATCATCTCGTTTTCTTTCTTAATTACTCCACTCAGCAAATATTTATTGGAGAGTTCCTGTGCCTGAAAAATTCTATTTCATTTTCAATAAGATGTGGACTCTATTTTATCCATAGTTTAGCTTGGAGGAATCAAAGAGTCCTCACCCCCTACGTCCAGCCCACCAGAGAATCTGATCGATTTTCCCTTTACACCTGTCCCTCCAAAGTCTCTGAGATCTCACTCAGAAAAGCAAAATTGTTTTTTTATGGTGTTGGGAGCTACAGAAGATTCTGAGCACAGGAGGGTCCCGCCGGGACTCAAGGGCTCACAAGCGCCCTCTGGTGGTCCTTGGGGGAACAGAGTGTGGGGGATGAGGGCCCAACCCAGAGATCAGGGTGGAGGGACTGTGCTGGTCTAGGTGGGAGACCGTGGGGGCTGGGCCGAGTGAGGCTGTGAAGCCGGGGAGAAGTGGGCAGATTAGGGACAGATTGTGAAGATGAAACCTGTAGGCCATATGGACTCCTGGATATCTATCCAGCCACCTTGGTCACCTAGAGACAGGGAGGTAGTAATATTAATATTAATCCCCACAATCTATTACATGAACCACTTGTCAGGGGTCCCACAGCTGCTAAGTCCTGCATCCATGTTTGTCCTTGTGGGCCCTGGCGTCGCTGGGTGTGTCTCCACAGAGTGTTCCTGCCTTTCCATATCAGGACTAGATAAGCCCAGCCAGGGGATGGTCTGACAACTCAGAGCCTCAATCAGCAAACAGATTTTAATAATCATAATCAGCTAGATGAAAGGAGAGCCAGGAGCTGACCTGCTTTGCCCCCATCTGGCCTTCAGATGATCTCCAGAACTTACTGATGCCGCTTGAGCTGGTCCCATGCTCACCCTGTTTCTACAGGGAAACTGAGGCCCAGACTGAGCAGCAGGTTCTTGATGGGTGACTTCAAGACATCCCCTCTGCTGACTGTCTTTCTCATTGTTTTCCACCGGGCTTGTGAATTTTGTCTGAAACATAGGCTAGCAAACAGAATTTCCTCCCGCCTCCCCACCAACCCTGCAGCCACCGACCTTTCTCACCTGGCATCTTCCCTACAGCACCCTCCTCCCCCATTTGCAAGAGTTCTCGCCTGCTTCTCCTCCCCTCCTCCTGTCTCCATTCTGTCCTTTCCACCGACCCTCCTGTATCACCACGGGCACCGGCTGTCAATGCACAGAGCCTTTACTGACCTGGAGGTCCCCTCCTAGGGCCTCCCTGGTGCCCAGAAAATGCAGGACATGAAACGGAGCTCCAGCTAGTGGCTCCAAAAACACCTCGGTGCCAGCATCCTGCGCAACATGCAGGAAAATGCCCCATGAAAGAAAGCAGCTCCATACCCCACCGGGGGCTGAGTTCTTATAAACAGAAGAGGCCGCAAGGCCTGGGGTTGGGGGAGGAACAGTCCCCACCCCTGCAGGGACACTGGCTGAGCAGGCTTCCAGCCTCCTCCGGCCCCTCTGTGTCTTCCAGTGTCTCCTGTCCACAGTTACCATTCTCATTGTTGAAATCATAGTTGTCGCCGTGGTCCTTGCCCTATTCCACATTGTTCCACATTGGTCGCTGTTCCCACCCCACATTAGAAAGAAATTCAATCAATAGAAGAACCACCCCTCCCCGCCAGGAGCCATCATGGGGTGATACCTGGCCCATGGGTCCCTGGGGCCGGAGATCGGGTCTCCAGACATGGGGCGAAGAACCAAAACCCTCCGCCGTCCCCTCAAGGGGTCCAGGAGATGGGCCGAGTTAATTTCATTCACCCTCTCCCTGGCGCTTGATGGCGAAGCAATGGGGCAAAGCTGTGAAAGCTGCTGGGGTTTTGAAAGGTGTCAGAAACAGAGGGCTATTGAGCCAAATCCGCCAAAATGACAAAGCACAGATGCTTTGACCCAGCTATCCCATCCCTAGAAATCATCCAAGGATTTGCTCGCTGGGGTCCAGAAGGACGTATATACCTGGATAGGCAGGAGATTGTAAGCATCAGTAGAAGGTGGTTCATTTATACTGAAGTTCTTGGATTATTTGAGAGGGGATCCCAAGAGGAACCTGGAGGGACGGGGGTGGGGGGGGTAGTGAGGCAGGGAAGGGAATGCTGCCCATAAAGGATGACCCTGCAGCCAGTTGGGCTCAGTCCTGTGGGGGGAGGGGGGCACCTGGGATCAGCACTGAACAGGGGGCTGATTTCCTACTCGACTGGCGAGTGAGCTGCAATACTGATTCATCTCCCATCAGTGTTGCTTGAGGGCACACGTGGGCTGAGAGGCCACAGGGAGCCCTTGGCTGCTGGCAGCGGGAAGGCAGACCCATGTGCCCAGAAATGATAAATCCCGCCTGGCACCAGGAACCACTGCTAGTCTTGCTAACAACAGCCAGACGCGGAACCACGAGAATAGGATAACACAGGGAGAAGAATAATGAGACTACGCTTTGCTTTGACACACATCGAATATCTCTTCGGGGACACAGGAAACAGTCACCGTCCCTGTAGTGGAGTGGGAGGAACTCGTTGGCTGGGAGAAAAAGGTGGGAGGGAGACTTTCCGCCGTCTACCCCTCTGTGCTTTGTGGATTTGGAACCCATGTGACTATTTACCTCATCCAGAAAACTTTTTAATTTAGACCTTGATTTAAAAAATAGAACATGAAATTTGCCCCTTTTGTGCAGCGATTGATTCAGTTGCTAAAGATGAGCTTCAAATCTTTAATTGCGTTCCAGCCAAATGAGGGGGGCGGAGCAGGCATGTGGGTGATTCAGAAGAGCAGATGATTCAAGTTTGTGGTGGGTACGACCAGATGCACGGAGCTCGAGACCCACGCTCTTCCCCATGTCCCTCTCTCGGGGGTGATGGCAGCCAGAATTTGTCCTCCTCCAGTGCAGACTCATAGCTGGGGGCCGGGGGGGGGGATTGTGAAAGAAGTAAAAGAAAGCAGAAGGGAGGGCACCTGGGTGGCTCAGTTGGTTAAGTGGTTAAGCATCTGCCTTGGGCTCAGGTCATGATCTCAGGGTCCCGGGTTCGAGCCCCACATTGGGGAGTCTGCTGATCCCTCGCGCTCTGCCCCTCCCCCCACCCATTCTCTCTCTTTCTCTCTCTCTGAAATAAATAAAGTCTTAAAAGAAAGAAAGCAGAAGGGGAACCCCACCCACCTGCTCTGTCCCCAGGAAACCTCCCTACAGGGGGCACCTTGCTGTTTTGTGGGCCCATCACTTTCAGTTTCATCTATGAGGTTCAAGAAATGGCCTTGGAGCACATCTTCACGACCCTGAGGAAGAATTAGAGGTTACGATGAGCCAGATGACTGTTCCACAGAATGGGACTTGGTCACGGAGAAGGTGAGCTCCATCCACATCCCAAGTGTGTTATCATGGTACAAGACCCCTAATCTAAACTGGCATTCTTTTTTTTTTTCTTTTTTCTTAAGATTACTTATTTATTTGACAGACAGAGATCACAAGTAGGCAGAGAGACAGGCAGAGAGAGTGGAAAGGAATCAGGCCCCTGCTAAGCAGAGAGCCCGATGCGGGGCTAGATCCCAGGACCCTGAGATCATGACCTGAGCCAAAGGCAGAGGCTTTAACCCACTGAGCCACCCAGGCGCCCCATAAACTGGCATTCTTAACCATCTTTAAGAGTTCAGTTCAGGGGTATCAAGTACATTCTTGTGGTTATGCGACCATCACTACCCTCCACCGCCTCTGACCCACCATTCTACTTCCTGTCCCTGTGAATGTCACTCCACTGGGGATCTCATGGAAATGGAATCCTGCAATATTTGTCCTTTTGTGATTGGCTTATCTCACTGAGCATAGTGTCCTCCAGGTTGTAAGCATGGGTCTGAATCTCCTTCCTTTTTAAGGCGGAATCACCTTCCATTGTACAGAGATATACCACATTTGATTCCTCCATTCCCCTATCGATGGACACTTCAGTTATTCCCACCTTTTACCTATTGCGAATATTGCGCACGAACATGGGCATATGCTTATCTCTTCAAGTCTCTGTTCAGTTCTTTGGGGAATGCATATCGGAATGAAATTGCTGGGTCATCTGATATTTCTCTGTTTAATTTTTTTCAGGGATTTTCATACTGTTTTCCACCGCAGCTGAACCATTTCACGTTCTCATCAACAATGCACAAGGGTACTAGTTTCTCGGTACCTTTGCCAACATTTGCTATTCTCTCTCTCTCTCTTTTAAAATTTTATTTATTTATTTGACAGACAGAGATCACAAGTAAGCAGAGAGAGGGAGGGGGGAAGCAGGCTACCTGCCAAGCAGAGAGCCTGATGCGGGCGGGGGTTGATCCCAGGACCCTGAGACCATGATCTGAGCTGAAGGCGGGTTTTTAAAAAAAAAAGATTTATTTATTCGGGGGCACCTGGGTGGCTCAGTGGGTTAAAGCCTCTCCCGGGGTCCTGGGATGGAGCCCCGCATCAGGCTCTCTGCTTGGCAGGGAGCCTGCTTCCTCCTCTCTCTCTCTCTGCCTGCCTCTCTGCCTACTTGTGATCTCTGCCTGTCAAATAAATAAATAAAATCTTTTTAAAAAAATATTTATTCACTCATTTATTTGACAGAGAGATCTCGAGTAGGCAGAGAGGCCGGCAGAGAGAGAGGTGGGAAGCAGGCTCCCTGCCAAGCAGAGAGCCCGATGCAGGGCTCTATTCCAGGACCCTGAGACCATGACCTGAGCGGAAGGCAGAGGCTTAACCCACTGAGTCACGCAGGTGCTCCCCCCTCTCTCTCTTTTTTTTAAATAACCATCCTCCCGGGGTGGGAGGCAATGGCGTTTACTTCTTGAGTCTTGGTATTTAAGGAGTAGGACCTGCCTGCCTATGTCATTGGAAGCTCCTGGGGCAGGTAGTTTAGAAGGGGCTCCTGAGGCCAGGGAGAGTTTGGAAGGAAAAAGCATTGTCTGTCTCTAGGATTGTTTCACCTCTGAGTTTTGGGTGCAGGAACTGCTGTGGGGTCCTGGGCAGGCTTGGAGGGCAGCCCACAATGGGTAGGGGGCTTCCGGCATCCCACTTTTGGCCGCCGAGGCTTGAGATGGTGGCGAACATGTTTCATTCATTCTTACAGCCCTTCTGCTAATCTTTATTGAGCACCTACTGTGTGCTGGGCACTGTTCAGGGCTCTGGGGACAAAGTGAGGGGACCGGTGTGATTGGGACTGAGTGAGTAAGAGGGAGGGTGGGGGCAGAGGAAGGGCTAGGGGCGACTGGGCAGGCAGATCATGCCTGGCCTTGGAGGCCGTGGTGAGGCATTCTGCTTTTACCCCAAGTAAGATGATAGCCATGAAGGGTTCCGAGCCATGATGGGCTCGAGTAAGGGAGGCTTTCAGCACAAGCCCCAGAATAGCATGATTGCTCTAGACAGTAGCCATGGTGACCGTGATTTCTATTGTTTTTTATTATTTTGATATTTGAAAGGGAGTTTTCAAGTGATTATCCTCCTCTCTGCAGTGGAAGTGCCGTGGGGAGAAGAAATACACAGATCTTTCCGTCTTCTCCTTTGAAATGACAACTGGTTGGTTACTCCTGCCCCAGGAGCCATGGTAGATCCATTAGGACCACAGCCTGTGACGGGCGCAACGTGTCCACGGACCTCACCCACCAGGAGGTAACTCGAGCCTTTGCTGGGTGTCATCTAGGTAGACCCCAAGGGCTGGTGACTTTTAGAAAACTTGCGTATTTGCCAGAACCCCAGCGAGAGGGGTCAAGAAGCTAAAGAGAACGACCGTCCTTGGGTGTTCACTTCATTCTGACTCCACAGCCTTGGGGGCTCAGTGTTCCCATCTTCATGTCTCCTATGGGGAAACTGAGGCTCAGGGACAATTCAATGTCGGTTTAGGCGGCTTTGGTGGAGCTGGGTTTGGCCTGAGTCCATTCTCTGGGCTACACTGCCTGCTTTACAGAGGGCTTAAAATATAGCAGTAATGATGGACAATGATCATTCTGGGAGAGTGATAGCTCCCACAGGGCTGGACGTTCACTTGGTAAATTCTGTCCCCATGGCATATCATCAGGTGGGGAGTGCTTTTCTCCCATTTTATAGATGAGGAGACTGAGGCACAGACAGTTTCCCAGCGCTTACTCACCACCTGACTGTGTTATCGCTGTTTTATTACCTGGGCTCGCCACTCAAATGGTAGCCCCACCAGGCAGGAATTATATCTGTTTTGTACATTGTTGGGTTCCCAGTGCTTAGCCTCATGGGAGACACTTCATCAATGCATATTAAGTAAAGGGCATTGAACCCAGACAAGCTGAAGGCAGCTCAAGCTTCCAGAACCAAGAATTGCCAGGGGCCTAGAAAGGGGAGCATGTCTGTGACTGCAGGGAGGGAAGTGGAGGCCCCATCACCCCACCCACTGTGTCTGGTCTCTTAATTTCTCTGAAACTGTTTCTTCACCTACAAAACAGAAAAAGGAATAGTACTCACCTCATGAGGTTAGAGTGATAAATAAGTGAGAAAACACATGTAAATAGCTGAGAAGGTGCTAGATACATGTTAGCCTTTCTGTTCATATGTAAAGAGCACCCAGAAATAACTAACAGTTACTGAATACTGGCTCTCAGGCCACTGTTATGTACTTCATGTAGATTTTTTTCTCTTGATCCTCACAAAAATCTTGGGTGGGAGATCCAGTGGGTCCCGTTTACCATTGGGGAAACTGAGGCACAGAGTGATGTGTGACTTCTCCAGGGTCACACAGCTAGCAATATCTTGGGGTATCTGGTCATACTCTTATTCACTACACTTGGAGGTCACAACAGATAGATACTGGGGAGTAAATGTATGTTCTGGGTGAGGCGAGGGAACGAGGAAGCCAGGGAAGATGCTGGGAGAGGGGAAGCAATCAAGCGAGAAGAAGCCAAGGTCCTTGTGGCTTTGTCCCCTTCTCTAGCCTGAATCTGAAAGGAATTTCATTGGCCCAAGGGGTGGGGCTGATGGGAACTTGGGAGTCCAGAAGCCTTTAGACAGGTCCTGCCTGCTTTGATATTTGTACCCTCAGGGCTGTTCCCTCAAGGTCTAGACAATAACCAAGACTCAGAGCTTCAACTTGAGTGGTGGCTCACTGGAGGCAGCAGTGATACAGGTAAGGTCTAGGACCTTTGGAACACACTGAGCTCTTTCACTGAGCACCTACTGTGTGCCAAGCACTGTTCTGGCCCCTGGGGATTTCTGCCATTCAAGTGGGCATGGGGGACGGATGATTGTTTCAGTAAAAGACTCCTTCTGGGAAGGGAGTAAAGCAGGGTGACACGATCAGGAAGGGAATCAGGGATGACTTCCCTGAGGAGGTGACATTTGACCAGTGACCTGAGGAGATGAGGGATAACCATGTGCATATGCGGGAGAAGCTGGAGGACGCAGCTGGTGCAAAGGCCATGAGGTAGCAATACGCTTGGCTTATTTTCGGACCAGTGGGGAGGCCCCTGTAGCTGGGGCAGGGTGAGTGAGAAGAGGCACGGGGAGAGATGAGGGCAGGGAACTGATAGGGTAGATCATGAAAGACCTCGTAGGGTGCAGAGAGGGGTTTGATGTTTATTCTGAGTAGGGTGGAGAGCTATTAGAAGAGTTTTAACATCCACTTTTTCACTCCGCAAACCTTACTGAGCACCTCCTTTGACCAGGCATTGTTGTAGACACTGTGGATACAACAATGAACTCCACAGGCAAAAATCTCTGCCCTCGTGGGCATTCTAATCAGCAGCAAAATATGATTTTTTTCAATTGGACAATTTACTGTATGGTAGTTTTTAAATTTTTTTTATTTTTGAGAGAGTTAGAGAGAGAGCATGAGCAGGGGAAGGGGCAGAGGGAGAGGAGGAACCCCAGGAATCCACACTGAGCTCCTGAGCTCCATCCCAGGACTGAATTTCCTTCTCCTACCTCATTTAAAAGACAACCGTAGGGACCCCTGGGTGGCTCAGTCGGTTAAGCGTCCGTCTTCAGGTTGGGTTGGGTCGTGATCCCGGGGTCAAGCCCCGGGTTTGGCTCCCTGCTCAGGGGGAAGCCTGCTTCTCCCTTTCCCAATCCCCCTGCTTGTGTTCCCTCTATCACTGTCTCTCTCTGTCAAATGAATACATAAGAATCCTTAAAATAATAAATAAAAGACATCAGCGCAAGGCAATACCTACAAAACTGTGTTTACTGACTGATATTAAGATGTAACTTATATGACCACAATAGCACAAAGAAGGGTGGAGAGAAAGAGACATACAGGAGTAGAGTTTGGATATGCTACTGAAGTTCACTTAGTATTGATCCAAACTAGATTGTGAACAGTTACGATGTCATCTGTAGTCCCCAGGGCAACCGCTAAGAAATAAACTTTAAAATCCAGCAAAAGAAACAAGGGCATAAAAACGCTGCACTAGAAAGTACTTAACATCAAAGAAAGTTGAGGTGAGCAATAGAACAAGGACAAAACCCAAATGGAAAACAAATAGCGAAACGGCGTATATAAATCTTACCTTCTCAATAGTTACGTTAAAGATGAAGGGATTACACCACTTAACCATACACTTTAGAAAGGTGAATTGTGTGATATATGAATTTTCTCAATAAAGCTCTTATTTTGTTTAAAAAAAAAAAAAAGCCTCCATCCCTCTGGGCTCCCAGGAAGTTGTTTTGTTTTGTTTTGTTTTTACTCAGGCGCTTCCCCCAGATTGATTTGCAAGATGCAATAGTGTTGTTCCGCAGATCACTGCCGGCTGAGATTCATCTGATCTGTTATTTTAAAAATGGGTATTTTTTTTCATGGTACAAATTTATATTGAATATATGTTTGCAAACTATACTACGCTCTCTTCCCCAACGAGGTCATAATAGTCAAGGCAGGAAACAGAATGCAGCCCCCAGGTGGTCCTTTTAAGTTTTCAGGGGTTTCCTTGCTGAAGTGTGAGGTGCCCAGGGGCTAGCAACACAGGGAGATTTTACTTCTTCTGGGCCTGAAGGTGGGGAAAGCAAGAGCCAAGGAAGAGGGGTCATCTGCCCGCAGCTGCCGTCTCGAAAAGCTCTGGGCGGACAGGAGAGAGGAAGCAGCCGGGAAGAAATACTCCAACTTTTCCTCCAATCTCATCTCCTGCAGGTGTTTACTATTGGGCAAACCTAACCGGAAATAAGGGCAGGGGTTTTTGGGAAATGTAGTTCGCAGGACCCAGGGTAGGTCAGAGGAGGGCGTTGATAAGATCTGTGGAAACAAAGGGAAAATGAAAAAAGTCGGCTCACGACTGAGTCTGATTGTGGAAACAAGTTCAAAGTGACTCTAGCCTGACTCTGGAGGTGGGGAGAGTTTTGGCTCTCCGTAAAACCCTGCCCTTCACTTCCTGGAGGAAGATGCCCCCTCTCAGTCTCTCCAAATTGCTTTGGGTTCGAGAGCTCCTTCGGGTTGGTTCAATATTTCTTCCATATCAGCTGCCAGGAATTCAGCCACTTTGCTGCTATTTATCAAACGAGGCTGACAGAGCTGGGGGATGGCCGGACACCTGACTTACCTAACTGCTGGAGATTCTGTCTCATTATTATTTCTCTGAGTCCCTCACTGCTTTTGGAAGAAAGATTGGTAATAAAAGATTCTGGAAAGCCCTGTTATCCGGACTCCTTTTTTTTTTTTTTTCTTTTTTTAAAGATTTTATTTATGTATTTGACAGACAGAGATCACAAGTAGGCAGAGAGGCAGGTAGAGAGAGGGGGGAAGCAGGCTCCTCACTGAGCAGAGAGCCCGATGTGGGGCTTGATCCCAGAGGGACCCTGGGATCATGACCTGAGCTGAAGGCAGAGGCTTAACCCACTGAGCCACCCGGGTGCCCCTCCTGACTCCTTTTTCCTTCATTTTATTTTTTATGCCCCTAGTAATGGTTTTAGCCCTAAGTACCCAAATGGGATGATATGGCCTCCCCTCTCATGCAATTGTCTTGTTTTTGTAAATTTGTGGGAAAAAAACCCCAAAGCATTCACACACACACAAAAACAAAAACAAAAGAACTTGCCCAAAGATTTCTTGGTATTTCGTTTGTTTATATAGAGATAGAATTGACATGAAAATATTTGTTTCAGGTGTCCAACATGATCTGAACCACAGCCATTGCCCATGATTGCACAGTAAGTCTAATGAACATCACCATACATAGTTAAAATTTTTTTCTTTTTCTATTTTTTAAAAAAAGATTTTAAGGGGGCGCCTGGGTGGCTCAGTGGGTTAAGCCACTGCCTTTGGCTCAGGTCATGATCTCAGGGTCCTGGGATCGAGTCCCGCATCGGCCTCTCTGCTCAGCAGGGAGCCTGCTTCTCTCTCTCTCTCTCTGCCTGCCTCTCCATCTACTTGTGATCTCTGTCAAATAAATAAAATCTTTAAAAAAAAAAAAAAGGGGGCGCATGGCTGGCTCAGTGGGTTAAGCCGCTGCCTTCGGCTCGGGTCATGATCTCAGGGTTCTGGGATCGAGTCCCACATCGGGCTCTCTGCTCAGCAGGGGGCCTGCTTCCCTTCCTCTCTCTGTGATCTCTTCCCTTCCTCTCTCCTACTGTGATCTCTCTCTGTCAAATAAATAAATAAAATCTTTAAAAAAAAAAAAAAAAGATTTTAAGGGCACCTG
Source organism: Mustela nivalis (assembly GCF_964662115.1). Classification (NCBI taxonomy): domain Eukaryota; kingdom Metazoa; phylum Chordata; class Mammalia; order Carnivora; family Mustelidae; genus Mustela; species Mustela nivalis. The sequence goes on along the minus strand of NC_139020.1, from coordinate 208,014,212 downwards.
GGTGGCTCAGTGGGTTAAAGCCTCTGCCTTTGGCTCAGGTCATGGTCTCAGGGTCCTGGGGTGGAGCCCCGCATCGGGCTCTCTGCTCAGCAGGGAGCCTGCTTCTCTTCCTCTCTCTCTGCCTGCCTCTCTGCCTACTTGTGATCTCTGTCTGTCCAGTAAATAAAATCTTTTAAAATTAAAAAAATATATATTTTATTTATTTAACACAGAGAGAGATCACAAGTAGGCAGAGGCAGGCAGAGAGAGAGGGGGAAGCAGGCTCCCCGCCGATGTGGAGCTTGATCCCAGGACCCTGGGATCATGACCTGAGTCGAAGGCAGAGGTTTAACCTACTGAGCAACCCAGGAGCCCCTAAATTATTTTTCTTTTGATGAGAACTTTTAAGATCTGCTCTCTTGGTAACTTTCAAATAGTAATAATACAGTATTATTAACTATAGTCACCATGTTGTACATTACATTCCCAGGGCTTAACACATTTGGTTTCTTTGCACTGGATCCAAATAAAGTCCACAAATCATGTTTGCTTGTCATGTCTCCTAAATCCCTTTTATTCTAATCCAGTAGTTCTCAAATTAGAGCATGCATTAGAATCCTCTGAATGTTCTGTGAAAGCACAGATGCTGGAGGGGGCTGCACCCCCAGGGCTTCTGACTGTAGATCTGGAGTAGGGCCTGGGAATCTGAATTCCAAATGACTGCTCAGGCAATGCTGCCAGAACTTGCTCAGAAAAACACTGCTCTGGGTTCTTCCTCCTCTTCTCCAAGCCCACCAACCTTTGTTACAGAAGGAGACCAGCGTGCGCGTGGGTGGCTCAGTGGGTTAAAGCCTCTGCCTTGGCTCAGGTCATGATCCCAGGATTGAGTCCCACATCAGGCTCCTGCTCAGCGGGGAGCCCGCTTCTCCTTCCTCTGCTGCTCCTCCTTTTTGTCCTCTCATTCTTTCTCAAATAAATAAATAAAACCTTAAAATAACAACAACAAAAGAGCCTGGATTTACTCCTTGCTTCTACTGTGAATCCTTTATCTTTTTCCTCCTTCCCCCATATTTCCTGTAAGTCACTGGTTCTCAGCCCTCTGGGAACTTTCACAAAATGGGTCTGGGGACTCGGACATTCACCCAGAAGATTCTAAGGGCGGGACGTGGCCGCTGCTGAGAAACAATCCAAGGGCTTCATCCAATGACCACAACTACCTCAATCAGTTCTTTCATTGGAGATTGCAAAATGGTGGTTTATCTAATCTATCCATCTTTCTTAGGGGGGGACAGGGGGGGATTTTGAGGAAGCTAAAATGAGCACGGGTTGTGTTTGCTATTGCTTCAGTCACCTCCCATTGCAGGATAGAACACACCAATTTCCTCTGGAGCCAGCCCACCTCTGAGATTTCTGTCCCAGAACCAGATTCTGTCACGTGGTCTCAGCCAGCCAATCAGCGCGTTCCATCACTTCGGGCCCCAGGCAGGCGATGGTTTGGAGACTTGGGATGAGATGACCAGCTCCCTTGATGCTCACCTCACCTCGCAAGGGCCAGGCCACAGAGCAAAGGCACAGAGAACAGTTGAGAAGCTTGGGACAGTATTGTGAGTCCGTGGGTCTAGCTCCCCTTTGAGCTCTGCAGTTCATACATTCACTCAACAAACATCAGTGGAGCGCCTGGTCTAAGTCATGAATGAACTCTTTTTACTCAGATCCCACCCCCCCCCTTTTTTTTGAAGATTTTATTTATTTATTTAACAGACAGAGATCACAAATAGGCAGAGAGGTAGGCAGAGAGAGAGGAGGAAGCAGGCTCCCTGCCGGGCAGAGAGCCCGATGTGGGGCTTGATTCCAGAACTCTGGGATCACGACCTGAGCCGAAGGCAGAGGCTTAACCCACTGAGCCACTCTCAGAACACTTCTGACACCAAATGTGTGTAGGGATTTCACACCAATGGGGCACCAATGGGGTGTCCTAGAGTTCAGTTCTGACATTAACTACTCAGTATTGATGCAGATACACAAACTTTAGGGCTCAGTCCGACTAGACTGCCCCCTCTTCAGATGCGGGTTTCAAGTATTGGGTCTCGGGGTGACCCATACTTCTGTCTGACTTGGCTCCAAAATCAGGGGGCTCCAACAATACCCCTTCCCTGTCAGTCTTGATAATTAAAATCTCACAGTGCTCCCTAAACACTTTAGTTACAATTTTTAATTATGAAATGATGTAAATCAGAAACAGCCAAACGCATAGGGTACAATATGGAGAAGGGGCGGAGCTTCCATGTCCTCTCCCCCTTTCTAGCACCTTGATGGGTTTCTAATCTAGAAACTCTCTGAATCAAGCAGGGGGTGGGGGAGGGGAAGGAGAGGAGTTGAGGGGAGAAGCAGGGCTGAAGAGGAAGCCAACCTGGGGCTCCGTCCCAGGACCCTGAGATCATGACCTGAGCCGAAAGCACTTAATGGACTGAGCCAGCCAGGCCCCTCATTTTTAGGCTTTTTATGGAAATTTCATCATTTAGGTATGATGGATAAAATCACTGGCCATTGGTGATTAACTCAATCTCCAGCTTGTCTTCCCTCCACTTCCCAGTCAGGTGGCTGGGCTCAAGGCTCCCACCCTCTAGTCTTGGCTTTGTCTTTTTTCTTTTTTTTTTAATTTTAAAATTTGTCAGGGAGAGAGCTAGTGAGCTAGAGAGAGCACTCCCAGGAGTGCCACCCAGGGGTCCCATGGCTTGGTCTTTCTGGACAGCAGCCCCCATCCTAAGCCACCTAGAGACTCCAGGCCTCTCATTAGCATACAAAAGACATTCTTATCGCTTGAGAAATTCCAAGGATTTAGGAGCTGTGTGCCACGCCAGGAACAAAAACCAAATTTTGGTTTTTTTCTTTTTTAATTGTATCAAACAGGAACTGAGCTGGGTGTGGTAGTGAAAACTACATTTGAAGAACTGATATTATATTGAAAGGCACACTTGTTAAGTTAAACAAGTAAATTATATAGTAGTTTCCATTCTAGAAGCTATGGGGAGGAGGACACAGGAAAAGGACACCGGAAATGCTGCAGGGAGGCTGCAGTACCAAACAGGGAGGGGACAGAGGGAAAGGGGGGCCCAATGGGAAAGTGAGATTTGCACAAAGGTCTGAAAGAGGAGGTGAGTGAGAGGAGCCATTTGACTTCAGGCAGACAGAACAGTCGGTGCAAATGCCCTGAGGCAGGGGCCTGGTGTGTTCAAATAGCAACAAGGCCAATGTGACTGCAGCAGAGCAAATGTGGGGGGCAAGTGGGAAGAACTGAGAACATGATCTGACAGGTCAGATCATGCAGGACCTTGTGAGCTGCAGGGAAGACCCAGGCTTTTACTGAGTGGAGGAGCAATGGACAGTTCCGGTATGGACAGGATCCCACCAGCAGATCATCTTACTAGGACTAGTTGGGGCAACATCACCCTCCCTACCACACAGCAAACTTTCCAGGGCCAAGCTGGTGGGCATGAAGCCTGGCTCCCGGAGCCCCAGACCTGAGCCTTCTCCCTAGCCTGATCCAGACTCTGCTGCATTTCACCTGGCCCTCAACCCAGCATCTCCTTGGCTGTAAGTCAACTATCCTCTTCCTGAAAACCACTTAATAACAGCAGTAAAAGAAAAATTGCACAGGGACAGACGGCTTTATTTCCTCTTGTGGATAAACGTGCTTGTCTTTCCGAGTGGACACCAAAGAATTTCTTCCACGGGAGAACCATGTCTGATACAGAAATGACCCAAGTTGGGAGCTCACTCCGTAGTGTTTGGGGATCATAGGGGAGAAGCCAGTTCGTGGAATTACTGCTTCAAATCTCGCCCCTTACTTGCCTTTTGGAACAGATAGGAGAGAAAGACCCAAGAGCATGATCTCTGAGAAGGCCAAAGAAAGAAAGAAAATGAAAAAGCAGAACCCCAAACCCCCAACTGTGGTCATGGCCGTGGAAAAATGAACTGCTTAAAGCCAATGCCGAGAATGTAGGACCCAGTCTCAGGCTCCCTCTCCAGACCCCAGTCCCCTTGGAGTTAAAATGTGATTTTCCCACAGCCTCTGGCTTCATTTTTGTTTGTAAACTCAACAAATCTCCATCCCTCCGACCAGCCACTGCTGCCACCCCTGTGCCCGTGGGATCTCCCAGGACAGTGGTTTTCGTTCCCCAGAGACTGTCGTGAGTGAAGCCTCCCACCCAAAATTATAAAATAAAAACTTATATTTTTAGAAGAAACAAACAAAAAAAACCCTTTCCTACATTATTCCCAATTTTGAGAAGACCGAGGGGCAGCTAGCTGTCTGTTACTACTTAAAGCTCAACTGTCCAAAAATCACATATGAACATGAGGCTTACTTCACGTCAAGGGGAAGGCACAACCAGAGCTTTTTTTTTTTTTTCCCCCTTATCATGCGGGCTATGACAAGTTGGCTTGTCCCTTAGATAATGGCACTTTGATCCACCATTTTTTTTTTTTCTGGCAAGCAGCTTAAGGAAAATGGACTAGCCCACAGAATCTTGACAGCCCATGGTGCATCTTAACAGGCTTCTTTTTTTTTTTTTTTAAATAGCTGCTTTAATTTCTCTTTTATGTTAAAGTAACCAACATTTTTGACTCCTGCCCCCAAACATCCCCCAGACTCACTGTATGTGTTTCCAGGAACTTGACCATTTCACCTGTCATCTGGATTGTTGACTTACAGAGATGCCTCACTTTGAAGATCTAAGGGCAGCCCTTGGTAAGGGACGAATTGGGCCCTCTAGAAATAAATTCAAAGCAGAGCTTCTAGAAAGAGCCAAGTTCCACTTGAACCAGATCTTCCTCGCTTGCAGGAGGAGGAGGCTGAGATTTTTAAAGCTGTATAGCAAGTGGTTTTGGTGGCAGGGCCTGGGGGTGGAACTCAAACCATCTGTTTAGACCATCCTCCCTGGGTCTGTCAAATTCTGGGATGTTAGCTGGTGTTCCGGGCCATAAACAGGAGCCAGGCCACTGGAGTTTGGACTTGGGTGGGCAGGAAGGCCACTGAGCTGGAGTGGGGGTGGGGTGGAGATCAAGATAGAGATCCCTAGACTGTACATAAGCTCCCAGCAGGAGCTGGGGACCCCCAATCATGTGTCAACCAGGGACACTGATTCCCAGCCCATTGCCATCAGCCTGCCACTCCCAAGCACATCTGTGAAGAGTGTGTAGCAACAGTCATTACCCAATCTTGCCTTCTTGCCCCTTCAGCCCAACCCTACAGCTTCCCTAGGAGGAAACATCCTCCATTCCTCCATTAGTAGGAAACATCACCTCTCTGGTCCCCACTGATGATGTGGCTCAGGAAACAGGGCTCTGGGTCTTCAAGGGTCCTTGATGGGGAGGAGCCCAAGTCCTTCCATTGGCAGGTTGCCGGCAAGGGCCGGCGATGGGAACATTGCTCAATTTCCTTCTCTAGCAGGATGTGAGATGTGGAAAGACCTTGCTTAAAACATCACCAGCCAAATGGGGCCCGGGAGAGGCAGGTATGGGTGGGAGGGCCCAGGCTCCCGGCTCTGAGGTTAACTTCCGGCAAAAAGTCCCGAGTGGGAACTCCACGGGTTGGGCCATCCTCTGCCCAGCCTGATGGGGCCCAGAATTCCAGAATTCATTCCAGGGATCGGAGATGCTACAGTAGATAAGTCAAAAACAGTGGCGGGAGTGTGGGTGATGCGAAATCCTGGGGAAGCTCAGAAGGCACTTCTGGGGTCCCTGAAGCTGGGGTGAGGGGGCTCTGACTTCCTGTCCCTTTACAATGGGAAAGCTGCTCTAATTCGGCTTGCACAGGCAGAGGGTCTGCAGGCCAGCAGGGAAGGGTCTGCGGGGGCTAAAATCACCTCCCTGCCTTGGAAGCTTGAGGGCTGAGGAGTTTCACAGGCAGGCCTGGGACCACACCAGGGGCCTCTGAGAAAGGCATCGCCTTCCACGTCCCCAGGGATGAACTCTGAGGACCCACCCTACAGGAGGAAGACGATGAAGCATCTTCGACCAGCTGGTGAACACCAGGCAATGCCCCACAGAGAATGGACCAGGATGAGAGTTCTAACCCCAGAAGGCACTGTGGAGGCCCTCCCACCAGACTGGGGGGACACACTGCCCACCCTCCCTGTTAGGATTCCTGAAAGGCAGCAAGTTCGTGCATGTCAGTGCCCCCAGACTCTGCCATGCAGAATCCCCAGGGCCTGGAGCTTGTGTTAAGGCTCTTCAGGCAAGTCGGAAGTCATGCAAGAGCCAGGGCAGCCGGCGGGAGGGAAGGGGGCACCCTGAGCTTGGAAACAGCCCTTGTGGCTCATGCCTCAGTCACAGTCCCTGCCAAGGCCGGAAGGGGTAGGCAGGGATTGGGGACCATCTCTAGCAGCTGCAGCTGCTGGGCTCAGGGGGCGTGGTGTCCCCCAAGGCCGGGCCTTTCCCATTGCTCCCCGGGCTGGAGCTGGGGTCTAGGGACTCATTCATCTTCTCACAGATGACATCCACCAGGCGCTCAAAGACCTGCTTCACATTGATGTTCTCCTTGGCGCTGGCCTCGAAGAACTCAAAACCTGGAAGGACACGAGGTGGGAACAGCAGTGAGACCCCCGGAGGGCAGAGCCGGGGCTGTGACATCACCCAAACCTGGTCTCCAAGCCCAGGTCTGCCCTTCATGCGGTTGTGAGACCTTGACCGAGTGCCTTGGTCTCTCGAAGCCTCAGTTGGCTCATCTGTAAAAAGGGAACAATGCTGATGCTGATAAAAGTCTGTGGCAGCAGCCCCTGTTGGGGCTATGCCAACAGTCTCTTTGTCACAAAGCAATGGCTGCAAGTCTAGCTAGTAATGTTCCAGGACCCAGCAGGCATGTAACAAATGGTAGGTTTCCCAGCGTCCACAGGGCGTCTGCGATGCCCACAGTCTTGACCCACAGAACATATTAAAAGTGGCAATAATGAGGAGCACCTGGGTGGCTCAGTCAGCTAAGCATCTGTCTTTGGCTCAGGTGATGATCCTGGGGCCTTGGGTTCAAGTCCTTGGGATGAATCCTGCTTCTTCCTTTTCCTCTGCCCCTCCCCCGCTTGTGCCCATGCTAAAGTGTGCTCTCACGCTCTCAAATAAATCAATAAAATCTCGGGGTACCCGGGTGGCTCAGTGGGTTAAAGCCTCTGCTTTCAGCTCAGGTTATGATTCTGGAGTTCTGGGATTGAGCCCTGCATCGGGCTCTCTGCTCAGCAGGGAGCCTGCTTCCTCTTCTCTCTCTCTGCCTGCCTCTCTGCCTACTTGTGATCTCTGTCTGTCAAATAAATAAATAAATAAATTTTAAAAAGCAGTAGCAATAATGGTATTAAATAAGCAGCCGCAGCAGCAAACACCCAGGCGCCCCTAACTTGCCTTTCATTTAAAAACAAAAAGCTTGTCCTGGGTGCCTGGGTGGCTCAGTGGGTTAAACGTTGCATGCTCAATTTTGGCTCAGGTCATGATCTCAGGGCGTGGGATGGAACCCAGCTCCTTCTTCCTCTGCCTCCCCCCTCTCTATCAAAAATAAAAATAAAAAATAAAAAATAAACATTTTTTTTTTTTTAATTTACAAAAGTTTGTCCTCCAAAAGCTAGAAGGTAGTACAAAGGCTCTGGGGACTCGCCCATGGTCCCTCAGCTACAGAAAGTGGGCTGCCGACCTAACAATAAAGGGGTACATGGCAATCCTTCTTGTACCCCTAAAAGGCTGGCTCAGGCTCTGCCTACAGGGGGTTACTGCCCGGAATGGTCCGAGATAACATCCACACCCACAACACCCACCCAGCTGGGCCAGAAATTCAAACACCCACCCCATTACACAGTGCAGGGTAAACACAGCCCTCTCCCAGCACTTGTCATGCTGTACTATAAAAATGCAATTACAATTAAAGAATTATGTGTGTGTAATTATCCATTTACTAGCCGTCTCTGTTACTAGAACGCCAGGTTGGGGAGGGCAGGAGCCTTGTCTTGTGCCTGGCACAGAGCAGGTGCTTGGAAACTATTCGCTGAATGATGGATTGAATGACAGAGGCAGAGCATGAACTCAAATCTTCTACCCCAAGCCTACTGATCATCACTGTCACACCACTGTCTTCCTAGGCAAGCCTGGCATTTCCTTTTTTTTTTTTTTTTTAAGATTTTATTTAATTATTTATCAGAGAGAGAGAGAGAGAAAGAGAGAGTATACAAGCATGGTGAATGGCAGGCAGAGGGAGAAGCAGGGTCCCCGCCCAGCAGAGAGACCAATGTGGGACTCGATCCCAGGACCCCAGGATCAACCCAAGCCAAAGGCAGGTGCCCAACCGACTGAGCCACCCAGGCATCCCATGCTTGGCATTTCCTTATCTGTGCATGGCTCTGCCTCAAACAATCTGAGTTCTTTTTGTAATGCTATTTTTTTAATTATAAATAGTGAAGAAATTAATTAAAGTTAGAAACTACCAAAAAATATCCAGATGAGTAGAAAAGCTATTTATAATCTCATGATCCAGAAACAATTACTACTGGTGTTTTGATATTTTGCTTTCCACTTAAAAAAAAAAATACAAGTACACAATTACTGGGGTTGTGTTTGTAGGGGGTATTGTACGTACACGCGTGCATCAAATTCTGTCTCCTGCTTAGTACACCAGTATTTTAAACTTTATGATGGAGTAGGAAGCCCCCTCACCCCTAGTCATTAGATGTTCTCTGCCAAGGTGGGGGCAACATCTGTAAGTATCCAGCCCACGGATGGGAATTGTAGCTGATTTCACCAGTTCTATGACTGACTGGGGATCTAGCCCCAACTGTACAGGCTGACTCCCCATCACAGCTGGAAACGAGACCCCAGTTGGAGCGCCTAGAAAGCCCAGGGAACAGGGGAGCAAGTTCAATCACACCACAAGGGAGCAGACAGCCAGATCTCAAATGGGAGATTCCCTCGAACAAAGACCCAGTCTGTCCAACAAATAGTTGGTAAGAAAAAAAGAAGACTGTGTAGTCCAGGGTCCCTGAACTTTCTCCGTAAAGGGCCAGATAGTAAATATTTGAGGATCTGTGGGCCGTTATGAGGTGCCTACAGCTTTGTGTGCAAGCATCAACAAGAGTTCACAGTCATGGTGTCTGGGTGGCTCAGTGGGTTAAAGCCTCTGCCTTCAGCTCAGGTCATGATCCCAGGGTCCTGGGATCGAGCCCCGCATCAGGCTCTCTGCTCAGCAGGAAGCCTGCTTCCTCCTCTCTCTCTCTGCCTACTTGTGATCTCTGTCTGTCAAATAAGTAAATAAAATCTTTAAAAAAAAAAAAAAAGAGTTCACAATCATGCTAGCTAACACTCAGATGCAACCGCCTGTGTGCCAGACTGTGACACCAGCCTTATGTCATATTCGTTTAGTCCCCACGGCAGCTTGATGAGCTGGGGCTCTTGTAACCTCCATTTCACACAAGTGGAAGCACAGGCCCAGACAGATGAAATTACCAAAAGCAAGATCACAAGGTGATGGAGAACGAATACAAGTTAATGTGCAATCAGGGCCCGTGTTGGCTTATTTCATCTTTCTAACAGCGCCCTGAAGGAGACACGGTTTTCACTCTGTTTTCCAGATGGGGAAATGGAAGCACAGAGAGGGGAGGCGATGTGCCCAAGGTCACACAGCTACTGGGTTGCAGAATGGGAATCGAGCTCCTGAGTCTGGATTCTTACAAGCCCTCCCCTGCGGTGGTGGTTACGTTGCCTCCTGCAACGAAAGTTCTATGGAGGGCTTTGAATTCTAGAATACTCCAGGAAAGACTTCCTTTTAGCTTAGGGGTGCCTGGGTGGCTCAGTCCAGCATCTGCCTTCAGCTCAGGTCATGATCCTGAGGTCCTGGATGGAGCCCTGCTTCAGGCTCCCCGCTCAGTGGGGAGTCTGCTTCTCCCTCTGCCCCTCCCCCAACTCATGCACTCTCTCTCTCTCTCTTAAATAAATAAAACCTTAAAAAAACATTTCCTTTTAGCCTAAATTTCCATTTATGTAATTCAAAAACGTAGCCTGAAAACTCCTCCTCCCATCCCAGTGCCCTGGTCCCCAGTTCTTGGATGCACACGGGCTGCCCGTTACTAGATGTTTCCATATCCTTCTGGAGTTTCTTTGGGCAAACCTAAGTGTATATTCTTATTCATATATATTTTTATACACTCCTGCAGGGGTCAGCAAACTCTGAGTCACAGGCCGGATCTGGCCCATCACCTGCTTTTGTCAGCCAGGTTTTACTGACGGTCACACTCCTTCCTGTAAGCTCGCTGGCTGCTTCCAGGTGGAGCTGAGGGCGCTGGCAGTGACTCTGTGCCTGCAGATTACTTCCTGTCTGGCCCTTCGAGAAAACATTTGCTGAGCTGCGAACTAAAGGAAGCAGCCAAGCCCACTTCTCTGCCGTTCGCTCTTCCCCGAGCCCCGTATCCCAGAGATGTTGCCACAGCAGAGCGTAAAGAACGCGTCTGTCCCTTCTCACATCTGCGTAGTGCTCTGCCACGTCACTGTGCTCTATGTTTCGAGACGTCCCCACCATGAGATTTTCGGGAGGTTGCTAACAGTTCTTGTCCCTCCCGCCAACAGTGCTGTGATCTGAGACACTCGCCACTTCCCACACGAGTGGGATGTTTGGAGGATACATTTCCAGCAATGTTTTTGCCCAGTCTGGGTTCCAAGGACAGTGGGAAGGATCTGTCACTGAATTCCCTGAAATTAAATGCAGAAGGTGGCATACCTGTGGGTATTTTTCTGAGCAGAGCCTCAAAGGGCAACCCTGTGGTTGGACCCGGGCCCTAAGGGTGGGGATTGGGGTTTGGTTCTGGGGCCCAGGCTGGGCACTAACCGAGGTCATCGGCGAGCCTCCGGCCATCCTCAGTAGGCACGACCCGCTCATCTTCCAGGTCACACTTGTTCCCCACCAGGATCACCTGAGCGTTGTCCCAGGAGTAAGTCTTGATCTGCGTGGCCCTGTGGAGTTTGAGGGCCATGAGGCTAGAAATGGGAGAGTCAGAGGGATAGGGTGAAGGTCAGGGTGTCAGTGGCCTGCGAGCACTCACCAGTCCTGCACGGCGGCGAAGGACTCCTGGTTGGCCACGTCATACATGAGCAGGAAGCCCATGGCTCCGCGGTAGTAGGCTGTGGTGATGGTGCGGTAGCGCTCCTGGCCCGCCGTGTCCTAGACACACAGCAGGGTCAGGCCACCAGAAGCTACCCTGTTCCCCACGCCACCCCTACAGGGCCCTAAGTGGGCCACCACCCTGTGCTCACAGCCCCAACCTGACAGGAGGCATGGCCCTGCCTCTGTGGAGTTCCCAGTCTGAGGGGTCAGTGGCCTCTCACAGACTTGGACCTCATCTCGAAGAACAGACCCCATGACCCCATACAAGCACCACCCGGGCCAGAGAGTACGGTCTCCATGCTGACACCCCGGTGCGCAACACCACGCTCAACATCATCGGTGGCGGCCATGTTGGGAGCAAGAGCATGTCTCTGAGGAGCACATAGGTCTGTGGGGGATCCTGCAATGGGACCCACACCTCTTCCCCACTGGTCACCAGGACTTCTAACCCGCCTTGAGTTAGCAGCTGTCTGCCCCTCAGACCCTATAGGGCAGAGCATAGTCTCTTCATCCTGATGAAGTCACCTCCCAGATAGTCTGCCCCTCCCCCACTCTTCACACCTACCCCAAGCCCCCTCCCTGACTTTGGGCCACTCTCTCCCCCCCAGGGCCCCTCTCCACAGCCCTCCACCCTGTCAGGGATGTCTCTGGAAGAACCCCAGCCCCTCCTGGGCCAGCACAAAGACCCCTGTCCCTTTGCCCCAGATCCACAACGGCTGCCTGGCCCACCCAGATCTGCAGCTTGATCCTCTTGTCATGGCGATAGACCGTCTTGACCTTGAAGTCGATGCCCACGGTGCTGACAAAGGCAGGTGTGAAGGAGTCATCCGCGTAGCGGAACAGGAAGGACGTCTTGCCCACGCTGCTGTTGCCAATAAGCAGCAGCTTGAACATGTAGTCGAAGTTCTGGTCGGCTGCATCCCGCGGGCCTGTCGGGGGGTCTCCGGCTGATGCCATCTTGGCAGAGAGCCTCTAGAAGGGCGGGCGGGGAGGCCTGGAGTCCTGAAGAAAAATAAAACACGAGGAATGGCTCCAGCATATACGCCAGACCCGGATTCAAATCCTGACTCTGCCCCTTGGAGGCCAAGTGACCTCAGAACATCCCTTGCTCTCTCTGGCCTTCAGGGTCCTCCTCTGGAAAACGGGGACACTTATCCAATGCCAGGACCCAGGCTGTGGGGGGCACATGGGGTGCCTCCTCTGGCCACTGAGGAGCCAGACCCTGCAGAAGGTACAGGTGTGGACTTTGCCCCAGAGTGAGCAGCTGGCTTGGCCCAGGTGTGGGCTGGGGGAGGGGGGCCTGCCAGCTGGCTAGAGCCCCCCCTCATGGCCTGGGTGTTGACTTTGGCAGGGACATCTGCCCTGACCACCCCCCCCCACCACCACAACTCTGAGTTTAACCCCATCCCTGGCCTCCACAGGGAAGGGGGTTTTAGCGGATAAAGCCCGGGTTTAAAGCCCAGCTCTAGCCCCAAATGGGTCCTGACACCTTCTATTTGTCAAAGGGGTGGGCCCCATCTCCCTCAGGGCAGGGCTGACTCACCCCAGCCCCAACCCACAGAGTCGGCAGTGACAGTCCTCAATTCTAAGCAAGCCGCACTCCCCTCTACCCCTGATCCTTCCTTTCCTGTTAATCTGAAGAAGCTGGGCTGCTTCATCTGGGTCCTTAGCCCTCACTGCCTCCCTAGGCCTCAGTTTCCCCAGCTGTCTATGGCCACGCCTTGAGCTGCACAGGGAGGCTCCAGGAGGCCTGGGTGAACTGAGGGCACAGTGGCAGAGGAACCCTTAGCAAAGCTATTTCTCAACAGCCTGTGGGGCTTTTTTCCATTTTAAAAGAGGACCGAACCTGCCCGCTTTCCTGCCCAGCCCTCAGCCCCACCCGGTGTTCCGGGAGAACGAGTTCGAGGAGGGGAAGACAAGAGGCAGGAAACCTTTCCCCATGCTGGGCAGGGCTGCCAGACTGGGGCCCTTTCCCCAGGCCCAGACCCAGCCCACCTGTCAGCCGGTCCCACCTCTTCCTGACCATCTGGCCACCGTCCCTCACGCCTGGCACTAGATAAGGGTCCCCGGAGGGCTCGGCCCTGTCCCCCTGCTGGATGTGGGGCGCCCCCGCCAGTGCAGGGGGGCTCAGGAGCTTCCTCCCATCACCATATGGTCCCATCTCCTGTTCCCAGCTGGGCTCTCTGCCCCGCCCGCGCCCCATTAACGCTCCCCGAGCAGCCCAGCTGGGTGGGGGCGAGGGAAGGAGGCGTTCCCCCACCGCCCGCTTTTGTTCCCTGGGCCCCGGGCCCCCCCTCTAGCCCCCGGCCCCCCAGACCTGCTGGGACTCGGAGGTGCGGGGCGGGATGCGGTCCCTCGGAAGGGGTTACCTCGCGTCGGGGGGGCGCTGTCCGCGGGCGTTCCTTCTTCGAATTCGCTGCGGTCTGGCCCCAGCCGCAACTCCGACCCCGCAGCCGCCGCCGCCACCGCCGCTGCCCGCAGCCACCCGGATTCCGCGCGGGCTCCGCCCAGGCCGGGGAGGAGGGGCGGCTCCTCGGAGAGGGCGGGGCGGGGCGGGGCCGGTCCGGGGCGGGGCTCGCGAACGCGGGTGGGGGGGGCGAGGGGGGAGGGGCTGGACGCCGCACCGAGCTGGGAGCAGCCTAGGGCCCGCCCCCCAACAATAAACTTTTCACTTTTCCCAGCTATGTGTAGAGCTCCTACTCTTTGCAGGAAAATGAAGAGCGTGGATTCTGGTTCGAATCCCAGCTCCCCCACTTTCTAGTGCGGTTTAACTTTGGACGTGCTACTTAACCTAGTGGGGCCTATTGCCCCCATCCCTCCAGCAGTCCCTAACAAGAATCCCTACCTCACAGGCCTGCGAGAGCTAGGCCCCTGCGGGCTAGGTCCCTAAAGAGGGCTAGGTCCCTGCGAAATATTCCGCAGGTCCCTTAGAATTGAACCTTTTCCAGATAAGGAAATGGAGCCTCAGAGAAAGGCACCTCTGCCTGAGGCCAGACACGAGGAAATTTGGCATCTGGCCTTACGTGAGGCCCCAGAATTTTCTTCAAGGCATGAGAAGATCTGCAGGCTTTGCTGGAGTCAAATCCCAATGACTACATCTGAAGCCACTTGCTGAGCTTCTCTGGGTCCCCATTACTTCGTGGGAACAATAGCAGCTCCCTCCAAGAGCCACACGGATGTATGGAGATGACATGCATCGGGAAGGGCCAGCATATGATCAGTAACAGGCAGCCCCACAGTCTCCCTGGCACTCAACGGCGGAGGTGTGCTTCTCACTCATACCGGTCATCGTGGGGAAGGAAAAATGTAGCTCATTACACTCTGCCTTGCACACTTCTCTTTGAAAGTGACTCTTCAGTGGCACCTGGGTGGCTCAGTGGGTTAAAGCCTCTGCCTTCGGCTCAGGTCGTGATTCCAGGGTCCTAGCATCGAGCCCCCACATCGGACTCTCTGCTCAGCGGGGAGCCTGCTTCCCTGCCTCTCTCTTTCCTGCCTCTCTGCCTACTTGTGATCTGTCAAATAACTAAATAAAATAAAAAAAAAAAGTGACTCTTCACACTTCCTTGGCCACCACAGCGAGTCCTGTGGCCATCCCCAATGTTGATGGGGTGGAAAACAGGATAGTCCCCTGGGGCTCAGAACTGGCTATTGTTACTGTAATATAGTAATGTGTCATGGTTAGTGCCCTGCCTGGCACACAGCAGGTGCTCAATAAAGGCGCACCTTTACAGGAAGAGCTTGGGGTGTGCAACAGCTAACACCCCAGATCATGCCGCATGTTTATGGTAATAAAGGCCCTCGGCTCTACCTTTGCTCACCCCTCTTGCCCACTTTCCAGCTGGAGAAAAATGACAGCAGCCCTTTCCAAAGAAGTGTTTATTCACATCTGGGGCCTCAGCAGGGCCGGAGAGGAAGTGGGCGTTAGAGGCTCCCAAGGCCCAGGGCAAGGCTTGCAAGGCAGAGCCCATTGCTCAGGAGACAGCCCAGATTGCAAATGGAGGACAGACCGTGGTAGCGGAAAAAGGTCTGGCGGAGGACACTGTACTTGGGGTCCTTCTCCCGCAGCTGGCGGTAGGGATCGGGGCCCTGGTGGCTTCCAGGTACCTCCCCGCCCAGACCCCGCTCCTTCTCCACCCTGTGCAGGGCCCACATGGCAGCTGTGGTGCGGGGCTCCAGCCAGCGGGCGTTGACGGCGGCCATTGAGAGGCTCAGGAGCATCAGGCAGAGCTGGCAGGGTGGTGGGAGGAGGACAGGGTGAGTCAGGCCGGGGAGGCAGGAAGGAAGGGTCCCAGGGAGGGTCCTCCTGCATCCTCAAAGCCCAGAGGGGGATGAGACAGCATTAGATTAGATTAAAGCTAGGCCTCCCTGTCCTTCCCCAGACCCACTCCAGAGGCCCCAAACAGAGCTCCAGCTTTCAAACCAGAAGCTCCCAAGGAAAGGTTCCGTCACCATCTCCTCTATTCACCCCCTCACCCAAAACCTTCTGAGCGTTTCCTCCTCTGATATCCAGACTGGAAGTTTCCAAACACAGCCTTGTCTCCACCCTGGGTGTATCTCTCTGGCCAGAACCTCTCTTCCCCAGACTGGGACAGAGCACCATAACTCTTTCCCCCCAAAAGAGCCTAAGACAGGGCCCATCTCCTCAATGGTCCCTACCAGACTCCAGAAGCTGAGATTGGGCCCACCGGGAGTGAACAGAAAGTCCTCGAACTTCTAGTTACCCCAAATCCTCTCTGTCTCTTTGGGATTATTCTTGAAACCCTTGTCAAGCCTTTCCTGCCCGCATCTGAGAAACGTAATGGGGGCAGGGGAAAGGCAGGATAGAGAAATATGAGATGCAGAGATGGTTCCCTTCCTTGTGGCTGGGGAAATGTGTGGGGGACTGTAAATTCCCAGTCAGGCTGGTTTTTAAACAATGAGCTGGGGTCACTGCCCCAACCTAGCTGAGTCACCACAACTTGGCAGCAGGCCCAGCCAGGGGAAAGAGAGAGAGCAGCAGCCAGCAGGGAGACACTGAGGAATAGATAGGGCTGCTAGGGATAGTTGTGCAGGCTGTGCACTGCTCAAGGGTATCCAGAGCCCAGCTTTGTATCCACCAGGAAGGTGCAGTTGCTTGTTTGTTTTTTAATTCTCACAAAGGGGTAGCCATAGGTACTCAGTGGGGTTCTGGGAATGGATGTCCAGAAGACAGTGGAGCCCAAGCCCGCATACCTGGATGGCCTCCCAGAATGTGAGCTGAGTCCAGGCATGTTGCGAAGCCAAGATGCAGAGGTTGATGAAAGCACAGCCCATGGAGATGTGAAAGTAGAAAGGGAAGAGTTTGCTCTGCACAAGGCCAAAGGTATGTCGGGGAAGGCTTCGGAAAAGCAGGAAGCCTGTAGGGTATAGGGAACCACATGCCTGTTAGGAAACTTCCAGGTATCCTCTCATTCTTGTCTACACCCTGGGTACCCATGATGTTCAGGTGGAGGGTCCCTACCTGAGATGAAGGTCACCCACATTTGCATGCCCCAGGCCCCCGACAAGACCAGTAGATGGACCATCTTAGTCAGGCTTCCTGGATTCCCACCTTCCTCCATCTTGCAGGCCTGGGAAAGAGGCATTGGGTCTTTCAGAGTTTTACCTTTGACCCATGGTCTTCAGCCTGTGACCATGCTTAACGGCAGGGTCACAGCTAACCCAGCAGAGATAAAGGGCTACCAGCCCGGGCATGCGGGTGGGGAAGACCCAGAACAATCCTGAGACAACCTCCAACCCCACCTCTCCAAATGTCAGCCCTTAAGATCTCAGGCTCTCTGGACCCCAGCATCCACGCCGTCTCCAAGACCCAAAAATTTCAGTTAGCCCCAGCAGCTCAAACTCGCAGCTCTGGGTATTCAGATATCCCCCCCCATTGACTCCCCAAAACCAGCCCAGTGACCTAATTCTAACAGTAAAGACCCCTGGTCACATCTCAGGGTCCCAAATATCACCAGAAATATCCTCAAAACACCTCCGGACACCCCATCTAATCCCGGGAAACCCCAAATCTCATCCCGAGGACACCGACCCTGTTACTGCACCCAGACCTCAACCCTCAGCACCCTGGAGTCCGAGAACAGAAGTGCCAGGCCAGATCTCGGGGGCCGGGTGGGCTAGGCTCGCTACCTCACTCCTGCGCTCGCAGATGGGCCACGGACTTCTTCAGTCCCCTCCCAAGCATTCATCCCACCTCCCAGCTGAGCCCGAAGCCAATTGGATCGTAGATCTGCCGCCTCCCGTACCACCCTCTTAGATATTGACTAATCGATTAGCGGAAAAGAGCCTGGAATCCCGCCCCCTAGCCTGGTTTTTATCCAATTACGCCGCGGCTCCTAAGACCTGCGGAAACAGGAAGGCGCCAATAAGACCTTTGGCTGCATCGGCGGGGGCGGAGCTAAAATGTCAGCCCCACCCCTCTCTGTGACTCTACCTTCAGGCTTCGCGCGTTTTAATGCGATGGTGTCCCCACGGGATCAAATTTCAGCGTCACAGCTGGGGACTGGCTTCGCGGTCCTTGAGGGGAGAGCATGAGCAGGTGGTATGTGGTAGGTGGGGGTGGAAGGGGTTCTGGAGCCCGGCGGGCGCAGGATTCTCGCCCCGAGGGGCGGGGCTCAGATTAATGACCCCGCCCCCTTCCCCTCCAAGAATTCTCTCGGAGGCAGCGGGAGAAACACCTGACGCGGGAGGGGAAAGGGGAAGGTTAAGGGGAAGAGAAGGGGGCTCGACTGGGGACCTGCCTGCAGTTGACGCTCAGAAATGCATCTTCCCTTTTCCCTTTCGAGCCTCCCAGGGCTCCTCTGGTCCCATTTCCCAGGTTGTCAGTGTGACGTTAGAGGACACTTTCCCACCACTGTATGTCAGGTGCTGGCATAGGTTAATTTACTTAATCACAACAACCCAGTAAAGTGGCTAGTATGACATTCCATTTATACAGTTGGGGGCACTGAGGCATGGACAGGTTCGGTAAAATGCCGACATCACACAGACGGGAAGGGGCAGAGCAAAGATTCGAACCCAGGCCATTCAGCTGGAGAGTCCTGGCTTAATCATCATGTTGTACTGCCTCTGGAAGTAAGGGCTTCCTGGGACAGTGATTCTGGAAGGGGTAGCCCAGAACATTGCGGGCAGAAGAAAAGCTCCCAAATCACAAGATGATTGTGAAGTGAGTGCTTAGGATACTGCCCAGCACTCAGTGAGGTGCTCAGAAAATAAGAGCTTAAAAAATGGATTAAGGAAGATTTTATAGAGCTGAGTTTCCTCCGGTTCCCAGCCTCAGCTAGCACAGGGCTTCGACTCCAGTTCTGCTGACATTTACTAAATAGATATGCCTTGCCTCTCCTGCTCATACTCCATGGCTCCCACTTTACCTGGGGAGGCAGATCTAAATTCCCCAGTTTGGTTTTCAAGGCCTTGCTTGAGTTGACCTGCTGACCTCCCCCTGCTTCCTCTTGGACCCTACCTTCAGCCATCCTGAATTTACCAGCACATAGCATGTGGTTCGACACCTCCAAGCTTTTGTTCATGCTGTTTCCTGCCAGGAATGCCTTTCCATTAGTGCCCAGTGTTAAGATCCTTTTTTGCTTTTAGGCTCTTCTGAGGCCTCACTTTCTCCTGTGGGGGTCTTCTGGATCCTTCTCGCTACCCAGCCCAGTGCCTGGGGCTGGGATCATCTTTCATCCAGCTCCTGCTTCTGCCATAACTGGGAGGCCCTGTGTAGGGCTGAGACCTCTCTGGGGTATTAGGGAAGGTCTGGGAGTGTCAGGACTTGGGGGCTGGTCTCAGTGCAGCCCCCTGTTTCCCCCTGTTGAAGCGACCCTCTTCTGGCTGGCCTACCCCAGGACCCTGACTACTCTGTGCCCTGCTACTGCGCATCTCCCTTGCCCTCCAACGGGTGTTTGCCTGCTAACGGGAAGTGTGACAAGTACTGGGGTTTGTTGAGTGGCTTCCCTGGGGTTGGGGAGCTGGGAGGGACTGGAATGCTCTGGGTTGGTCCTCAGAAAGCCCTCACCACTTCATTCCCCCAACCACCCCCCCTGTTCAGGCTCTTCCTCAGACAAGACCTTGAATTATACAATTCACTGGTCCAGGACCCCAGAGCCAGAGATCGTGGTACCAGCTGCTTCTGAGAACACAGTGCCGAGTATAGACTGGAGGCTAGAGAGGGACTTGGAGCCTCAGTCGTATGGGTCTCCCATCTTCCAGAGCCCAGACTCGCGGGAGCAGTGTAATGATCAGGACCTTCTGAAGAGGCATCACAACACCACTAAGGTCACCCCCACCTGGGAAACACCTCCCAGCCACACCACATTCTACCGCTGTGGGGCTTAGGGAAGGGACCCCGGGGGGGAGGGGTGCGTCTTTCTCAGGAACCCTTATGATGTGTGACTTCAGCACCCAGAACAGCACCCAAGAACAGCACCCAACGCTCAGCCAGCCCACACTAAAAATGTCTTAAATGAATGGATGAAGGGACGAATGGAGCGGATGTGTGGTTGTGTTTCTTAGTGAGTGATACAACCTGTGAGAGTTTCTGGACATGACTGCCTGTGGGTCTGTGGTTATGGCTGTGTGTCTGAGTTGAGTGTGAGTAGATGCTCTAAGGTTCTTAACCACCTGGTGTGCATGGCTGTGTCTGAGCTTGCATGGCTGTAGTTGTGTTTCAATGCTTATGTGCCGTTGTGCTTTGGGGCTGTGGGAGCTCCCTGGGAGATGTTGTCTATGTCATTTGCCCTTAAGGAGGAGGGCCATTACCTGAGCCCAGTCCAGACACAGGGCTCTGCAGATGTGCTGTTGGGGGCGGCCTCCAGGTCTGCACACACAGGGGACAAACCACAAGAGTATACTTCTGACCATGTGTGGGCTAGTGGGGGAGGGGTGCACTCGGGGTCTGGGACACCCAGGACTCAGCAGACCCAGTTCATACCCAACCCCATACAGTGGGTTGGGGTGTGCGAGGAGAAGCACAGGGATGGATTTCTACTACCCACATGTCCTCCTTTCCTAGAAGCCCTTGGAGACCAACTCTTCCAAAGTCAAAGGTGAGAAACTTCTCTCCCAACAAGACTATGTTTGGAAGACCCGCTGGTTTTACCCCCACCCTCTGTCCCAGCCTGGGAGGAGCCACACCACCCGTGCCCACTTAGCCCTCCCCCAGCCTCAGCTGAGTTTTGCCCCTGACCTTGGCCCATACTCCTGTCTCTCCCTCAACCTCAACAGCCCCCAACCCCTCGCCCTCCCCTGAGCTTCTGCTGGTCTCTGACCTGACCTTGCCCCTGCCCCCACTCCTCCTAGCCTCAGCTGACCCTTACCTCTGCTCATAGTTAAGTCCACCATGATGATTCCTGACTCCCAGAAGCTCCTGCGCTGCGAACTGGAGTCACTCAAGGCCCAGCTACAGGCCCAGACCAAGGTGAGGCTCCTCTGCCCTGCCCTGGGCAACCTCTGGCCCTGTTCCCCCACACCTGCTCCTGCCCCCAACCTTGACCTCTTTCCCGCAGGCTTTTGAGTTCCTGAACCACTCAGTGACCATGCTGGAGAAGGAGAGCTGCCTGCAGCAAATCAAGATCCAACAGCTTGAAGGCGAGGACCGGCCAGGGGTTAAAGTCAGGCTGGAGGCTGGTCCTGCTGGGGTCAGCTGGGTTAGCCCGAAGTGAAAGAAGTTGGGTGGGTCTTGGGTCAGGGTCACGGTCAGGTTCTGGTCAGGGTTAGGGCCAGGTGCATTCAAAGGTGGGCTCATGTGTGGTTGGGGCTCAGTCATGATCCCATCTAATCTGCAGAGGTGCTGAGTCCTATAAGCCGCCAGACAGAGAAGGAGGGACCCAAGTGGGGTGTGGAGCAGGGACGCCAGGAGCTGTATGGGGCCCTGGCTCAAGGCCTGCAGGGGCTACAGAAGACCCTGCGTGACAGCGAGGAGGTACAGAGGACCCGCACCACTCGCTGCCTGCAGCTGCTGGCCCAGGAGATCCGGGACAGGTGGGCGTCACCAGGAGGGCAGCCTGGAAGCTGTGGCAGAGAAGGGAGGCCAAGGAGAGGGAGCCAGAGGTGGGATGTGGGATGAGACAAATGGGAGAGGCCGGAGTAAGGAGACCTGGGGGCCATGGAAGGTTTGAGGGACAAGATGGGGGTGGGGGTGAGGAGGCAGTGGGGAAGTGTGGGAAGCTGGGAGGCCAGATGGCAGGAGGAAGGAGGAAGACCGGAAGCTGGAGATGAGATGGGGAGGGAGGCCAGGAGATCAGGAAACTGGACATGATATGGGAAGCCGGAGGGAAGAGAGACTGAGGCTGGCAGATGCTGGGGAGTTTGGGAGGTCAGAGGGGCAGAAGGTGGGGAGACAGAGGCCAGACAATGAAAGGCTGAGAGAATGGGAGGCTGGAGGCCAGGAGGAGGGGACAAGGGGCTGGGAGATCGGAGGTGGGGGAGTAGAGGCAGGAGGGGCAAGGTGGACAGGCAGGTTGGGGAGGGGACAGATCCTAGGGGGATGGGAACATGACAGCTGGAGGAGGCTTGAGGAGGCGGGTGGGCAAAAGGGAGACCAGAAGACCAGGAAATAGAAGACCAAAGGCTGAGCAGGGAATGTGGGTCTAGGCTGCACTGTCCCCTCAGCAAGAAGTTCCTGTGGGAGGAGCTGGAGCTGGTGCGGGAGGAGGTGACCTTCATCTATCAGAAGCTCCGTGAGTGCCTGGAGCCCACGGTCAGGAGGGGGGTCCTTCTGCTGCTCTGGCCCCTCTGAGTCCCCTCCCCCCACAGAGGCTCAGGAGGACGAGATCACAGAGAACCTGGTGAACATCCAGAAGATGCAGAAGACGCAGGTGAAGTGCCGCAAGGTGAGCGGAGAGGGCGGGGACCCTATGTGAGTCGGGGACATGGGACTCTCTGCTGGCTTCCACCGTCATACTGGAGCCAGAAGGACGGGTTCAAATCTCGGCTCTGCCACTTAGCAGCTGCGGGACTGTGGTCAAGTCACTTCACCTCTCTGGGCCTCAGTTTCCTTATCCGTGTAGTGGGTATGCTGCATGGACTGCGTGCAAAACACTTTGAGGGCCGTCTGACATATCATCAGTGCTAAATAAGGGTCGCTTTTCACCATTCTGGTTCTTACCACTGTTGTCTCACACACACTTCCCACCCCCGGCCTTAGGTCCTGACCAAGATGAAGCAGCAGGGGTATGAGACATCCAACTGGCCGGAGACCGAGGAGGTGCCATCAGGAGGCAGTGGCTCCTGGAGGGATGACCTCCAAAAGGAGCTGAGTGACATATGGTGATGCCCCGCCCCCACACTAACCTCTGACTCCTGACCTTCAACTGCCTTGCCTTCCCACCAATCAGATCCAGCGGTGACTACCAGAACTGGAAACCCCCACCACCCCACACCCGAGTCCAGGCCTCCCTCTCCCCCGGGGACTCACCTCCACCACCACCACCACCACCACCACCCGCCCCTGGTCCCCGCCATGCCCCTCCCCCCGCCCAGGACCCCCAGCTCCCCGTCTCCCTGCAGGTCCGCTGTGCACATGCTGCAGAACTCCTTTGATGGCCTCATATCCTCTGGGGGCTGCCTCAGGGCCTCGAACCTCAAGGGTGAGGGGGGATGAGGTGCACTCTGGGCTGTAGGGGGGTCATTCTCCAGTTTCACACATGGCGGTCATGTTCAGAGGCTATATTTGGGGGTCACATCTGTTGGGGTGTTTTGGGG
The DNA here is from genome assembly GCF_964662115.1 of Mustela nivalis. NCBI lineage: Eukaryota > Metazoa > Chordata > Mammalia > Carnivora > Mustelidae > Mustela > Mustela nivalis. The sequence continues at coordinate 207,991,393 of NC_139020.1, read as the reverse complement.
CCCATTAAGATTTCTATCCCGGGGTCACTCAAGATCACAGGGATATTTTTAAAGGATCTGTGCTGTAAAATTCAAGGATCCCTGAGGTCGTCATACTTTGGTATCACCTTGGGTCACATTCAAGTGACGTAAGGGACACGGGCCCCTGATCACGATGCCACTCAAGGGTGACATTCAGGGTCTGTGGGTGAAAGGCCAGAATTGTACCTGTCGCTCCCGCAGGCTACAGGGGGCACCAAGGCCTGAGCCCTCTGCTCCCCTCCTGGGACTCAGACTCAGACTCAGACCAGGACCGTTCCCAGCCACTCTTCATCAAAAGCCACTCCTTCCCATCTGGTACGGAACCTCCCCTGCCCTACCTTACCCTTTCTCTCCTGGCTTGCCCTCCAGTGCCACAGAAGGACCCTTAAAGCTCCCAACCTGGGCATCTGTTCCCTGATTTCCAGCCCTTGGGTCCTCAGGACTAAGCTGGGCCCTGACCCACTCTCTCTCCACAGCCTGAGCAGCCGGGACTGCTCTCCCTGAAGACCCCTCCAGAGAGAAAATAAACTAGCCAAGAACCTCTTCCACCTGTGGACTGTTGCTCCTGCTGCTTCCTGTGCCTGAGAATGACCACCCTCACACCCAGTTTCCTTTCCAGTGTTGGGGAGGGTGTGGGGACCCCAGATGCTGTTCAGAATGTGTAGGCTTAGGGGACAGTGTGAGGCCAGATTTAATAATAACAAGGTCAGGGGTCAGTCTGTCCAGATATGAGGATCCAGAGGGCCCTGGCACTCTAGTCTACTGCCCCAAAGGGGAAACTGAGGCACAGGGAGGGAGGGTCGAGGTCCAGGGTCACGCTCGCACCCTGCCCTCCTCCTCCCCTCTGCGCCCCCACCGCCTAGTTCTCCCTCAACCTGCATCCTTCATTCCCTCCCAAATTTGTGCTAACACTCTTCGGCCCCACCGAGAGCAACAGAGGCCCCGCCCCGGATCATGCTAATGAGACGCCGCGAGTCCCCGCCCGACTGGGTTATGCAAATGAAGCGCCAGGAGGCCCCGCCCCTCGCCCCTTCGCTGAGTCTGCGCGGCGCTGCCGGGCCGACGGCGTCTCCCATCTCCGTGTCCGCCCGCTGGGCCTGCCGTCCGTCAGTTCGTCCTGTCGCCCGGGTGACGTCTAAGCGGAGCGGGGGCTCAGACCGTGACAGCCTCGACCCGGTGAGGGAGAGGGGCTTGGGCCGCTCCCGGCATCCCCTCTCGCGGGCTACCGACCCTCGGTCTGTATGGTTCGGCCAGGGTTCGGCTCCTGCGGGTCGGGTCCCTTGTGGGTCCGGCGCAGGGAGGGGGAAGGGAGGCAGTGAGCTGGGGCTTGAGAACCGGCCTCGGGGAGGGGAGCGTGGAGATGGGGACCCCGGGCCGGTGAAGCCAAGCGGCAGGTGGTGAGGGTGACTGTGATTGTGTGCTTGTCATTTTGTGTCAGTGTGTGGTTGTGTAACTGTGATTGTGTGGCTCTGGGGATGCCTGTGTGGTGGATGGTCTGTGTGGTGGATGTGTGACTCTCCTGTGGCTGTGATTGTGTGGCTGTCATCACGGGTGTCACTCTGAGGGTGTGTGTGGCTGTGTTGTTGTGACTGTTGTGGGGCTGTCTCGGTGTCTGTACAGTTGTGTGCATATGACTGCCATTGTGTGTTCCTTCTGATGGTGTGTGGGGGCCCATTTCTATGTCTCAGTGTGTGGCTGTGATCATGCGCCTTTCTTGTGTGGCTCGGTGTGCAAATCCGTGTCGCGGTCCACGTATGTGCCCTTGTGGTGGCCATGTGGCTGAGCTCGTGGATGACATCGTCTCTCCTGTGAGTGTCAGTGTGGCTGAGACACTGTGAATGTGTGTGGCTGTCGCCGAGTGCCTGGTTGTTGGGGGTGTGACACCGTGACCGGTTTATGACCCCCATTGTGTGTGGTGACTCTTTTTGATGTAACTCTCCCATGTGTTGGCAGCTCTGAGGCTCTGTCCCTGGTGACAGGGGGGTGAGTGCTGGTGTGGGGCTGTATGCGGGGCTGTGAAGTGTTTGAAGGACCTCCCCTTGTGTCCCTGTGACTGTGTTTGTGTGGGGGATTGTTTGATCTGTGTGGGTGTCTGTGACAGGCCGTGTGCACACTGTGCCATGTGTGTGAGTGTACAGTTGTGTGTTGTGGGTGTTGGGCACCTGTCTGAATGAGCAGGCCTGTCTTGTTCACCACCAGCAAAGTGCCTGTAACCCAGCAGGCACTGGCTCCTTGTTGGTAGGATGGACAAATTCTGTACTCTTTGTGTGTGTGTGTGTGTGTGTGTGTGTGTGTGTGTATGTGTGTGTGGTGGTAGTGGTTGGGATGGAAGCCGTGGCTGAGTTGTATACTCTAGGGATGCCGGTATGTGTGATTGTGTCTCTGGAAGGGTGAGGGGCCGTGGCCACGTGGGCGTCTGAGATCTCTGGTGACCCTCGCCCCGCATGTCACACTGCAGAGCAAGCTGCGTGGATGGGGCACTGGACCCAGAGTGCCTACCCTCACCTTCCTGGGCCTCAGTTTCCACATCTGTGCAATGGGGTTGACCATCCCTGCCCTGCTGGCCGCCAGGAGCGGCTGTGAGTCTGTGGGTGTGGCGGAGGCCTGTGGGAAGCCATAGGGCCCTTTCACAGGTGAGGTCAGCCTGGGAGAATGGGTCGAGCAGGTGTGGCTCTGTTGGCCCCTCAGTGCTGGGGGCTGAGGTTCGATTGGGGGAAGAGGAGGCTTGTGGGGAGAAGATAGCCCCTTTGTGAGACAGCAAGGCTGACAGTCTGGGAGGAGGAGAAGAAGGGGAGGCATCTGGGATCAGAGGGCCTGGCCATCAGCACGAAACAGTCAAGGCGCAGCCCATGGGGACAGGAAAGAGAGGCCCTTGTGGGCCATGGGGAAAGGGGCTCAGAGGAGGAATTTGGTGGGGCTGGGGGACACAGAGCATGGGGTCCCTTATAAAGTATTTGAGGAAAGAGGATGGGGTCTCCTAAAAACCCATGGGGGTGAGAACCCTTCTAAGTGGGCCCTTCTCTGTGGGAGAGGGGTTCCGTTTAGCTGGCGAAGTCTTTTCCAAGGGCTGAGGGGAGGTGACCTGTGTGGTAAGAAGGAGAGACCCTCCTAAAAGGCATGAGGTCTGAATCTCCTATGTGGGCTGTTGGGGGAGAAAGCCACTGTAGAGCCTCTGGGATCCGGGCTGGGGATGGGCTGAGCTGCTTGTGTGGGGAGGCCTCCAAAGGGCAGGATCCTAGACATTCAGAGTCATGGCCAGAAGGTACAGTGGGTGGAACCAGGGCTCCTTTGTAGTAGTTCTGGGGTGGCGGTGGGGGTGGGGGTCATGGTGTGGCCAGAGGACTCTACTCAGGCAGGTGACCGGAGCCTCCCCCAGGCCCCGCCCTGGCGGTCCCATTCCCTACCCACGTCCACAGGCCCAGCCTTCACCATGGCAGGAGGGAGACCTCAATCGAAGAGGAGTTTCTCCATCATTCCCTGCTTTGTCTTCGTGGAGGTGAGAAACCCAGTAACTCTCTCCCTGCCCCTGCTCCGCCCATCTGCACCCCAGATTTGCTCCCAGACCCTTAGCGGGGAGGAGGCGCGTTCTGAAGGGACACTCCCAGGGTTCCAAGCCCGCTCTGTCCACCCTTAGCGCAGAACTCTGGGTACCTCCCATCCTCTCTTGAGTTCAGCTTCCTTGGCTGTCAAAAAGGCGTCATCAGAGTCCCTTTCTCCTAGGGCAGTTATGAAGGTAAGATGTATTAATTCACGGAAGGGGTTTAGTATCATGTCCTGCCCCCAGTGAGGATTGTACTTCTGGGAGCTGCCAGCACTTCTGCCAGTAGTAGTATCTTTTCCTCGGTTGGTCACCATGGCCCCAGCCTGGACCTGACCTTGTCTCTTCTCTCTCTGTCCCCCTGCCATGACTGGGTGGCAGTCAGTGCTTCTGGGCATCGTGGTCCTGCTTGCTTACCGCCTGGAGTTCACGGACACCTTCCCCGTACACACCCAAGGGTTCTTCTGCTATGACAGTACCTATGCCAAGCCTTATCCGGGGCCTGAGGCTGCGAGCCGAGTACCTCCTGCACTCATCTATGCCCTGGTCACTGCTGGGCCCACCCTCACGGTGAGACTGGGGATAACCTTGGTCAGACCCAGATGGCAGGAGGGCCAGGTGGAGGTGGGTGGAGGGTTGGCTTTGAAGGCCAGGAAGACCCCGCCTTGATCTTGCCCACAGATCCTGCTGGGGGAGCTGGCGCGTGCCTTTTTCCCCGCGCCACCCTCAGCCATCCCCATCATCGGGGAGAGCACCATCGTGTCGGGGGCCTGCTGCCGCTTCAGCCCCCCACTGCGGAGGCTGGTCCGCTTCCTGGGTGAGTGATGCAGCCAGGGGGTCAGCTATGCAAACGAGGTACGGGCGAGGTTCAGCCATAATAAGAATTTTATGGGGAAGAGGGCTTAGAACTGCCCTGGTGATGACCTCGAGAGGCAAAGAGGGATGTGGGTAAGGCCAGGCACAGTGGAGGGTCTAGGCACAGTGGTAGGCCTAAGCCAACCGTGGTGGCAAATTCAGGGCCCCAGATTGCTACAAGGAGAGTATCAAGGCAGAAAATGGGGACATGGGCCCAGGCCAAAGACCAGCCCAAACTCTATCCCACCCCAAGCAGGAGAATGAGAGCCTGGTGGTGGTGGCGGGGGGGGTCCCCCAGCCACAATGAGTGGCCATGGTGTAGGAGAAGGGCAGAGCTCATCCAAAATGGTGGTCCCTATGACAGAAGACTGGAGCTCTAGCTCTGGTTGATTGTTGACCCAGGGAAAAAGTGATCAACTCAATAACAGTGAGCCCAAGGCAGGTGTATAAAGAGGCCCAGAAATACCACCAGGATGGTCTTTGGAGATTTCAGGCAGGAGCCCAGTCCTGATGTTATGCTGCTGAGGGGTCCTAGCCCAACTACACTGGAGTTCCAGGGAAGGACCCACTCCTGAGATGGTAGTAATCTAAGGGGGACAGAAGCAAGAGGCTCAGGGTGCCATCACGTTCGTCCCAAGGGGGGAGGACCTTGGCCCAGGGATAATGGGATATGGCTTTAGGGGGATTCGCTGCTGTGCTTTAATGATGGTCACAGGAACAAGGTGCCCGGATGAACTACAGGGGCTAACAGGAGGAGGGCCCTGGGGTATCAGGGGCCCAGCATGAACTCTCTCTCCCACTTCACCCCCAGGGGTCTACTCCTTCGGCCTCTTCACCACGACCATCTTCGCCAACGCGGGGCAGGTGGTGACCGGCAACCCTACACCGCACTTCCTGTCGGTGTGCCGCCCCAACTACACGGCCCTGGGCTGCCTACCGCCCTCGCCCGACAGGCCAGGGCCTGACCGCTTTGTCACCGACCAGGGTGCCTGTGCCGGCAGCCCCAGCCTGGTGGCCGCTGCGCGCCGTGCCTTCCCCTGCAAGGATGCCGCCCTTTGCGCCTACGCAGTCACCTACACAGCGGTGAGCCCCAGAATAGGGGCACAAAAGTGGGAGGGGGGCGGCCAATGGGCAGGAGGACACTCTGGACTGGAAACTCTGATTCCTTCCCAGGATAAAGTCACACTCCAGAGCTGTGACACTGCCCTGAGGGTGGTCCCACTCTGGGGCAGGAAGGTCCACGCAGACTACCTCTTTTGAGTCTGGCCACGCCCCCTGGTCCAGGAATGCCACACCCAAGGGAGGTTGTTGGCTCCGCCCCATGGGACCAAAACACTGTTCCTGGAGCCCTGTACTCCATTCCCTGGAGCCTAGCCATACCCCTGATGCTACAGGTCCCTAAATTTTGGCTGGGAGACTGGGCAGTTGGGCTTTCAATTCGGTCCCCTGGAGCTTGGGAGGGAGGACCCTCCCCCAACCTCCCCATCCCGCTTTGTCCTTGCCCTTTCTAGATCTGGCCACTCCCCGACTTGACTGACTGGTACTTCCTCTGTCCCCAGCCTTTCCTTGGTTCGCACCTCCTGTTGCTTTGCCTCCTTTTTCTGGCGTCCAGGACTAATTAGTTTCTTCTTGTCAGTGGATCCCTGGGGCTTGGGGGTTCCACCTCCTGGAGTTCCTGGACCTGCCCCCCTGGGCCTTGACTCCACGCTCCGGTTCTGAAGCGGTGGGCTGACCTAGCAAGCATCTTTCTCCATCTGTGACTGGTCCTGGGGAGTCCTGGGCCCCCGACTCTGTCCACTCCTTTGGTGTCCAGACCACACCCCTATCCCTGAAAGGGCCCGCTGGGAGTTCACGTCTCCATCCACGAACTCCAGTCCCCCTGGCTCCGTAGCTCCTGGCCACACCCTCCAGCCCCAGTGCCATTCCCAGGGATTCTGGCCACGCCCTCTAGCCCGGAAGGCGGTAGCCACCTGCCATGCGTCCCCCTGATTGGTCTGGCTCCCACAGATGTACGTGACTCTCGTGTTCCGCGTGAAGGGCTCCCGCCTGGTCAAACCCTCGCTCTGCCTGGCCCTGCTGTGTCCCGCCTTCCTGGTGGGCGTGGTCCGCGTGGCGGAGTACCGCAACCACTGGTCGGATGTGCTGGCCGGCTTCCTGACAGGCGCTGCCATCGCAACATTTCTGGTGAGCCACCTTGCCATCCCATTCATACCAGTATGGGAGACCCTCTGTGAGCTCTCTGACCCGAGAAGCTGGACCTCACGATAGTGAAGGGTGTGGACTCTCTGTGACCTTGGGCGAGTGCCTTTACATTACCCTGCCTGGATGTTTTCATCTGTGAAATGGGATGACAGGACCAGGGTATGTAGAGTGAGGTCCTTGCTTTGAGTGCAGAATTTGAAGGCCCACTGAAACACTGAGTAATCAAGATAAATAATGTTTTAATGACATACATTTTAAAAACCAAAAGTAGGGACGCCTGGGTGGCTCAGTCGGCTAAGTCACTGCCTGCAGCGCAGGCCATGATCCCAGGGTCTTGGGATCGAGTCCCACATCCGGCTCCTTGTTCAGCGGAGAGCCTGCTTCTCTCTTTGCCTCTGCCTACCACTCTCCCTGCTTGTGTGCATGTGCTCTCTCTCTCTCTCTGACAAATAAATAAATAAAATAAAATCTTAAAACAAAATGAAACAAAAACCGAAATTAATGCAATAACACATGATGTCCAAAATATCAAAAACTTAAAAGACAGCACCAGATCCTGCCTTTGCACCACTTGGCCTTACTTGCCTCACCCTGTCATGGCCTGTGGAATAGATAATAATAGTACCTACCTCTTAGTAAGGTGGAAAGAACAGTGCTTGGCACATAAATGTATTGGAAAATGTTAACTGAAAACCTGAGCCTCAGTTTCATTATCTGAAAAATGGGGATGATATTTATGCCACTCCTACATTATTGGCTTCAGGCCTCAACATGCCCCTCTCACTCTGTCCCAGGTCACATGTGTCGTACACAACTTCCAGAGCCGGCGGCCCTCTGGCCGAAGGCTCTCCCCCTGGGAGGACCTGGGCCAAGCCCCCACCATGGACAGCCCCCTCGAAAAGTTAAGTGTGGCCCAGGTAAGGGGGGCCGGGGTCTGATCCCGGCTGGAGAGGGTGGTAGATGGAAGGGGACCGAGGAGGCAGGAAGTCAGGCAAGAGGTGGGGGTCTCCAGGCCTTGGGGAGGTAGAGGGATTGCTCGTCTTTGTGGACCTTGGTCCTGGGGGACAGTCACACAAAATAGAAGGGTGTGTTTTGATTAATCCGGAAAACTCTAGGTCTTTTCCACCAGCTCTCTGCCTGATGAGCCCCTCATGGCTGTGGCCAGTGGGGCCCAGGGGGCCACTAGCCCCTTCCCTCTGCCTCTTTGTCTCAGGAACCCGAAGCCTGCAGGCCGCATTCGACACCGGCACGGCTCACCCCATCCAGTGAGTGTCGAGGGAGTGGGGGGATAACCGGGGGGACTTCCAGGTCGCAGTCACTGCCACAGAGGTCTCGCCTATGCTCTCGTGGCCCCCTCCCAAGCTTTCTGATCCCCTGACCTCTGACCCTGACCCCCAGAGTCGCAGAACTGTGCCCGCCGTGGCCACCTGATCCCCAGCTGCGTGTCCTCCAGGGCTCCAGCCATGTGTTCGTCGCCCCGTGTGCCCCGCCCTCGATTGAGGTCTGAGCCGACGCCCCTGCCCCTGCCCCTGCCCCTGCCAGCACCAACCCCCAGCCAGGGTCCCTCACCCTCCTCCCCCGGGCCTGGGGGGCCGGGTGGGGGTGGCGGACGTGGTCGGAAGTTGCTGCTGCCCACACCCCTGCTTCGGGACCTGTACACCCTTAGCGGACTCTATCCCTCCCCCTTCCACCGGGACAACTTCAGCCCTTACCTGTTTGCCAGCCGTGACCACCTGTTGTGAGGCCCCCGATGCCCTCCCAGAATCTGCCAGGCCCCCTTTCCTTCCCCGCCACACGTGTGGGTGCGTGTGCCATGTGAGTGCCAAAGCCCTCTGTGCACAAACCAGCCCGGCCTAGGCATTAGAGGCTGGCTGGAAGGACATTTGGGGGGTCCCCTGCCTCTCTTGCCCTCTGGGACACCCAAGTGGGCATTACTGGGAGGTGGGCCCTTGCCCCTAGGATTACTCTTTTAAGGGCCAAAACCTGACCCCATTGGCCATTGCTCAGCCAATGGGAGCCCCCGGTTCTAAAATTTCTACTTAAAAGTAGTTTACTCCAGCCAGTGGGAGCCTCCCCTCATGTCTTAGAATCCTCAGGCAAGAGGGTAACTCCAGTTAGTGTTCAGCGTCTGAACAACCAATAGGAGTCCTTGGTTTTCAGAATTTCTAGGATGGGTGGGTATGATTCCAGTCAATGGGGGACCGCCAATGTCTAAGGACAAGCAAAGAAGAAGGAGATGGGGTCATCCTTTGTCATCGGGTCCTCTATCAGATTCAGAAGAGTCCAGCTGGAGCATGGGGGGCAGGCTCCCCCATGGCAGGGTCCTTGGGGCACCCCTTCCTCTCTTAGCCCCTCCCCATGTGCAAACTCTCACTCAGTCCCTCCTAACTCCCAACTTATACAGGGCTTGCCCCAGTTCAGAGGTTTTGGGGTTCAGGGTGCTGTCTCCCCTTGTCTGTGCCCAGATCACCCCAAACCCTTCTGTTATTAGGGCTATGGGAGGAGACTTTTTTTGCCTTGGAATCTGCCCTTGTTCTTTCCACTGCCCCCCATCCCGGGCCCCAGCCTCCTGCAGATGTGCCATCATGGGGGGTATGGGTGGAGCAGAGAGGGCTCCCCTGCCCCAGGCAGCCAAAGGCAGTGGGCAGAGGAGACACTGCCCCCCTTTCCTGCCCCCTCCTTATCTTTAATAAAGACCTGTTTGTAACAGAAGTTTGGCCACCTGCCTTCCTCCTCCCCCAGGTGTTGGGGCGTAGAAGAATTTAATCATTGGTATGTAGCCAAGGTGAGACTGGGAGTGTGTTTATTGTCACAGTGGATCTGAGAGTGATTATGGAAAAGCAGTGTGGGGTCACTGAGCCAGCGACTTTAAATCGTGGCTCAGCATTTCCTGGTTGCATGTTGCATGACCTCGGGAAAGTTAATTAACCTCTCTGTTCTATTGTTTCCTTATCTGTCGAATGCAGACAGCACCACAAGCTACATGTAAGGCACAAAAACACCTAGTGAGGGGCCTCACGTGACTGTCTCCTCCAGGCACCTAGCCTGTTTCTGACTATGGCCTGGGTGCTGAGGACACAGGGAATAGGGTGAAGGCACTAAGAGCCCACATGCTAACCCCCTAGCTGCATGGATGGGAGCAAGGGTTCTACTTGTGACATCGTGCTGAGACACAACCCAGTGGAAACCAGGAGGCATGAAGGCACAGACCTCCTCACAACTCCATCATGGCTCTGAAGGGCTTCCAACTGGCCACTCGGGGCATGGAGTCATTCAGGAACAGGAAAAGTGTTCTCTGATTCCCTCCCCTCCATTCTATTCATTCATTCATTCAGCAAACACTATGGATCACCTACTGTGTGCCAGGTGCTGCGTTGTAGGCACAGGGGCTGTAGCAATGAACAGAACGGACACAAATTTCCGCATCAGAGGGTCAACACTCTAATACATGAGACAGACAACAAGATAAATAAACTAGATACAGAGTCACAATACCAAATCCCAAAAAGGTCTGAAAAGCAAAATGGTTTCATAACCCATTTGTGGCAAAATCTGGCCTTTACGGATAGAAGGTTATTATAGCTTTTATTTATTGAAACTGATGTGAGTATTCTTATGTTTCATTCCAGATAAAGGAAAGTGTTTGATTTTGAGATGTTATCCCAGGCCCCACTAGGGATGCAATACAGAGTATTATACCATAGTACCTTTTTTAAAAATCTGAAAAATTCTGAATTCCAAGCTTTTGGACCAGGGATTCAGGTCAAGGTTTGGGATCTCTGACATATTAAATATTGATAAGTGATAGGAGAAAATTCAAGCTAGAGAAGACAATGGGACAACTTCGGGATGGGGGCACAGTTTGCAATTTAAAGAGGCATGAAGGAGGGAAGAAAGAGCCATGTAAATATGGCGGGGGAAGGAAAGTTTGAGGCAGAGGGAACAGCAAGCACAAAATCCCTGAGGTGGGAACGAGCCCTCCGTGTTCAGAGAACACTGAAGACGCCTATGCAGCTCAGCTGAGCTAGGGAAGAGACAGGTAGAGGGAGAGGAGATGGGGTAGGTGTTAGGGCTGATTTTGGGGCATGGGAAAGGAGGTGGGAGCATGAGAGGGCTTAAGGCAGAGGAGGATAGAATCACGGAGCCCCCTTCTTCACAAGACAGATCTCCTACTTTCAGGCATCGTACCCCTGAGGGCCATGTTTCCTCCTGTCCCACAGCTACCTCCCCGCAGGCAGGAAAGAAGCAAAACTTCAGCACAGCGGACAGCACTCCATCCAACCCCAGCTAGCGCTGTCCGCGGTCCTGAAATCAAGTGCTGGCCAAGAAAGGGTCAAGTGGGGACTGCCAGACACAAAGAAGCGTTCAGGTCTGCTAGAGAAGGTGGAGACAGCTGGCCTTGCCTTGTCCACACCCCCATCCCAGGTTCGATAATTTTAGGTAGAAAATCCAGACTAAGTTAGATGTACTTATTCAAAAACACTTCTCGACATGCCCCTGCAGGTTCCACGGAATCTCTAACTTAATGCAACCAAAACTGAGTTCTGGTTTAAAATGTAAGTCAGGGGGGCACCTGCGTGGCTCATTGGGTTGAAGTCTCTGCCTTCGGCTCGGGTCATGATCCCAGGGTCCTAGGATGGAGTCCCACATCGGGCTCTCTGCTCAGCGGGGGGCCTGCTTCCTCCTCTCTCTCTGCCTGCCTCTCTGCCTGCTTGTGTTCTCTCTCTGTCAAATACATAAATAAAATCTTTAAAAAAAATAAAAGGCTTCAGGGCCTTTGCACTTAGAGGGGCTACCACTTGAAATGTTCTTCCCCCTCACATCGACATGGTTTGCTCCCTCAGCTCCTTCAAGCTTTTTCTCAAATGTCATCTTCTCAGTGAGGCCTGCCCCTACCACTCTATTCCAAATTGCAAAAACCAAACAACTGATCCTTCCAGCTCTTTTTTACCCTGTGCAAAATTTGTTTTGCATACACTTGTCATCCACTCACAGACTATTTAAACTCCTCATTATGCTTAGTGGCCATTAGCTTCTCCCTCACTAGGATGTCAGCTCCACAAGGACAGAGACTTAGTTGTATTCTTTAAAAAAAAAAAAAAGATTTTTATTTATTTATTTGAGAGAAAGAGCATGAGTGGGGGGAAGGGGCAGAGAGAGAGGGAGAAGCAGACTCCCTGCTGAGTAGGAAACCTGATGCAGGGCTTGATCTCAAGACCCCAAGATCACAACCTAAGCCAAAGGCAGATGCTCAAAAGACTGAGCCACCCAAGCTCTCTTAGTTGTCTCTTAGGCCCTCTTAGTTGTCTTTTCACTCCTGAAGCCCTGATGCCTAGAACAGTGCCTGGCACACAGTAGGTGCTCAATAAAATTTTATTAAATGAATGAATGAGTCACTTGATGCTGAAAAACGAGGGAGAAACAGACTGATTCTGAGCTGTTTACTCTCCTGTCCCCTCACACTTTGGTCCTCCATTCTCCTGGGAGCTTCTCTACAGCAAGGGTCCTTCCATCAGGACATGAAGACAGGCATCTGAGAAGGGACAGGAGGAAGTGCTATGTGTACAAGAAATATGCCAAACATCTGCATCTCTGCCAACTTACTCAGTCTACATTTATGAGTACCTGTCGTGTGCTGGGTGCTGTTCTAGGAGCTGGTGGGGGGGGGGAGCGGCTCGCAATGAGCAAAAGAAATTCCCTGGTGGAGCTGGCGTTCTAGTGATGAGAGAGGCAATAAGGACATAATATTGTGTAATATATATAATATAATAATGTGTGTAGAGAGCGCTGCGGGCACATTAGCTGAAAGGAAACGTATCTATGTGCGTGTGCGCGCGTGTGTGTGTAATAGCAATGGTATGGCTGTATCAGAGTGTGTTTTAATGTGTGTGCAAGGGAAAGGGTGTGGGGACGTAAATGAGGGAGAAAGTGTGCATGGGATGCTTTGTGTCAAGGTAGGATAGGGCTGTGAACATGTGGGTTCTGGAAGTAGAATATATGCAGAGATGCCATGGTGTGTGTGTGTGTGCGCGCGCGCGCGCACGTGTGCGTGTGTGGAGAGGGTTGTGGAGGCGCCTGGCTGTGTGGGTGGGTGTATTGGGGGATGCTGTGGATCTGTTTTCTGGCCCCAGAGAGAGAAAGACCAGGAAATATCAGTTCCGCCCCGCCCCCCCTGGGTCTCCTGGCAACAGCACCACTTTGAAGTTACCAGGAGACAGAGTTGCCAGGGCAACAGGGGTGAGTGGCAGCTCTGGGGCGAAGTCTGGGTGAGGAGACCCAGCCAGCCAGCCATCACTTAATCACTCACCTTGTTCCTCCTCCTTTCCTAGTTTCTCATCAGTCCTACCTTCCTTTCTTCATTCATTCGTTTAACAAGCATATATTAAGAATGTACAATGATCTAGTTACTGTTCCGGGAGCTGGAGGCACCTAAGTGAACAAGACAAACAAGCTCTCTGCTTTGGCTGTCCCTTAGTCTTCCACCCTCTATGTGTGTCTTTGTCTCTTCTGGCACCTTTGGTCTATGGTCATGCCTGTCCCCCTCACTCCAAGTAAAACCCCGGGAGTCCCAGGCCAAAGAGGAAGCCAGCTGAGACTCCTCTTCTCACAGACCCTCAGAGGTTGCCCACGAATGTTTCTGAGCCTGCAGCCTCCAACACAAGCTGTGCCAATACTAAGGTGCAGAGAAAGAAACAAGCTTCTCCATCACTCACTTTCTTAGTTGTCATTGGGTGACATCAGCAGAAACACACACAGACACACTCATCGCAGTATTTCTCTGAGCTATCATGAGCTCCATTTTACAGGTGAGCAGACTGAAGCTAGGAGACTTTAAGTAATGTGTCAGTGATTAGGGCCTGTATTCTTCAACTCTTGACCCTTATATTTGTCTGATTAGCTGATTAGCTCACAATAATAATATTCGTGCTGCTTCCTCAGCCGACTTGGGCAAAGGGCCTTTTCTCCCAGAAACGCCTCCATTCCTGCTCCCTCAAACTAAGTTACTTGCCCCTTCATCGGGGGAGGAGCTAGTAAAGGCCAATCTAACTTTGACGGCAGGCCCACGAACCAATGGAGAAGCTAAATTCATTACAACCAATGAGACCTCGGTTTGGGCGGGATTAGTGGGCAGAAACGGGCTGCTGATTGGACGGAAGTATTTTGCGAATGGCGGAGGCGCTGAGGCGGGTGCTAAACCTGGGAAGCTCGGCAGAGTCGGAGTCGGAGTATACAGCAGAGGCTGGGTCGCCTTTGCTGCTGCTCGGCGGTCCAGGGTCTGGAAAGACGGCGCTGCTATTCGCGGCGGCCCTGGAAGCGGCAGGAGAGGGCCGAGGCCCCGTCCTCTTCCTGACCCGGAGGCCTCTTCAAAGCCTGCCCCGCGGGAGAAGAGCGGCGCTCGACCCCCTGCGGCTACAGGTAGCGGAGGGGTGGAACCAAAGGCGGATAGTTAGTACCCGAGCGGATTGAGGGTTGAATGACAGGTAGACAGACCAATGGAGGGGACGAAGGAAGAGCGAGCCGGAGCGGCCATTGTGGGGCGGAGTCATGAGATAACGGGGGAGTGGGGAGGATGGGGGCGGGACCACAGGTGCAATCTTTGTTAAGATTGGGAAACTGTCCCGTGAGGGGACGGAGTTAGCGAAGGGAGACGCTTGCGTCTGAAAGCAGAAGGTAAGAGGTGGGGCTAAACCAGTGTCTTTTTTGGACGCGGGGTTTTCTTTCGGGGCCAATCTGGAGGTTCCACTACGAACCTACCAGCGGGTTTTCCGTGGAAAGATTGCCTTAGTGACCTGGCCAAAAACCTTACCAGTTCTCCGCTAATAGGGGTAATGGTAAATGCAGGTTAAAAAAAGGGGGTGGGGGACGCCTGGGTGGCTCAGTTGGTTAAGCAGCTGCCTTCGGCTCAGGTCATGATCCCAGCTTCCTGGGATTGAGTCCCACATCGGGCTCCTTGCTCAGCAGGGAGCCTGCTTCTCCCTCTGCCTCTGCCTGCCTCTCTGTCTGCCTGTGCTCGCTTTCTCCCTCTCTCTCTGATAAATAAATAAAATCTTAAAAAAAAGGGGGGGGGTGCCTGGCTGGCTCAGTTGGTAGGGCATGAGACTTTTGATCCCAGGTTTTTAAGTTCCATGCTCACCCACCTTTGGTGTAGAGATTACTTAAAAATAAAATCTTTTTATATAAAAAAGGGGGGGAGGAGGTGGGGGTGGGTACGAATAGAAAAGTATTCGACCAGTCGAAGCTGCTTCACTCTAGAAACAGGTATCTGGGACCTGAGAGCTTAGCGCAGGAAAGTATACAGGGCAGTAGGGCAGCTATAGCTGGGAGCCTGGCTTTCTGGGCTGAATATGGTCTTTTCCTTTGTTTCCTCCCTTTAGAAGATCCGCTTCCAGTACCCACCGTCAACCCATGAACTCCTTCAGCTTCTGTGCTCTGCCCATGAGGCCCGGGGCCCAGCCCCCTCCCTCCTGCTGCTGGATGGCCTGGAGGAGTACCTAGTGGAAGACTTGGGGCCCCAGGAAGCGGCGTACTTGGCTGCCCTGCTTCTAGACACAGCTGCCCACTTCAGCCACCGGATTGGGGCTGGCCAGGGCTGTGGGCTCATTGTGGCCCTCCAGATCCAGGAAGAGGGAGACAGTGAGGAAGCCCTGCAGCTGTCGCTGGTCCAGCGGTATTTCCCTGCCCAGTGCTGGCTGCATGTGGATGCATCAGGGCCAGGACAGCGCTGCCTCCGAGCCTGCCTGGATCCAGGCGGGCAGGGTCCCAGAGCAGAGTGGTGGTTGGCTTTCCGACCAGATGGAGAGATGACAGTCACCCCATGGCCTGCCCAGGCCGGTAAGCCCAGCTCAGACAAAGGTTCAAGTTCTGAAGGCCAGCCTTGAGTTTTGGAATGTGCCCAACCTCTCTATGCCTCGGTTTCCCATGGCGGGAATACTTAACTTCAGGGACATGTGCAGATTCAAAGACCTAAAGAATGTAAAGTGCCTTTTCTCTTTTGATAAATAGCATTATCATGTACTTATTTTGCCCAGTCAGCATATTGTTTTGCTTTTTGAATTTTATAAAAAGTTTCATGATAAATGTAATATTCTGAGACTTTCTTCTTCTCCCACTCAGCATTGTTATTAAAATCAGGCCATGGGCACCTGGGAAGCTCAGTGGGTTAATGAAATCTTTTTTTTTTTTTTTAAGACATTATTTATTTATTTGACAGACAGAGATCACAAGTAGGCAGAGAGGCAGGCAGGGGGTTGGGGGAAGCAGGCTCCCTGATGAGCAGAGAACCCAGTGCGGGGCTCAATCCCAGGACCCTGGGATCATAACCTGAGCCAAAGGCAGAGGCTTTAACCCACTGAGCCATCCAGGTGCCCCGAGTTAATGAAGTCTTGACTTCAGCTCAGGTCATGATCTCCAGGTCTTGGGATCAAGGCTCGGGTCAGGCTCCTGTGCTGAGGGGGGAGTCTGCTTGTCTGTCTCCCTCTGCCCACCCCCAACCCACACCCTGGATCATGCTCTTTCTCTCAAATAACTAAATAAAATCTTTAAAAAAAAAAAAACTAGGCCATATTTTTTAGTTCAGTCCTTTTTCTCTACTGCATATAATGTCCTGAGTGACTGTACCCCATTTTGTTTTGTCATATTGACTTATTTACTGCTTATGAACATTCTCTTTTTTTAAAATATTTTATTTATTTATTTGACAGAGAGAGATCATAAGTAGGCAGAGCAGCAGGCAGAGAGAGAGGGGGAAGCAGGCTCCCTGCCAAGCAGAGAGCCTGATGCGGGACTCAATCCCGGGACCCTGAGACCATGACCCAAGCCAAAGGCAGAGGCTTAACCCACTGAGCCACCCAGGCATCCCGCTTATGAACATTCTTGCACACATATACTGGCTCATATCCATGAGGGCTTTTAAGGTATATACTAGAAGTGGAATTGGTAGAGTAGGTCTGCATATGTTCATCTTTCCTTGGTTATGTCAAACTTCTAAAAAGTGGTTGAACAGAACTCCCAGTGAGCCACCTGATAACCTGGGTCCCATCAGAGTACTTTCTTAGAACAGGGCCTAATTCAAAATAAAACCTTACAAAATAGTGTCATTATTATTAGTGGCAGAGGCTAGCTAGAGGCTCATTCAACAACTTTCCGCTCCTTGGGAGTACAGCTAAGCTGTATTTTCCCCCAGCTGCGTGTGGGATCCTGTGATCCCACAGGGATCCTTGAGTGTTTCTGGCCAATGGAATTTATGAAGAAGAGATGATTACTACCTCTTAGCCTACTCCCTAAAATGACCCACCAAATCTTCTGCTCTTTGTTCTGCTTGTTGGTTGGCAAGACACAGAGGACCCATCTAAAGATCTCAGTGTGGCCCTGGGGGGATGGTGAAGCCAGAGACCAGAAGAGTCCGGGCTTCTCACTTGTCCCAGAGATGGCTGCCCATCTACAGGTTTGCATTGAAATAGGAGAGAGAAAGCATTTGATGTGTTAAGTCACTCATATTTAGGAGTTGTTTGTTATGGCAGCTAGTACAACATATACTGACTAATTCATGCTATTATGATTATTATTCAGGTTGCCAGATCCAAAATTTGAGTTGGAGCTCGAGGCCTTTTACTGCTGCCCCTATGGCCTGGGCCCAGGGAAAGATGGGGCTTACAGGATGTTTGTAGAAGTCATGATAGGAAAGAAAAAAAAAAAAAAAGACACACATACATGCATACACACACACACACAACTCTATACAATTTCAAAATACTGCAAGGATGGACTGAGCAAGGATGGACTGGGCAGAAACCCAAGGGTGGCCTCACCAACCCTGCTCAATAAGTCTTAGGCCTGGACTAGCACTTGAGGTCATCCTGGGTCTCCAAGCATCTGAGGGCTGGAGTCCTAGGAGCAGGCCACGTAGCTGGGAGGTGAAGGCTCCAGGGCTGGGGAGAGGCTGTTCTCATAAGGATTCGAGAAGGGGCCATTCGATGAGTCCCCCTGGGCTCCCTGGGAGCCCCCTGAGCTGTAGTCAGTTGAGATGCCAGAGTCGGACACCATGAGGTACAGGTACTTTATGTGGGGTGGGGTGGGGGGCAGCTCAGGGGGCAGTGCCCTTGGGCGCAAGAGCTGGGAGCTGGGATCCAGGATGGTATACTCAAAGCTGGTACCCAAGGCCCCCTCTGGCCCAGGCTTCAGGGACAAAGCAGATGAGTAGGAGGATGCTTCTGAGCCTTTATCCATGGCTACCATGTCCAAACCGCCATCAGGCCCTGGCAGATCCTCAGTGGGGGGGTTCCGGGGCAGCAACCACTTGTCCAGCACCAGGTAGGTGTCCTGGGTATGTTCACTGCCCACTGGCTCCAGCAGGGGTCCCTCATCCTCTGCCCCTGGCTCCACGGCCTGTGTTGCACCCCAGCAGCGTTCAGAGAGGACTTCCAGGGGAGCGGGTGGGTCCTCTGCAAAGGGTGTGCAGGGGCTCCACCAAAGGCAGCCCTCATTCTGGTACAGCCACAGCTGGGGAAACAGCGCCAGCCTGCTCAGAGACCTGTGGTTCAGCCCTGGGAGCAGGGAAACCCCAGGCCCCCAAGGGAACAACCCCACCACCTACCTGGAAGTTACCCTTGTGGGTGGTGAAGAGGCCCTCAAACTCACTCTCAGGGCTTGGGATGCCAGGCCAGATCTTCTGCTTCAAAGCTCTGATGAAGCCAAAAGGCCCAAGTACATGGGTATGTGTCACTGAATACCCACCGGCACCCCCCTTAGGACCAGCCACAGGTCACAGACAGTTCTAGCCTCTTGTGATCACAGTGGAGGTAGAGGAGTGCATAGGGGAGGAAGAACAGAGGCTTGAGCTTGCACTGCAAGCCCTACAGGTGGGTGACTAGAACAGGGTTTTGAAGGATGCATAGGAGTTCAATATGCACTGATGGTACTTCCCTTCTTACTTCTTTCCATAATATTCCCCCAGTGTACTTAGAATAAAATTCAAACTTCCTCCCCACAGCCCTGTAGATGGCCTAGCATGTTCTGACCCCTGTCACCTCCCTCACCTCCTCATTCACCACTCTTTTCTAATGCATTCTGCTCTAGCCACAGAGTGCTTCTTGGTAGCTGCTTCAATGTTCTAAGCTCATTCCCACCTTAGGGTCTCTGCACTTGCTGTTTCTTTTCAATTTTCATGTGGCTGCCTTCTAACCTTCAGGTTTCCATTCTGATGTCACTTTCCAGAAGCCTTTTCTGATCAACCTGTCATGTCCCCATGCCCCATTTGTTGTGATATCACTTATCACAATGCATAATCAAATATCTGTTGGTTCCCTTGTTCTCAACCATGAGATCCACAAGGTGGGGACATACTTGTTTTCCACTTTCTCCCCAGTGCCTAGCACCCAGTTGGCTCTCCTTAGGTATTTTCCAACCAAGTAAATAAACAAGGCCTTGAAAGACACCTAGGAGACCACCTGGCAGACAAGGCAGGAAGGGCATTCCAGGCAGAAGGAACAGCATAGGCTTGAGGGTGTGAAACCACCTGCTATGCTCTGGGAATTCCAAAAACCTCAGGATGTCTGGTCCTACCATAAAGAATCTAAGGAGCTTGACAACAGGGGCAGGAGGCACTCAGGGTGTTAAATCTTTCCATTAAGCCCATCCCGGGATTTTACAAAAGTTGACAAACTTGGGAAAAGGAAAAAGCAAAGGAATTCAAGAAGGAGCAGCCACTGAGGTCGAAGGAAAACTAAGTGAATGTTCCCAGGGAATTTTAACTAAGGGTCTGGGTCTGATCTGGCTCACACCCCAGCCCTGCCACTGACCCCTCACTGTGTCTCTCTGGGCAAATGTCTGCCCTCTCTGAGCCTAGCTTTCCACAGCAAAAGAATGGGGTGGAGAGGAGTCTGGGCTAGGTGCCTGAATGGGGCGCTCACCTGCGGTGGGAGAGCAGGGCGAGCACGGCCAGCAGCAGCAGGATGAGCACGAGGATGAGGGAGAGCGTCAGGATGAGGGGGTCCAAGTCTGGGGAGCACGAAGGAAGTCACGGTGGTGGGAATGCCCCATATTGCTCCCCGGTCCCTCCTACGCCCCCACCTGGGGCCTCACCACTAACTGTCAGCAGCGACGCAGGCTCGGACCAGGCGCTCCAGAAGCCACCAAAGCTCGGCTCGGCCATCCGCGCGCGTACCATGAAGGTGTAACGCGTTCCACCCCGAAGGTTGCTCAGCAAGCACTCAGTGCGACCATCTAGAATCTCCACCTGGGGGCGGGGCCTGGGTGAGAGGCGTGGCCAGTGGGGCGGGGCTAGCAGAGAAGCATGGGGGTGCGGCACTGAGCCAATCAGAGGAAGGAAGGACAGCTCCCCAGCGCAGCCCTGAGGGCGAAGGGCGAGGAAAGCAGGACGCTGCTTCCAGGAAGGCTTGGGGCCAAACAGGACGGGCCCCAGGGAGCAGAGAGCGGACTATTGAGGGGCAGGGCCAGAGCCTAGAGGGTCGGGACCTTGAAGGGGTCTAGTGTTTGGGACACTGGGGTAAGTGGCATTGGGTCCAGGTGCGCTGGTGGGGCATTGGGAAAGAAGACCTGTCACTGGGCGTGGAGGTGTCTCGAGCAAGAAGATGACGGGCGTCAGAGGCTGGGCCTGGAGGGGCGAGACCAGGGGGCGGGGCCGTGGGGACCATCTGGGCGGGAGGGAGGGAGGAGGCGGAGCTGTCCACCTTGGAGCCTTTGGGGCTGACGTTCGAGGAGGCCTCACCTTCTGTGCGCCCGCTGCGATGTTGCCAGAGGAAATGTTCACTTCGTAGCGGATGAGGCTGGCCACCGGGGCCCCAGGAGGCGGGAGCCAACGCAGTACCACGTGGCCGCCCTCGTCCGCCCGCCGCGCCAGCAGCCCCGTGGGGGGATCCAGGAGCACTGAGGAGACGGGTTGATCAGGTGGGCGGAGGGCGAGACTCCCTCACCCGACAAAATCCCCATTCCCTGCTAACTTACCCACTTCGTTGATGTGGATGATACGGCGATAGCGTGGAGCGCCCGAGGATACCGCTGTGACGCGCAGCTCTAAGGGCACGAAGCTCGACGTGTCGGCCGTAGGCAGCGAGCACCAAAAACGCACAGCGCCGTGAGCGGTGGGCGCCTGGTGCAGGCTGCATGGCTTCCATGGCTCACCCCTGTGCGCCAAGGGGCCAGAGAGGGAAGGGAGCAAGTTGGGGCTAGGGTGCGACAATTTGCCTGGACCGTGGGCGCATTTGGGGCACGACCACCAAAGGGCGTACAACCAGCCCCGCACGCGACGCCTTAGTCCCATCGGAGGGGTGCTGTCCCCGGAATTGCTCTGCAACAGAGATCGCGGGAGTGTTCCAACCCCAGCCACTAGGGGCGCGTGTCAGTCCCGACCCCGCGGGCTTCCCACCCACTGGGGAGGTGTCACCCGGCCCCGGACACTAGCAGACATCCCAAAGCGTGAACTCCGGGGCGCGCTCAGTCCTGCCCACCCGCCCCCTCCTCAGAGCGTGGGGGCGCTCCTCTTGCCCTGCTGCACTCACTCGAGCTGGTAAAAGAAACTGTAGTTGTTGGGGCCGACCCCGGCGCTTGGCGCTTCCTCCCAGAAACACACCAAGTCCTCCAACCGTTCGGTGAAGCACAGAAGCTCTTCGGGCTCGCGGGCAGCCAGCAGGGCCGCTGCGGGTGGGAACAAGGGGAGGGGGTCGGGGCAACCCAGTCTTTGGGTCTCCGCGTCCTCCCCCTCCCTCCTGCCGCCTGTGCGAACCGATAAGAAAAAAGCCCCGCCTCGCTCTCTACCCCAAGCGGGGCCCCTCGAAGGGTCCCCAGAGGTGGTGCCCCCCGAACTCCCAGGCACAGGTTGCTTGCCTTACTGTTCCCACACACATCCCCGCCCACCCCACAACGCGCTGGACAGCGCGCAGCCTGCGGGGCCTCCGCCTCCCGCTGCCGGCCCCGCCCCAGGCCAGGCGGGCCCCTGGGTGTGTGCGGAGGTGGAGGGCTCCCCTATCGGCCCCGGCAGGCTGCCGGGGACCAGATAACGCCAACCGTGACCCCCTCCCCCGCCCCTTCCCTCGACCCGCAGGCCCGGGGATCTGGCGCCCGCATACAAACCATGTTTACAGTCGCCAGCGGCCCGGCCCCTCTGCCTCGACCCGGGCTTTGTCCTCCCTCCCTCAGAGCAGGGTGGGCTAGGTCCCCTCTCCTCAGGGACTCTGGACGTCGAGGCCTAGACCCAGCACCACCCCTGCCCCATTACGATATATCATGTCCCAGGGCCTCCTGAAAAGATAAAATGGGAACTCTATGTCCCCTCCAGACCCAGTCTGGAGTCTTAGACCCCGGCATGGTACACCAACTCCTAGTCTAAGAGGCTCAAAGACCAGTTTGACCCCCAGGATCTAAACTGGAGGTTCAGAACCCAATATGATCCCCAGGAGCCCTGCTGGAAGTTCAGGCCTGAGCAATGCCCTCCAGGACCTAGGGCGGGGGTCCCACCCCGATCTACCCTTACCTTTACTTTCAAACTTGGGGTCCAGGGATTTGGGTGGGGAAGCCCAGGCGGCCCCAGCGAGCAATAAACAGAGAGAGCAGACACCGGGCCAGAGGTGGGCCGGAAGGTGATCCATGATGCAGTCCCTGGCGATGGGGGGCCCAGGGCCCCTGCCCCCTGCCCCCCTTCCGCCCCTGGCACAATCCACAGCTGGGTCAGCAGCTGCCTCCGCCGGACACAGCTGACCAGGCCCTTCCCGGCCAGGCGCCTCCAAGTGGCAGCTCCCCCGAGGGGGCGGGACCACACGCAGCCTGGGCTGAGATAAGCCGGAGGAGGCCGCCCTGCTGGTCCCGCGGGAGGCGGCAGGGGCCCTGGGGGGCCCCCCCGCGGCCACTTGGGGTTCAGGAACAGTGCCGGTTTCTGGGTTTCTGAGGCAGGCAGACTCTTATTCTGTGACCCTGGACAGGTGACTGATCTGAGCTTCAGCCTTCTCATCTGTAAAACCCGGCTTGGCACATAGCAAACATTCAAAAAATGTAAGATCCTGTTATTATCGTGCTAATCAACATCTCTTCCCAGGATGGGTAGGAATAAATAATCATAATAGTGACGGGCGGTTGAGTGCACGGTGTTAAGCAGCGTGGCCAAACATATGATCCTGTAATAAAATAACATATATTCTAGATCTGTGATGTTTTTTTGAAAAGTTTTTTTTTTTTTAAACTCTTGGGTTTTTTGTTTTTTGTTTTGTTTTTTGCTGTTGGGATCTTATTTTATTTATTTATTTTTTAAAGATTTAAAAAATTTATTTATTTATTTGACAGAGAGAGAACACAAGTAGGTAGAGAGGCAGGCAGAGAGAGAGGAAGGGAAGCAGGCCCCCTACTGAGCAGAGACCCTGATGTGGCACTCGATGCCAGGACCCTGAGATCATGACCTGAGCCAAAGGCAGCAGCTTAACCCACTGAGCCACCCAGGTGCCCTCTTATTTTATTTTTAAAGATTTTATTTATTTATTTGAGAGAGTGAGAGGGCATGAGAGGGGAGAAGTTCAGAGGAAAAAGCAGACTATCCAAGGAGCCTGGAGCTCAATGAGGGACTTGATTCTAGGACTCCAGGACCAAGACCTGAGCTGAAGGTAGTCGTCCAACCAACTAAGTCTGGGGATTTTTATTTTATAAGGAATGTGCTGTTCTTTTAATAATCTGGAAAGTAAGTATATTTACACATGGTGAAAGCTATTTGCTTGAGCTGAGCTTCTCAAACTAGGGTAAACATCACATCTGTGGTACCTGCCTGGAGCAGGGCTGGATATTGGTGCCTGCCCTCCCTAGACTAGCCAGTCAGAACACTGCATTTCCCGCAGCACCGTGATTGGCTGGGGGTGGGCATGTGACCTAAATGGATCCAATGAGCCTCGGTCCTGGGACTTTATCCGAAGTTACTGGGAGAAAAAGAATTTACCTACATCCCATTGGTCAAGACTTAGTCACATGACTACATTTTGCCACAAGGTAGACTGGAAATGTGTTTTCTACTTTGGGTGACCAGCTAAAAATTAGGTTGTTCTGTTGCCACAGAGGGTGATTGGATTTGGTGGAGTGCGGGGGTAGGGGGTGGAGGGTGGACAGTCTCATTCTCAGAGCAAATCAGGGCCCAGAGACAGCAACAAAATCCCAATGACAATTTTTGCCTCCCTGAATCCAATTGTGATTGAAGCTGGACCCACCAAACTTCTCATTTATACGAGCCATTAGTTTCCTTTTTTGCACATCTGCTTGGACTGGATTTTTGAACACCTGAAGCACAAAGAACCCAAAGCCCCTAGTTGACATTCGGCACAGAGGAGAAGTTCCTCAGTGAACACATTATTGTTAGGATGGTGGTTGTTGACAGTTACGACTGTGTCGCAGTTGACCCTATGGCTCCCTTTGTCTCTGCCTTCTCCGATTCCTCTCCTTCCCCCAGTACAGGGGGACAGTGTACCGCTCCTCTTTCGTCCCCACATCCTGTTGGCTGATGGGTGATGATGGTATTTGACTCCGATCTCAATGGAATTTCATTTCTCCACTCACCCATATGTGTGGCAGAAAAGAAGGATAGTGGCCCCCAAATGCTGGGGAGTCCCAACCCCTGTGTGTGATAGGCAACCTCTGCGTGTGTGATAGTACCCCCCCCCCGCCCCACCCCCTCGCCTCTGGTCATGTCTCACCCAAACCCTTTCAGAAGGCTCTTAGATTTTTTTGTTTTTGGTTTTGGTTTTTTAATTTCTGTCATGATAGAGAACACAAGGCCTAGGCTCAGAACAGACAAGACAGACCTGTTTCATAACTTTGGTCACTATTTTCATCCACTTCTGTCAGTTCTGATGTGTCTCTGCCAGTTACAAGATTTCTCTAGGGAAGGGTCTGCTCCCCATCCCCAGCACCCTACAAGCTTTCTATGTTTATGGGATGAAGCTTCTCACAGCCCATCCGTGAGCTCATGGCTCTGGAATAAGGATCTGGTGCCAAGAGGGTCAGAGAGAGGGTGTCCAAAGGGCTAAAATTGGAGGTGGGGGGTCATGGGGTACAGAACGCAATGGGCTGTACTGGAGAATGGGACTTCTCTAGGAGAGGAACCCTCTCCCCACTTCCATGGTGAGGGAAGCTAATCCCCAACCTGCCCCTGGGGCCTGTGACCTAGAGGGAGAAGGGGGTCCCCTCAGGATGAGGAGGTTGTGGTTGTGGGTCGGGCCCCCTCCTTTCGCCGCAGCACAAAGTCTCCAGGGGCAGCTGGACTCATTGCATAGAAGACATTGGCATTGTCAGGAATCAGGAGCTCTGGCCAGGGCAGACATGATGGTCAAAGGCGGGCACAACCTCATACTTTCCCCACAAAAGACCTAGGTCACCTTCTGCCATTCACCAGTCTGCTCTGCAGAACAACCTTGGGTCCCTTCAGCCAGTGCTTAAGCCAACCTAATTCTCCTCTCATTCAGAACCCGGACAACCTCCCACACAAAGCCTGCACAACCTCATGTCTCTCCCTCCTCGCGCCTGGGCAACCTCCTGCTATTTCCCTCTGGAGTCTAGACAAGCACACTGCAAGGTGGGACAAACTCGGGTCACCCATCCCAAACGACTTCCTGCTCATTCATCCTTCCCCCCAGCCAAGTTCATGCTGCTCTCACCATGAACTTGGACAACTTGACTTCCTACATCCCCCTTGAAAAATCTCTGGCCCTCACTCTTGATAGCCAAAGCCAATAGCCTTCTATGTTCCTTCCTAAAATCCAACCAACCCCATGTCATGTCCTTTAGCGTGTCACTCTCTTGCCTCTCCTTCTTGAGAACTGGGAGACCTTCTACCTGTGTCTGTAATGAACAACATCGTGCTCCCCTACCCTGAATTTCAATACCATGTGGCCCTGCCCCATGGCAAGTTCAGATAACTTCAGGATCCCCTTGCTGAGCTGGAGCAAGCTCATTTCCTCACAGATTCAAGCCTAGACCCTCTTTAGACTCCTACCCCACCAGGTCGAGCCTGAATGACCTCATGATCCTACAAACTGAAGCCAAGACAACCTCCTTTCCTCCCTCTCCCATTTGACCTTGAACAACTTCACTTCCCCACAAATCCTAAGAAGACATCTTTAGTGCTCCTCTCGCTCACACAGCAAAGGCAACTGCAGGACCCTGCAAAATCAAGGCACCAATAACACTTCCTCTTACCCTCACCCTGTTTCATCTTACCCCTACTCTGTGGCAGAGCCACCTCCTGGCCCTGTTAGGCCAGCCTTGATTCTAGTCCGTCTGCTGCCCTTGGAGCTAACCCCCAGCCCAGGCTGCTCACAGTTGCTGCTCATGCTCACCCCTGTCCCCAGGAAGGACTTGGAAGAGCTGGTAGTCCCGAGCCCAGGGCTGAGCCACATTGTGCTTTTCCAGGGCTCGCTGCACCACGCTGGGGGCCTTGTCCTGACTAGTGAGCTGGGAAAAGATGGTGGGCGGTGAGGTGTGACAGCCAAGCCCCTGGGGGGCAGGGCTGCCCAGCATGTTCCCGTCCCCATCCCTCCCTCACCAAGATGCTCCGATAGAGGTTCCCATGGTCATTGTCAATGCTGACGCGGATGACTCGAGCCTCCGATCCTGGTTGCCCCGGTACAGAGATGTGAGAGCTGCTCAGGGGCAAAGCCAAGAGCCGCAGGGCTGGCAGGTCCAGGCTCAAGGGCAGCTGTAGGCAGTGGGAGGAGGGGGGTTGAGTGGGGGGGGAGTTTTATGTCCCCCTACACAAGCAGAACCTGGGGACAGGCAGTGAGGGTGCACTCACAAGCCTACATCCATGCAATCACATATGTGGGTCTGTATGTGATCCATGCATCACATACAGACCTTCGTGCCCTGTGACGAAAACAAATTTACATGTGACCCATACACATGGCACAAAGCTGCGCTTATGCACATGAAATCCCGCGTGCAAGACAGCAGCAAGTACACACACGCTTGTAATTGCTGTGCATCCACAAGTCCGTGAACAGCCCCATTCAGGGTCCCATGGATACTGTCGATATTTAAGCCCATGTGCCCCTTTAGGCATGCCAATTCCTGGGGACACGCATATCCTTGCAGAAATATTATCACACCCTGGAGCGCCCTGTGGGCGAGCTGACTTATCCAGAGCAGAGCATAAGCCAGACCGAGAGACAGTCCCTCAGACAGAGCCTTAAGATGCACATGGTTCTTATGTACATGCCTGGCTGTGACATCCCATGTACACACACAGACACACAAACACACACAGACAGACACACACAGCCCCGCAATGCACACAGGCAGGCCTAATACCTTGGTGTTGGGGCCCTGGGGCCCTGGAGAGGCCGGGGGACTGCCAGGAGGGTCTCTGGTTCTAGGACTAGATGGGGGGGACCCTGGGGACAGACTGCAGGAGACACAGAGTCTGAGGTCAAGTGGCTGCCCTGACCTCTGACCCTGCCATGTCCAGTCCCTTCACTGGGATGCTCACCTAGGGGTGGGGGATGACGGGTCCCCAGGACTCCCAGCAGGGGATGAGCGTCTCTCTCGGGACAGCTTTCTAAAGACAGACACAAGGGACGAGGATGAGCCTGGACTGGCGCCAGGAGCAGCCTCCCATCTCTGCCCACATCACTCCCCAGGTGCACCCCAAGACTCACGCGCTGAGGCGCTTGGTGGGGCTGATTCGCCGCCGGACGTGTGGGGAGCTGGGACAGGAGGCAGCAGGTGGCTCAATGACACGGGAGACCCGATAGCTGAGGAGTCAAGGTGCACGTTGGGGTGGGTTGGGGCCAGGAAGCAGCGAGGAATGAGGTGAAAGCTAGAAGCAGTTGGGAGCTGCATTATCGCTGTGTGTGGGGGGGAGCAGCAGTGGTTGGGCACTGAATCCCGGGGTCAGGATAACAAATAGGGACATATTCTGGCATCAGGGTCTTATTAGGGATGAGACACAATGGCTTGGTTGGCAGGTCATACAGGGATTTTCAGAGTGGGATTGAGGAGTAAGATTTGGTCAAAGATAGAGTTCAAGGTCAAGTAATCATTGGGGGTCAATGATTAGGGTAATGGATTCAACAGAATGAAGAGAAACAAAAGGGATAGTTGAGTTGGATGGTTGGTTATTCCAAACTGGGGAAAATGATCAGGCTCAGAGATTCAGACTGGGGTTACCAGTGGGGTCATAGGTCAGAGAGGGTCAGAAGGTGGGGAAGAGAACAGATGGGAAGGGGGGATGGAATGGCCCCTGTACATTCAAGGCTGAAGTCAGAAAGTCAGACGGGGTCAGAGTTTGAGGTCAGAGGTGAACTGGGGGCCTCCATGGGCTGGAAAAAAATGCAAGGTCATAGGATGGGAGTCAGGCTCAGGAGAGGGTCTGGGGAGTTGGAGAGATACATGGGGTAAGTGGGTCAAGCATGCCGTCCAGAATCAGCCAGGGTGGGGGCTGGGCCAGGCCAGGGATGGCGTCACCTCTGCTCCTCGCTGAGCTGGCACTGGGCACGCAGGGCGGCCAGGACTGGGGCGCGGGGACTCAGGCAGTAGCTCCCACACCGTTTCTGCAGCTGCTGGATGTGGGCCAGGATCTCCCACTCCTGAGGGGGTGGCCTCTCAGAACCAGCCCCTCCCCACCCCCAACCCGTCCCCCTCCCCCACCGGCCATACCCATCCCAGTGTCACTCACCTTCCTCCTCTTCTCAAAGTTGATGAGATCCCCCTGGGGGCAAACTTTGTCTGAACTGGAGCCTCCAGAATCAAGACCCTTGAGGGTCACGGTCAGGGGCTGGGATGTGGAACCCCACTGCACTAAGGGGGCTGGGGTAGGGAACGCGGGCAGGGTCAAGGGTGGGTTACAGGAGGCCCACTGTGCTGAGGGTAGGTGGTGCTAGGGTCAGGAGTCAAGGGTCAGGGGTCAGACCTCCAGCATGTCCGGCAGGGCTGTGTCCAGCATAACCAGGTCCGTGAGAAAGGTGCCAAGGTAGGGGACAGGGCCCGGGGGCAGTTTCTGTGGTCCCCAGAATTTCAGTCACTCTCAGCGCCATCACGTACCACCCCCTTGTGTGAGGATCCTGCTTGGCCCCCATCCCAAACCACCTCACTCACTGGGGGCAGGTTTCCTGGGAGGGTGTCCTCCTCTTGGGGGCCCTCGGTGGCCTCCTCCTGGGGGAGAGGGAAGAACTGAGCAGACCCAGGTTCTCTCCAACCCTGTCCTCAGGGAAGATGCCTCAAGACCCACCACATATGCCTGTTTTGCTTTCAGCCACCACGGGCACAGTGCCTGGCACCCAGCAGCTGCTGAATTCAGAGCTTCCCGTTCCTTGACCTCTTATCCTAATCTGAGGCATCCATTCACTCGCCGGTATTTCCTGAGCAGCTACTCTGTGCCCAGCACTGTTCCGAGTGCTGGGGAGGCAGCAGCGAGCAAGGGACAAAAATCCTGGCCTCCCGAGCTGACTCTTAGCCAGGGGAGGGACAGCAACAACCAAGTTCCTCATGTAGCAGGCACAGGTAAGGGCAATCAAGGAGCAAGCAGGGCGAGACCTGCGGAAGGCGAATGTGAAGAATGTTCTGGGCCGAAGGAACAGGCTTCACATTCCATCTGTTGTGGATTCACCCTAACAACCAGCATTAATTGTGATTCAAATCTCAATCTTGCCTACAGCAAGTCAGACTTGTTGGCAGACAATTCTGTTCTGCTTATCAAAGTCAAGTCCTAGTGTAATTTTGTTTTTTGGTTTTCTGGTTTTTTTACCCTTTACTCTTTGCTGTGTCTCTGGCCTCAAGTGACCTTTTCCGTGTAACTTCTGGTATTTGATGAATGAATAAATAAGGCGCTCACTGAGCGTGAGCGATATTGAGGGCAGCAGAGGCAGTAAAACAAGGGGAAGGTCATTGCTGCGCGGTAGTGAAAGGACATTGAATTTTTGACATTGGCAAGTGGTGCCCAGCCCCTGGTCTCGGTTTTCCCTTTCTGGGCCTGGGATCCTTGGTGGTGGGGGGCGGGGGGGGCGTGTCCACACCCGTCATTACCTGGGAAAGAATCTCTCTACTACTGAGGTGGTTGTTCTCATCGGAGAAAATCTGCGAAAGTTTTCTGAAAGTGGATAACCTTTCCCTGGGGGGTCAGGAGAGGGGTCAGGAGTCAGCGGCGGAGAAGGTCAGAGCTGCGCTGGGGAGGACATTCCGCCTCAGCGGCAAGCCCCCTCCCCCCCTCAACTGCTGACTGCGCCTGGGCTTCCCCCTCCCCCCCACCTCTTTACCTGCTGACGGCGCCCCAGCTGCGCTTGAGCCGGTAGATGGGGTTAGACTGCAGAGCGGACAGTATCGCGCGCAGCGAGGAGAAGTTGCGCAGTTCCCGGCAGCGCTGCGGGTGGGCGGGGAGCCGGTGACACCCCACGCCCGACCCCCAGCTACGATTCGCTTTTGATCCGAGACTTCGGACCCCAGGCCAGACCCCTAGGGACTGCCCAATAAGCTCCAGGGGTCAGCCTCTCCCCTCAGGACTCGCCCCCCTCCCCCACCTGCAGCCCCAGCCCCTCCCCCACCTGCAGCCCCAGCCCCTCCCCCAGCTGCCCCTCCATTCCCTACCTCCCACCTTGGCTTCCTTTGTCCCCACTCCTTACTTCTCCTGGGCCCTAGACGTGCCCAAAGTATCTCTCCTGGACGCAGACCTCTCCTCCCCCGACCTGGGTATCAGCCATCTACCCCCTTCCCTTCCTCCCTGGCCACCCCCCCCCTCCTGGGCCCCCATTTCTTTCTCTTCAGCCTTGAGGCTATTGACCTGCCCGCATCCAGTCTCTCTCGGACCCGCTGCCCCCTTCTCTGGGCATTGGGTCCTCCTCCAACCCAACCCCCCCTCTTCTCCCTAGAACCACCCAGTGTCCCTCAGTAGCCCTGGCCCCCGCCCCCCCCCCCCCCCCCCCCCGCCCTGGGTCCCTGTTAGGTTTTCCCTTAGGGGAACCTCCTAACCCCAACCTTCCCCTCATTCCCAGCCCCTGGTCTTCTGCCTCCCCTCCCCTGTCTCTCACCAGGCCTGGTCCCTACTCCCATGCCCCTCCCCCCATGTCCCCTTTCCTCGGAGGCGCACCTGGGCCACACGGATCCACTTCTCCAGCCGCTGTGCCCTCTGCGGGGCGGCCAGGCCCTGCTCTCCCAGCACGGAGCCCAGCACGCAACCAGTCACCAGGTTGAACTGGGTCACAGTGGCGCGCACCGTGGGGGCGGTGCTCGCGGCCCCTGGACGGTCCCGCTGGGACCACACGGAGCCCAGGCACTCGCAGGAACGCACGCGTGCAAACAGCTCCTGAGTGGAGGTGGGAAGGGTGGGAGGGCGCGTGTGGGTAGGTGTGTAGGTTCTGTGCTCAACCGAATCTGCCCCACAACCGCGGCCCGCCCCGGTGCTCACCACGTCCAACAGCGTGAGCTGTTCGGCCAGTTCATCTACACTAAAGTCTAGGAGCTCAGGGCCTTCCCGCACCGGTCCTGCCTCCGCTTCCGCTTCAGAGCAGTCCTCGGAGGAGTCTGGGCGGGGGGAGTGGACAGCTCCAGGAGGTCCTGAGGGGGAGTATTAGGGTTAAAAACTCTCAGGTTTGAATCCAGGACTGGCTGTGTGATCTTGGACTAGTTCCTCAGTGTCTCTGAGTCTCACTTTCCTAATCTGCAGAAGGGAAACCTCTCTGGGTATTTTTAGGGGTGTCAGAGCAATGGTAATGTTCATTTAGCGCCTATGGTGGTAATCCACCCTAGGTACCTGGTAACTGAGCACACTAACCCAGTGAGGGAGGTACTATTATCCACCTCCCATGGATGGGGAAACTGAGGCAGAAACAGTTTGCCCTAAGGTACACCTACAGGAAATAACAGGGTGGGGATTTGAAGCCAGGTTCTTAAAGGCTAGAGTAGGAAAGAGTGGTGTTTTGGGTTTTGAACCTATACTAAAGTAAGATCTGAGGGCGCCTGGGTGGCTCAGTGGGTTAAAGCCTCTGCCTTAGGCTCAGGTCATGATCCCAGAGTCCTGGGATCAAGCCCTGCCTCGGGCTCTCTGCTCTGCGGGGAGCCTGCTTCCTCCTCTTTCTGCCTGCCTCTCTGCCTACTTGTGATCTCTGTCTGTCTAATAAAATAAATAAATAAATAAAACAAAGTAAGATCTGTCTGTGGTGAGAGGTGGTATATAACTTTGTAGTTAAGGGAAGGCTATAGTATCAGTCCCAAGGTCAAATCCAAATTTGTCCCCCCGGGCTTGCTATGTGAACTAAAGCAAACTCTTTAACCAGCGTGTGCCTTGATTTCTTCATCTGGATTTTTAAAAATCAGAGATCATACGTACTAGACAGCCAAAAAGTACCCAATAAATAGAGATGATTTTTCTGTAGTGGGATTCTCTAGTGGCGTCCCCTAGGAGATATTTTGACATCGAAATCTGCCACAAGGGGGCCGACCTGCACAGTGAATTTGTGTGCTCAGCCTCCAACTGTCCCTCCAAGACATTTGTGTCCTTGGAAAACCTGTTTACAATAATCTGCACCTAGAACAAAGCTATCTTTCTCATAAACACCCATTAGTTTGGCTCCAGGAATGCAAAGACTGCCAGAGTTTGGGTTCTGTTTTGTTTGGAATATATGAGTGTTATTCACCATTCTAGAAAGTGAGGTCACCAGTGTTTATGCTGCTACACCTGTGTGGCCAGTTCTCTCCCCTGCATTAGCTGGTGTTTGTGGCTGTTACACTGACCGTGATGCTGTAAGAGACAAAGGCTCTGGACAACTTCGCCATGTATCCTAGTAAGACATGGCCACAAGTATAGTTTATTATTGTGTAAACTGCTTTGGCTTTCTTTCTCCTTCATATTATAGTTACAGCACTATATTATTATTTTTAAATTGTCTTTGTAAGTCCACTTATCTGTCTTTCATTTCAAATTAGGACAGATGGCGTTGCAAAATACTAGCTTGAAAAAGTTGGCATTGGAAAAAAATTGCACTTAAGCTAATCGAATCTGCAGATCTTATGGCAAATAGGGGGATAGAAGAACATGCTACATGTCACCATGAGACAGCAAACAGGTAAATGGAGAAGGTGAGACACTCCTCAGGACAAATGACCCATTTTTTCCCCCTTATGACATTAAACAAAAGGCAAAGGGAGATTGTCATAGAATAAAACAGATTTAAGAAATGAAAGATCAGGGACGCCTGGGTGGCTCAGTTGGTTAAGCAGCTGCCTTCGGCTCAGGTCATGATCCCAGCATCCTGGGATCGAGTCCCACATCAGGATCCTTGCTCTGCGGGGAGCCTGCTTCTCCCTCTGACTCTGCCTTCCACTCTGTCTGCCTGTGCTCGCTCTCGCTCGCTCTCTCTCTGACAAATAAATAAATAAAATTAAAAAAAAAAAAGAAATGAAAGATCAAGTGCCTACAATAGATGTTTGCATTTCAAAGAAATAACTGTAAAAAAAAAAAAAAAAGACAATTTAGGGCACCTGGGTGGCTCAGTTGTTAAGTGTCTGCCTTGGGCTTGGGTCATGATCCCGGGGTCCTGAGGTCAAGCACCGCATTGGGCTCCCTGCTTGGCAGGGAGCCTGCTTCTCCTTCTCCCTCTGCCTGCTGCTCCCCCTGCTTGTGCTCTCTCTTTTTCGCTGTGTCAAGTAAATAAATAAATAATCTTAAAAAAAAAAAACAACAATTTAGGGACAATGGGGAGATTTGAATATGGACTGGGTTTTTTTTGTTGTTGTTTGTTTGGTTTTGTTTGTTTTGTTTTTGAGAGATGGTAAGATGGAGAAGGGCAGAGAGAGAGATAATCTTTTTTTTTTTTTTTAAGATTTTATTTTCTTGAGAGAGAGAGAGAAAACATAAGAAGGGGGAGGGTCAGAGGGAGAAGCTGACTCCCTGCCAAGCAGGGAGCCCGATGCCGGACTCCATCCCGGGACTTCAGGATCATGACCTGAGCCGAAGGCAGTCACTTAACCAACTGAGCCACCCAGGGCCCGAGAGAGAGAGAGAGAGAGAGAGAGAGAGAGAGAGAGAATGAATCTTAAGCAGGCTCCACACCCAGCGTGTGGAGCCTGACTTGGAACTTGGATCTCATAACCCTGAGATCATGACCTAAGCCAAAATCAAGAGTTGGACATTTAACTAACAGAGCCACCCAGGCCCTCCAGGACTGGGTAACTTTTGATATTAAGCAATTATTGCTGATTTTGTTAGAAATGATTGTACACATGAGGTTATATTAAAAATAAATAAATAATAATTTAAAAAGTCCTTCTCAGTTAAGATGTATAGCGAAGTATTTACATGTGAAGTGACGGAAGTTGGGGATTTGTTTTCAAATCATCCTAAAAATACATTTTTGTGTCAAAAGATAAAGTATTCTTTATACTATTCTCTCTACTTTTCTCTATGTCTGCAGTTTTTCAGAGTAAAAAGTAATCCCAAAATAAAGATGTTAAAATAAAGTATATCCAGGGCACCTGGGTGAATTAGTGGGATAAAGCCTCTGCCTTTGGCTCAGGTCATGATCCCAGGGTCCTGGGGTTGAGCCCCGAATTGGGCTCTCTGCTCAGTGGGGAGCCTGCTTCCCCTTCTCTCTCTGCCTGCCTCTCTGCCTGTGATCTCCGTCTGTCAAATAAATAAAATCTTTAAAAAAATAAAAATTAAAAATAAAGTATATCCCAGAGCAGGACACACAGTCAGTGTGAACACCAAAAATGTGGCTAGTGTGACCAAAGAACTGAAATTTTTATTTTAAATTCAATCTCAATAACAACATGTGGTGAGCAGCCACCCCCACTGGACTGTGTAGCTCTAGTGACTTGGAATCAGCTGGTGAAATCCCATAGGCAGAGGAAGATGACACTTAAAAAACCAAGGGGGAAGACAGAGGGATAAAATATATATAAATAACGGATTTTGTCCAGGGAAAAAGAAGTGGCTGCTACTTTGTAAAGCAGAGATGAATGCAGCCACTTTAATCTGAGGATTAAAGGATGGGGATTAGGGATTTTTTTTTTAAAGATTTTATTTGTTTATTTGACAGAGAGAGACAGAGAGGTCACAAGTAGGCAGAGAGGCAGGCAGAGAGAGAGGGAGAAGCAGGCTCCCCGCCAAGGAGAGAGCCCGATGTGGGGCTCGATCCCAGGACCCTGGGATCATGACCTGGGCCGAAGGCAGAGGCTTAACCCACTGAGCCACCCAGGTGCCCCTGGGGATTAGGGATTTAGATGCTTTTGAGATCGGGATCAGGTCCAACACAGATGGATGAAAGATGATACCTTATAAGCAGGATGCAATTATTCAATCAACAAATCTTTTTTTTTTAAGATTTTATTTATTAGTTTGACAGAGATCACAAGTAGGCAGAGAGGCAGGCAGAGAGAGAGAGGCGAGGAAGCAGGCTCCCACTGAGCCACCCAGGCACCCCTCAATCAACAAATCTTGATTGTTTCTGCCCCTGGGGACAGAGTCAGGGAAAAGGCCAGTGAAGGCTATGCATAAAAATAAGGCAGGCAGGGCGCCTGGGTGGCTCAGGGGGTTAAAGCCTCTGCCTTCGGCTCAGGTCATGATCCCAGGGTCCTGGGGTCGAGCCCTGCATCGGGCTCTCTGCTTGGGGGGAGCCTACTTCCTCCTCTCTCTCTGCCTGCCTCTCTGCCTACTTGTGATCTCTGTCTGTCAAATAAATAAATAAATAAGAATTTTTAAAAAAAGGGGCACCTAGGTGGCTCAGTGGGTTAAGCCGCTGCCTTCGGCTCGGGTCATGATCTCAGGGTCCTGGGATCGAGTCCCGCATCGGGCTCTCTGCTCAGCAGGGAGCCTGCTTCCCTCTCTTTCTCTCTCTGCCTGCCTCTCTGTCTACTGTGATCTCTCTCTGTCAAATAAATAAATAAATAAAATCTTAAAAAAAAAGAATTAAAAAAAATAAGGCAGGCAAGGCAGAGTGAAAGGCTATATTTGCTTGGAGATCAGAGAAAGGGACAAGTTGAGCAAAGACCTGAATGAAGTATGTAGATATTTTTCCCTCTCCCCAAAAGCTCTCTGTGACAGAGGTTGGCAAACTCTATGAAGGACCATATAGGACGCCTGGGTGGTTCAGTTGTTAAGTGTCTGCCTTTGGCTCAGGTCATGATACCTTACTCTACAAGAAAGTATCAGTATGGGTTCTTATGTCTTTTCACCTTAAGTGGTAGATTCTAATAAGTAAGAATCAGTGATAACAACAATGATGAAAATAACACTATTGCCAAGCCCTCAATGTTTATTTATTTACTGGTTTACTGTTGCCTTCCCTAGGAACTAGGAACCCCTGTCCATTTATATGCCAAGAGCCAGTAGCTAACTATTTGTTGAATAAATAAAGAGGTCAATGAGGGAAATACTATTATCTCCCCCATTTTACAGATATGGAAACAGAGGCTCAGAGAGAGAAGGGATTTATCCAAGGTCACACAGTCAGCAACTGGCAGAACTGGGATTTGAACCCAGGTCTCTTGGCTCCTGAGGTAAGCAGCAATGGAATAAATTGTAGTGAAAAACAAAGGGCACCGTGACACAATGGCAGAGTATTTTTGTAGTTAGGATGGAGGTGTAGGGGGAAGTGTTAGACAAACGCTGATATGTCCCACAAAGGGTCAATACTCCCATTACACAGGTGGGGAAACTGAGGCTCAGACATGATTAAGAATTTTTCCCAAGACTTGTCACTCTGTGAGGGCAGAAGGCCACTGGGGGACAGATGATGCAGGGAAAGGCTTGCTCCGGGACCCTATACCCCTCACCTGTCCATGCCTCAGGCTTCTCCTCCTCTTCCTGCTTTGGCTCAGCCTCCTCCAGGAAAGCTCCCAGCAGCTTCTCTGCCTCCTGGGCCTCGGGCCCTGCTGGGGCCGCCCAGCCCAGAAAGGTGCGGACACTGCCGAGGTCCGAGTGGGCAGGGGGGTCCCGGAAATCCTGAGGGTGATCCCGCAGCCAGGAGCCCAGCACGGACACCACAGCCCTGGCCAGAGTGGGGGGGCCTCAGAGAGGAGCCCGGAACTCTGGATCTTGGGAGCTCCTAGCCTCAGACATGACCTTGGACCTCTAGGACCCCCCACCCTCACCTATGGGAGACCAACCTTAAATTCTTGTTGACACGCAGACCTCCTCCCTCTGTCTTCTTGATCTCTGTCCTGGGAAAAGCAACTCTCCCATCAGGTGCAGAGGGAGGCTGGGGGGGCTTAGGGGTAGGGAATGCCGGATCGAGTACCCTGGTGAGAGTCTGGGGGTGGGAACACGGAGGTTTCCCCTTGGTACTGACCCTGGAGGCAGGGGCGGTGGCGGTGGTGGCAGGAGAAGGCCCAGCACGCGGGCGGTGGACGTAAAGGCTCTGTGGGTGGCCAAGAAGGCAGGCACGAAGCCCGGGTCCTGCTCGCGGTCCCCAGACACCAATTCCTGCACCAGCCTCTCCAGCCTCGCCGCCCTCAGCGCCCGCACCTTGCTCGTACGGTAATGCAGGAAGGCATCCGCAGCGGGGTTGGAGGCCTGCGGGACAGGGGGGCGGCAAAGAGACACAAGGAGTGGCCCCCAGAGCACCCCTTTTTCCAATCACACCCATCGCTAAGTACAGCTCTTGCATCTGACCTTGACCATTTCTCTGAACCCCGCCTCTTGGATTCACGATTCTGCTCCATATTCAAAGGACCCTCGAAATCCGCGCAGGACACGGCTCTCCCCCCAGCCCCGCCCCGTGCCCTCACTCGCTGCGCGCTCCCATGCGGTTCCCAGCTCTCCAGCCGCGCTTCGCTAGTCGCTCCCGGGCCGGGATGCCAGCCCTCCACCCGAGCCCGCTCTCACCCGGCTGCTTCTAAAGACCACCCCCCACTCCAGCTCCGCCCCACCCTAAACCTGGCCCACTTAGGCCCTACGGTCGGGTTTAGTCCCAGGTTCCACACTCATCAACCCCATTCACCTGGCCGCCCGCAGGCGCTTTTCCACCCTTACCAGGGCGCTTGTAAGCCCCGCCTTTCCCACCGGCCTCAGCTCCGCCTCGCGGCTGTGCCCTCGGGCCGCTTTACCTCCAGGCCCCTCCACACCGCCCCGCGCTCCACCCTCCAACCCCTGCCTCACCTGGCTGGCCCCGGGCGCTGCCCTCGGGCTCAAGCGCTGACTGAGCTGCCGACGCAGGGAGACGCTGTACACGGCTCCGTCCTCGGCCTCCTCGCCCCAGTCTTGCACCGGCGCCTGCACGCGGAGTCGGGCTCAGGGCGCCGCGGGGGGACGGGCCGCGGGACCTCGGTCCCCGCTCTTCCGCGCGGACTCAAGCCGGGCCTTCTAGCACCATTCCCCCTTCCCCGTCAGACTCAGCGAGGCTTGGGGCGGGGTCCCGGGGCCGCAGGCAGCCTCCTCCCCTGTCCTGCATGGAGTGGGATCTGGGGACGTCCCAGGGTCCAGCCTCACGGAGTCTGTCTCTGTCCCCACCCGTAGATGAGCTCAGAGACGCCCACCTCCCAACCTTAAGAGGTACCAGCCACTGCGCTGGGGCAGGGGCCGGGAGGCCCAAGGTTGGGACTCCTGGGCGGGTACGAAGGGTCCGATTTGCGGGGAGATAAGGTCCAAAAAGCAGG
The DNA here is from genome assembly GCF_964662115.1 of Mustela nivalis. Lineage (NCBI taxonomy): Eukaryota > Metazoa > Chordata > Mammalia > Carnivora > Mustelidae > Mustela > Mustela nivalis. Next base: position 207,953,214 of record NC_139020.1, on the reverse strand, counting down.
GACCTGGCGTTCCTGGACCTCAGGGTCGCCAGGGATGTGGGGTCCGAGACCTCTGGTCCCCTTACCAGGGCGAGCTCTTTGCCTGCTGTCCGATCCATGACCTGTGGCCGTCCGACTCCACCGCGCGGCTGAGTGAGGCGGAAAGGCCGATGGGCGTCGGGCAGTGGCTGGGCATTGGGGCCCGCGGGGCAGGGCGGGGCGACCCGGCGGTGCAGGGGCGGGGCTGGACCCGTGGCTCTCGGTTGCCCCCAGCTGGACCCCAGCGCCCAGCCCAGACCCAAGGAGGTGAGGTCCCAGCTCTCCCTACAGGTGTGTATCAATATGTGCCCAGGAGAAAGGACCCCTCTCTCTCCCAGGGAAGGAGAGCGGTGTCTCCAGATGTGGGTGAGCTAGGGTGTGTAGCTAAGTAAGTGGGGGAGCCAGTCTGCTCCCCTGGGGAGAAGAGTACCCTGTCAAATGCGGAGGGCTGTTTCACTCCAGGTGTGGGAGTAGCTCTTACTATCCTGGAAGTGGGGGTGTTCAATCTGTGTCCCCAGCTGATGGGGAGTCCGTACTCCCCAGGTCAGAGAAGGTGGAGTCTGGGTCCTGGATTTTAAGGGCAGCAGTCTTTGCAGCGGCGCAGGGTCAAGGAGAGGCAAATACCCAGGGGGTTGATTGGTGACCTTTATTGAGCGACTCTGAGGCCAGCACAGGCTCGCCTTGTAGATTTACTGTGGGAACATCCGGTGGCCCGGCCCCCTTCTCTACTCCCGGGCGCCACCGGCCCGTTCTGCTCCCTTGCCTCGGCTGCATTTAGCCCTTGAAGGGGCCCATGCGCCCGAGGCTGGACCCAGAGGGGTTGGGAGCTCCGCAGGGGCCCGGAAGCGCCAGGTGGACGCAAGGGTGAGTCTAGGTCTTCTTCGAGCGATTGCGTTTCTTGCTGCGGGATTCAATTAGTTTCTGGGAACGAATCTTAAGCTCCGCGCGGCTCACCACGTCGTTGTCCTCCTCCTCACTTTCCTCTTCGTCTGCGCAGGGCAGTGAGGGGATCCGGGTTCCCATTCTTGGCTCAGATTTCCCTTCCCCGTCTTTACCACCCCTTCCCAACTCGGCCCCGCCCCCCAACTTGGCCCCCCGCCAGGCCTCGCACCGCTTTCCCTGGGTCGGCTTGGGCCCCCAGCCCCGCCTCTTTTCCCTGACCGTACTGACCGAAGAACTTGTCCTTGAGACTGGCAAGGGGCAGGGTGATGCGGGTGTTGTACAAGGGCAGCTTTCCCTCTAGGGTGGAGTAGAACTGGGGGAGGAACGGAGCGGGAGGCGAGAGTGGGTGCGGTAGAGGCGGCAGGGGCGTTCTGTATCCCCTCCTCACCCCATTCTAAGATATACCCTGAGTCCACACGACCCCTCTGCCCACTCTTCTTCGAGTTTTTCTCGATCCCAGCCGACTGACTCGTTCTTCGAGCTCCCTGGCTACCCAACCCCGCCCCTTTGACCGCCCCTTGATTCCCCCCATCCCCGCGCACGTGCACACACTCCCCAGCCCTGCCCACTGGCCTCGCGGGCCCTCTGGAAGTTCTCCTGTCTCCTCAAACCTCACAGATTGTCCGTAAAGGTCATTTCCCACCCACAGGCTCCCCGGTTTTCTGCCCCTGCATCCTCAGCCCCGCTCTGGCTGTACTCGGACCTCTTGATCGGTGAGGTGGCGCAGCATCTCGGGCACGTCATGGCTCTCGAGCTGTGCCTGCAGCTTCAGAAGCTTTTCTTCCACGACGCCCAGCAGGTCTGGCAGATAGTTACCTGCCTGGGGATCCAGCTCCTTTCCCGCGAAAGGGCCCTCCACCTGCGGCGGGCGCGGAGCCGATTCAGCCCAGAGGGGGCGGGCCTCGGGGGCGTGTTCCGCCAGGGGCGGAGCTTTACCCTCCTCGAGCTAGGCTTTCGAAAGCGAGGGACGACCAACAGGGGTGGGGCTAGCGCCTGTGGGGCGGGGCCTCTGAACTCCGGAGACCAACGACAATAGGTGAACGAAGAGTTTGTGTGGAGGAAAAGGGTAATAACTCACCAGAAGTCATTTCGGGGATGACTTTTGGGGGGAAAAATGGGCCTCTGCTGCAGGCAGTGTGGGGCGCCCCCCGTCGCAGGCTGCCCAAGTGTTGTAGTGGGGGTCTCTGAGGTATGGCGTGGGGAGGCAAAATGGGACCTTCCCGTGAAGATGCAACAGGGTCTCTGAAGTCCTGAGCCTCTTGAGAAGTAAGGGGGTCTCCCCGCAGGAACCGCAGGAACCGCAGGTGGGGACTCTGAGGAGTGGGGCTGGGTGTCCCCTCTCGGTGGGCTTCTGACATCCTGGACGGGGCCCAGGGTCGGTCCCCTTTGAGTAGGGGCAGGAACCCACCGTCTTGGGCTGCAGAAGGTTCTGCACTGAGCTACCTAGGCGAGGGGTGGCGGGCTGGGGGAGGTGGGAGAGTGCGCAGGCCTACCAATGTGATGTGGTTCATCTTGCCCGCCAGGTGTTCGAGGCCCTCCTTGATCGTCTGTACCGCCCACAGGGCGCGCTCCAGCTCATCCTGTGCCTCAGTGCGCCGCTGCTCTTCCGCCTTGAGGCGCTCCTGCAACTCAGCCTGCAGCTTCTGCTGACTACAGACAGTTGGGAGGTCACCCCTGGAGAGTGCCTCCGAGCCGGGAGGGCCCCCCAGCCTCTCCCTTGGGCACCCAGGCCTCACCTCACAATTGTGGTCTCCCCGGAGTACTTGAGGTCTTCCAGCTCTCGCTGCAACCTCTGCTTCTCTTGCTTCAGCCTCACCAACGACTGTTCGTTCTCGCTCTTGAGCGTCTCCAAATGTGTGAAGGTGTCACCCTGTGCCAGGAACCGCCTCACCACCGCCTGTGGGCCACCCGGCCCCTTGTCAGGTCAGAGGGAGGCCTCAGGCCTGACTACAACCCCTCTTCCTTTCCTCTGGGCACGCAGGACAGATGGCCTAAGCTGGTGGCTTCTGCACAGCGATGTTTAAGGACTCCGTGATTCAGACTCAGTGCTGCCTCAAGGATGTGCAGCCCCCCCAACACATAATTTTTGCCAGGCCCTTGTCTATGTAAGGAATTTGAATCAGCCCAGATCGGTGTGTGGTGAAGGATAGCAATGAGCATCGTTGCTTTCCAAAATCAACCCGCCATCCACACTGTGACTGCGAATCTTGCCCAATCCATGGAGGAAATAAGGCCAATCTCGGGAGCTAGCTGCCCACCAGGCCAATTTCTGGGAAGGTGCCAGGCCACACTGCCCCACATGACCCCATACCCGAGTCCGCAGAACTCCTCGGGGGGTTAGTTACCCTATGGGAGAAGTAGCAGTGGGAGAGTGCGCAAAGGGGAGAAACTGGACTGGGGCCCAGTGGGATCAGCATCCGCCCGTGGAAAACATAAGGGTCTTAGCAAATGGCAAGGAAAACGCTGCAAACCGCAGGGCCCAGGGTCTGAGAGTGGCACCGGGCAGTCTACTGAGCCCCAGACCCTGCCTGTTACAGGGACTGGAGACACAGGAGAGACCAAACTCGCAGTTCTCACAGAGCTGACATGCCCAAGAAGTTAGCACCCGCATAAGAGCAAGCAGGAAAGGGACTGATGGCCAGGGTAGACAGCTAGTCTGGGTTTTGCTGGGAGGAGCAGCAGCAAAACGGGTCAAAGGCTGGAGGAGGGAGGAGTGTCTTTGAGGCTGCAGAAACAGGAGGCTGCGCTTGTTGGCCTCATGGGCCTGGGCTCAGTCTGAACAGAACTAGAGGGCGGAGGGTTGCGGGCAGCGGGCAGCACTCACGTGGGTTTCGGCCACGCCGGTGGCGTCCTTGACCTTGCCAAAAAGCATCTCTGTCTGGTACATGCTCCAGCGCTGCCTCAGCTCCTCCTCTTTGGCGCGCAGGCTGTCCTGGGTCGAATCCTCGGACTGCAGCAGCACGTGTTCACGCTGGGTCTGCTCACAGGGGGGAGTCAGCTTTCAGGGAAGGATTTGGGGTAGAGGCCAGAGAGGGGGAGCCGGGAGAGGGCGGGGCCCAACTGGGGAGACAGGGTAAAGGCTCGGGGTCAGGTCAGGGAACCCAGCCTGGGGTCAGGAGTGCAGTAAAGGGCTGGTCAGCGATGAGCAGCCTCAGAGGCAGGGCGAAGAGGCGGGTCAAGGGAGCGGGGGCGGGACCTCGAGTAAGGGGCGGGCTAGAGGCGGGGCCAGATTTAGGAGTGGGGCGCGGTGTAATCAGGTGGGGATGGATGGGAAGGATCGGTGAATGAGGGGCGATGTGGAAGCTCCTCCAAACAAGGCAATCGGATGGAGGGAGGGCGGGGTCAGGGAAGTGGGAGGAGCCCTAGGTATCCAGTGGAGATGAGGGCGGAGTCCGGAGAAATGTTAAGAGCGGGGAAGGTCTAGGGTATGGATCGACTTAGGGGTGTGGCGGTACCCGCGAAGTCAGGTCTAGGCTGGGGCTGCACCCCGGGACCTGTGGACACGCCCACCTTGCGCTCCATGCGTTCGTTCTGCAGCTTCCTGTCCTCCGCGCGCTTCTTGCACTCGGTTATGTAGCGTTCCCGCTTCTTGCGCTCCCGGAACACGGTCTCCTCCAGATACTGCAGCTGGTTCTGGAGGCAGGGCCGGGGGACAGCAGGACCAGCTGGTACCTACCGAGGCTTAGGGCTGGGGGACACAGCTGGGCCAGGGTGCAGGGTCTTGGGAGGTAGGCGGGAGGAGCTCGGGGACAGCTGGGGTTCAGATTCTGGGGCCAAAAGACCAAGGCGTCTGGGTGGGAACCCCAGGGCCTGCCAGGCTGGCACCTTGGCGATGTCCCGGGCGTTGATCGCCTCCTGGTTCACCACTTGCAGCTCCTCTAGCTCGCGTTTTGCCCTCACCACCTCCGCCTCCATGAAGTCCAGCCGGTTTTCCAAGTGAAGGCTCTCCTCCTGCGGGTGGGGGACAGGCCTGTGACCGCTGTCCCTCTGCAGGCTGGCCCTCCGACTTGCCTCCACCCCATCCCCCAAGTCGCCCTGGTCCTTACTTGGAGATAGGCCTTGAGCTGCAGGTACACATTGGTAATGTGTTCGGCTTCTTCCGCCTTCATCCGGGCCTTCTCCAAGCGGTTCTCCAGGTTCCGCATGGTCTAGATGGGAAGCAAGGCTGGGCCGAGTTCCCCTCCCCTCTGCAGTTCTCCTCAGGATCCCCACCCCTCCTCAACGGGCCTCACCTTGGCCACCTCTGTGTTGCTATTTTGCGCTTCGGCCATCTCCAGCTGGCGGAGGCTGTGCCGCAGCTGGAGCTCCTCCAGCCACTTCTGCCGCACACCCAGCTGGTGCCGCAGCGCGTTCAGCTGCTTCACCTTCTCGCTCAGCCGGTGGTCCAGGTGCTCCAGGGCCTGCTGGAGAGAGGCGAGCCCAAGCGGCAGCCTGAACCTTCCCACCTAAGCCTTCCTCCCCTTCTCCTCCAGATCTTGTTTCTCCTCTCCCCGGGCTCAGCGGCATCAGACCCAGCGGCCCCCCTGCTCCTGCAGATCGTCTCCCCACCCCCCCAATTTGCCACCCTGGCTGCCCTTCTCCCTTACTGGGCCCAAGGAGAGACAGCCTCTGAGGCTTCTCAACTCTGTTCACACCCACCCCCTCCATGGACCTAACCAGGCTCAGGGTCTGAAAACTCACCATAGCTGAGAACATCCACATTTAAGCGCCCCTTCCCCACACCGGGAACTGCAGGCTCATATACCTATATCTACACTGCCATCCAGACACCTCAAAACCATTGTGTCCAAAATCGAGTACATGATCTTTCCCCAAGTCCTTCCTGGACTCTTCTTCTCCATGTCAGCGCGTGGCAGCTTCATCCTTCCAGGCACGCATGTCCCCCAAACCCGATGTCCTCACCTTCACTTCTTCCATCCCACCTACAGCCAGCTCGTTAGCAATGCTTTGTTCTATTTCCAAGGTTTTCCCAGAGCTACCCCGTTCTTCCTGTTTCCACCATTTTTGTCGAAGTGCAGCCAACACCATCTTCTCCTGGAGGACCTCCGCACAGCTTCCCTCTGCTTCCTCACACTCTACGTCATAAAATCTAAACTCTTGAGCCTGCTGGAAGGTTCAGCCCCTGCTGACCTTCTTTTTCTTTTTTTTTTTTTTAAAGATTTTATTTATTTATTTGACAGAGAGAGATCACAGTAGACAGAGAGGCAGGCAGAGAGAGAGAAAGGGAAGCAGGCTCCCTGCTGAGCAGAGAGCCGGATGTGGGACTCGATCCCAGGACCCTGAGATCATGACCTGAGCCGAAGGCAGCGGCTCAACCCACTGAGCCACCCAGGCGCCCTGACCTTCTTTTTCTTAATTAAAGATTTTATTTATTACTTTGAGGAGAGAAAGAGCCTGAGCAGGAGGGGCGGAGGGACAAGCGGACTCCAGGTCTTGATATGGAGCTCAGCTCCAGGACACTGAGAGCACGACCTGAGCTATATATAGTCAGAGGCTTAACACACTGAGCCATCCAGTCATCACTGACCTCATCTCCTACAGAGCCCTGCTCAAGCACTCCCATCCAGCCACACTGGCCAGGCCTGTGTCTCCAATGCTCTACTCCCTTGCTTCTATTTCAGGGACTTTGCACTTGCTGTTCCCTCTTGCCTGGATTGCTGTTCCCCAAATCATTTCCTGCCTGTCTCATTCTCAGCTCAGATATCAATGTCCTAGAGAGAGGTGGCTTTCCTGACCTCCCCAACCCAATCTAAAGTGCAAACCCCTTGGGGCACCTGGCTGGCTCAGCTGGTTGCCCACCTTTGGCTCAGGTCATGATCTTGGGGTCCTGGGATTTAGCCCTGTGTTGGGTTCCGCGCTCAGTGGAGTGTCTGCTTCCCCTCTCCCTTTGCCTGTCCCACCCCCCCTGCTCATGCTTGTGCTAAGTTAATCTTAAAAAAAAAAAAAGGTGCAAACCTCTGACCCTATCTATTTCTGTTTATTTCTGGTCACTCCTGGAAATTACTTTATTTCTGCATTTGTTCTTGGTGTTTTTATTTTGTTCTTGTTTTGTTTTCCTCCACTCTCTTTTCCCCGCTAGGATATGAAGGTTTGGGAAGTGGAGGTTGGTCTGGTGTTTTGTTTTTTTACTGCATAGTCCCCAATACCGAATATCATGCCTATACGTGGTCGGTGTGTGATAAAGATTAATTGAGTGAATAAATTAGCAGTGGAGAAAGGATTGGAGAAGGTGAGATGAGTCAGAGAGTCCAGTGGGGGAGGGGACACAAGTTGGAAACGAAAGGAGAAGGGAGAGGGTCAGTGGAGTTGGGATGGCGCAAACCTGTCCTGTCCTGTTCTTCAAATACGGCTTCTCTGACTTGCACTCCCGAATCACCGCCTGGACCAATTTCTCATCTCCCTGCAAGGAAAGGAGCCCAGTCACTACTCATGAAGACCACGCCAACCTGAGGCAGCGCCCTGCCCCACTGGGGACACTGCCCTGACTCTTCAAGACCCTTCGACCATTTCAGCATCCTCACCTGCAGCAGGTCCGCCAGCTGAACTTGCAGGACCCTGGTCTCCTCCTGGAGCTGGTTGATGGTCTCCTGATTCTTCTTGATGTTCCACTGGGTGCTCTCATAAAAGGCCTTCCGGTCACCCTCTGAGGTCATACGAGGTATACAAGACAAGTGTGTCAGAGGGGGTCGGGGGCTTCCCAGAGGAAAGCTGTTTTTGTTATCGTTGACTTAATATCGCAACGATACTTCAGTGGGAACACTTGTCATATACTCGATGCTGGACAAAGAACCTTCCAGCTGTCAAATACCATATGTCAACAGGTACATATCCATATCATACCCCATTACAGATGACAAGGCTCAGGTTTATTAGATTGTTCAAGATCACAAGATGTCTGATTCCCGAGCCTGTACTTTCAACTACTGTGCAAGATTACCTACTAATAATAATAGTTACCATAATGGTTCACATCAGAATTTTCCAACCTTGGCACAACTGATATTTGAGGTGGATAATTATTTGTTTTGAGCTGTCCCATGAATTGTCAGATGTGGAGCAGAGTCCCTGGCCTCTGGCCACTGGATGACCAGCACCCCTAACAATGTGACCGCCAAAAATGTGTCCAGGCATTGCCAAGTGCCCACTGCGGAGCAAAATAGCCCTCTTCCATTGAGAAACATCGGTTTACACTTTATAGTGTTTTACTATGTGCCAGTCACTGTTCTCGGCACTTTGTACATTTCAACCCCTTATGGGGTTGTATTCTTACTATCCCCATTTTTTAAAAAAAGAGTTTATTTATTTGACAGACAGAGATCACAAGTAGGCAAAGAGACAGGCAGAGAGAGAGGGAGGTGGAAGCAGGCTCCCTGCTAAGCAGAGCCCAATGTGGGCCTCCATCCCAGGACCCTGGGATCATGACCTGAGCTGAAGGCAGAGGCTTTAACCCACTGAGCCACCCAGGCTCCCCTTACTATCCCCATTTTAGGAATAGAGAAATTGACAGCACTTAGGCTACTCATCCTCCCCTAAGATCAGTCTTTGCAGAGCAGAGCCAAGATTTGAACCCAGGAAATCTGGCTTTAGAATCTGTGTTCTTTACCCCCCCCCCAATTCCCCCCCCCCCCCCCCCCGGGCCAATGCGTGGTAGAAGAGTTGAAATTACACGAAAGTATGAAACACAGTCTAGTTGGTTCTGAGCGTAGGAAAGATTCCATAAGAGAGATGAGGAAAACCATGAACAAGTATGAGTTTTTGCCTCCCGTTTTTGCCACCCGGATGAAGACCGGTGGAAGGCCCTTGTCACACAGTGCCTGGTCGCAGGGCTGGGCGGGCACTGTTGACTCCTGATTCTTTGTGCCCTTTCGAGCTGTCTTACCTAACAGTTGTATCTTCCTTTGTAACTCTGCCACCTGCGTGTGCACAGCAGACTTGCCCCGAAGGACTTGGAGGGGTCCCGCCTTGGAATGGAGTGGAAGCCAGGCCTGGGGCACACCCTTTACTTGGGAGTGACTGTGCTGGGCCTTAGTCTGACTGCCCTGGACCTTGCGGGAGGTCGAAACCTGGTCCTGAGAAGGCGGGATGTTGGTGGAGGCCGCCCAGCACAGGGGAGACGTCATGACTGGGTTGGGGCCTAGGGTCCCTGGGGATTAGGGTGGCAAATAGCAATTGCCCCGGTCCTGGATCCGTCAGCACGGGTTCCCCGGGCTCTGGGAGAATGCACTTTCCCACCGCTTGGCGGGGCCTCTCAGCATTTCCCGGTTGCTGGGTAACTTCTGCCCCGCCCCCTCCTTCCAGCGCTCCCATGGAAACCGTCCGCGTTCCACACCACCGCTTTCATTGGCTAACGCTGTGCAGAGGGGCGGCCCAGTTGCGGGCTGGCCAAGCCTCTCGGCTGGATATTAGAAGGGGAGTACTATGGAGTCACCTGCTCATCTTTTTTTTTTTCTTTTTTTTTTTTTTTTGCGTTTTATTTTTGAGTAATCGCTACACCCAAGGTGGGGCTGGAACCTGCAACCCTGAGATCAAGAGTCATACGGTCTATGTCGGAACCAGCCAGGCAACCCCTACTTTAAAAAAGAATTTTTTTTTTTATTTTTGAGTAATCTCTACACCTAATATGGGGCTGGAACCCACATCCTCAAGATCAACAGTCCCGCTCCCGGACTGAGCCAGCCAGGCACCCCCTACTTTTTTTTTTTTAAAGCATCCCCCCACTCCCGCAACACCACTCCGCTGGGTTTCCAGGGCATTTTTCAGGAACCTTCTTTTCCGGCTGCAGAACCTGCCACTCCCAAGATGGAGGAACGGAACGCCGCCATTAAGCGCGAACCATCAGAACGATCCTCTCTAGGGCTTCACAGTCCTATCCAAGATGGCCGTCTGGGTTCCAGCCCACCCCTCCCCCATTTGCCACTCTCAACATGGCACCCTTGGGTCGCCGCTCCGCACGAGCGGCGTGACGCCGGAAGTGACGCGTCCCACATATTTCCGCTTTCTTTTTTCTGGAGGAACGGTTGGCTGCTGGGCTGGGGGGCGCGGTGGATATTGACCTTTGCCCCGGCCTCGTGTAGGTGGTGAATTAACGCGCGGGGTGGGGTGGTGGGGGTCACCCCAATTTCTTATTGGGGGTAGCTCGAGGGTGTTCGTCGGTAGAGTGGGAGACTGTTAACCCCTTTGGCCAATTGGCGGGAATTGGATAGCTCACCAACCCTACTCATCCGCGCCCCTCCCCGGGCAGGGAGCGGAGGTTTTGAGCCTTCCCCCTTGATAAGAAAAAAATGAGACTCCCTCTGGGCAAGACTGGGGAGAGCCCCCCACCCCGCCTATATTGGAAGCAGAGTGAGCCCCCATTGCCCGGAAGCGATGGAGGATTCCAGCTGGCCGGAGGAAGAGGTGCCTTCCTTCCGCTGGAAGTAGCCCTCTCCCACTGACCGGCGGTCCCTTTCTTGCCGCAGCGTGGGTGCACAGCACATCTCCCCGCGGCCGGCTTCCTCCCCCCAGAACCTCTTTCCGGCCCGCGAGCTTCTGCGAGATGTTACTGTTCCTGTTGCTGCTGCCCCTGTGCTGGGCCGTGGAGGTCAAGAGGCCCCGGGGCGTCTCCCTCACCAGTGAGTCCGCCACTGGAGGTGGCTGGAGGTGGGGGTAGGGTGTGGGAGGGGCCGACTTGGCCCCTGGGATAGACACTTTGAGCCTTCTGCCTCAGTTTCCTGGCCTCTGGGTAGGGAAGGTGGCAATACTCAGCGGCTGAGAGGGCCTCTTCGTGCCTTGGGCTGATGAGCCCCGTACCTCCTCCATCCCAGACCATCACTTCTATGACGAGTCCAAGCCTTTCACTTGCCTGGACGGCTCTGCCACCATCCCTTTTGATCAGGTCAATGATGATTACTGTGACTGCAAGGATGGCTCAGATGAGCCAGGTGAGTCTTTTCTCTGTTCATTCATTCATTCATTCATTCGAGGTTTTCTGAGTGTCTGGGATATGCCAGCCCCCCTGCGGTGCGGTAGTGACCAAGACAGACAGATCCCCTCCTGCCCTCCCATGGCTCCCTGCTGAGTGGGGGAAAGCAGGCATAGAAATGAGTGGTTTGGTGAGGAGGGTCATAGCTGCTGGGGGAGCCCAGAGAGCCCCTCCATTCCCACCCCTCGCCCAGCCTGGGGGGTCGGGAAGTCTCCACTGAACCCTGAAGTGTGCTGAAAGTGGAGGTGCCAGCAGGTGCAAATACCTAGAGACGGGAGAGAAGGTGGGACTGAAGGGCAGACAAAGACAGAAGTGGAGGCAAGGGATAGAGCAGTGGGCTGGGCCTCGTTCTGAGGGCCTTGGTGAGAGGCAGAGGAGAACATGGGAGAGTTTGATTTCAGTCCCCGAGGCCCTTCCTTCCCTTTCTGTGCATCGGTGGTCCTCACGTGCCGTGTGTGTGCACGTGTGTCCGGGGGATCTGTCTGTGGATGGATGTGATGAGTTAGCCCTGAGGTCACCTGGAAAACGACCTTCCTCCCACAGGTACAGCCGCCTGTCCTAACGGCAGCTTCCACTGCAGCAACACTGGCTACAAAGCCCTGTACATCTCCTCCCGATGGGTCAACGATGGAGTTTGTGGTGAGTGAGATCACACCAGGGTTGGGGAAATTGGTGGTGGCGGGGGAGTAGGGAGGAGCCACGGCCGGGTCTGACCCCATGCCTGCTTCTGCTCTCAGACTGCTGTGACGGGACCGATGAATACAACAGCGGGATCGTCTGTGAGAACACCTGCAAGTATGTGGCTGGCAGCTGCTGCCCTCCCCCGCCCCCCCCTCCCCTCCCCAGGGTTCTAGCCTCACCCCATCCAGTGAACCAAGCCCCTCTCTTTTCTGCTTTGGTCCATCAAGTGCTCACTCTGCCATGGCCTTGTCAATGAACCCCACGTCACCACTTCATCCCCGGCCCAGAAGCGGGCACAGTTGTTTCCCAGTTCAGCAGATGAGAAAAGTCAAGCTCAGGATAAAAAGTGACTTCCCCAAGGTTCCCACATCTAGGTCAGATCAGAGCCGGGACTTGAACCCAGGCCGGTCTGACTTGAGATTCCCATCTCTGAATCACTCCGCTCTCGTGGCAGACCCTGAAAACTGAAATGCCCTGAGTGTGGCTGAGTGTGAGGCAGTAGAGAGTGGTGGGCATTGTGGCATCTAAAGGAAACACTTGCCCCTTGACTTTGGTCAGTTGAAGGCAGGCAGCCAAGCTAGATTCGTTTTTCAGAGAAGCTGAAAATCCCGATACTTTCGTAAATTTGCCTTATGGAAGATCTTTTAGGTACAGGGTGGGTCAGGGGCAACCCAGTTACCCATCAGATGGCCTTCTCCTCCAGGAGTCTGATTTCTGTGCTTTTCTTTCTCTTTTGGGGGCCAACCTCTGTCCCCACCCCTGAGTGTTCCCTAGCCAGGTCCTTACAGTGAGCAAACTCTGACCGCTATCCCTCCGCTCGGGGACAGGGATGAAGAGCTCTGAGCCTGGGGAAGAGGGAGAAGGAGGGTTTGCTCTTTATGTTTTCCCCCGTGGGGCGGGCTGCAGGTGGGTTGAGCCCTTTTGGAAGAGGCCAAGCTGGTGAGCCCTAAGGGCCTCCCTGGGGGTGCTCCTGTGTTCCCTCCACCCCAGAGAAAAGGGCCGGAAGGAGAGAGAGACACTGCAGCAGATGGCAGAGGTCACGAGAGAGGGGTTCCGCCTGAAGAAGATCCTTATTGAGGACTGGAAGAAGGCTCGGGAGGAGAAGCAGGTGAGAGATCCTGTGGGGACCGCCCAGAACATTCTGGGCCCTGAGGCCTAGAGTCTGGGGCTGGTGAGGCTGGGTGGGATTGACACCCGCCCCTGACTAATGGAGTCCCAGGGCCAGTTACCGTCTATGTGTGCCTTGGTTTACCCATTTGTCTGCTGGCTGTTCAGTCGTTAGTTAAGCCATTATCAGGTGGTGGTCAGCATGGGTGTTGTGCAGAACCTTGAGGGGCTGAAGTGGGCTCAGAGGAGCTCTCCTCCTGCATCTCAGAATAGGAGGGGCGCCTAGCTGCATCCTAGTTCTGTGGTGCCCTCATCTGGAGGATGAGGCCAGTAACCATGCGACCTCCCTGTTCGAGGGGAGGACTCAAGACGTTGTCGCAGCAGCCTGGGTAGTTCTATAGGGCAAGTGCTGCAAGGGCTGGAAGAAATCGTGTGCCCAGGCCACCCCCTGGGCTGCCGGATGGGTCAGAGTCCTCAGCCCTGTCCTTGGACTTCTGCCAGGCTCTTCGCAGAAGGACTTCAGCTCTGTTTTTCTGCCCAGGGAAGGTTCCGGGTCTTTTTCCCCTCTATGCCCTGGCTGGTCAGGCCCTTCCTGAGGTTGGGGGTTGGGGGGAAAGCAGTGATGTCCTCTCTGGGTTCAGAGGATAGTGGGGAAGCCATGCAATGAGGTTGGCTTTGAGTGACTTTTGCCCTCAGGGGGGCGGTAGGAGGATCCTGGGAACAGCCCAGGCTGAGGTGTGGGGCAGGGCATTAGGACGAAAATGATCCCATGGCGCGGCTTAGGCTAAGACCCTTCAGCTTGGGGCCCCACAGCACACTCGTTTCTTCTCGAAATATCCACAGAGGCCCTGGATGTGCTGCGGTGTAGTGGGCAGAGACTGGAAACAGACCTGGAGCTGCCTCAGGGGCCCACTGTGCCCTGAGAGGGACAGATACCAAAGTGACACTCAGAACCACTGGAAAAGGGGACATTTGGGTTGGGGCTGTGAGGCCTAGAGGAGACTTGTGCCTGGTCTCCCTCCTCCTCCCGCCTGTTGTGGAGGCAGGAAACAGGGACGGCTTCTGGAGGAGAAGGCCTCTATCTAAACTGAAATCTGTGGGATAATTCAGAGTCAGCCATGCAGAGTGTTCTAGGCAGAGGGAAAGCATGTGTGAAGAACGGGAGGCAGGGGGCCTGTGGGGGATCTAAATGCTGTCAGGGGAGTTGGACCCTGTGGGGTAAGAAAGCATTGGGGCAGTTGCGGCTAGAGCGGTGGGCCTGGTTTGGCAGGCCCTCAGGGGCTGCCTCAAGGTGTTCAGGGTTCTCTGCGGGGAGCTCGGGGGAACCACAGGAAGGGAACCTTCGGGAAGGTCACCGGTGGCCGCCCTGTGGAGTGGAGGCAGGGAGGTAGCACTCGGGAAGAAGGCAGAACAGGAGACATGGCATCTTGCCTTTTGCCTACCCAGGAAAAGCTCGCTGAGCTACAGGCTGGAAAGAAGTCCCTGGAGGACCAGGTGGAGATGCTGCGCCTGGTGAAGGAGGAGGCCGAGAAGCCAGAGAAGGAGGCCAAAGACCAGCATCAGAAGCGGTGGGAAGGTATGTCCCGGGCTGGCCAGGGCTGGCCCTTGTCTCTGGCTGGGAAGTGCCTGGGCCCGGGAGCGCCGCTCATTACCTGTTGGCTCGTGTGTCTGCTGACTGTCGATCATGGTGCCTCGGTCCCTCACGCACTCTGTTGGCCTCACCTGTGCGTCGGTCATTGCATTTGAAAGTCATTCGTAGGAATAATCTGCTCCCTAGCAGAAGGGATTTTTTTTCCCAAGAGGAGATGTTCTTCTTTCTGCCAGCCACATGGAAACACTGCCATTGGGGGACCTCCTGAATTTAAAGCAAAGGCCGGAGGCCCCTCCAACCTGTCAGGCAGCGTGAACTGAGGTGGGAGCACAGGCTGGGGATTTCTGGCCCAGCCTCTCCTTGAGGGGACAACCCTGGGGTGAGGTCACAGCTTAGTTATGGGACGGGGAGCGGCTTGATTTCCTCTCCCTTGCCTCACAAATTCTCATCAGCACAGATCTCCGGATTTGCTGGGAACTTCTATGTTCTTTAATCTTCCTGAATGGCTTATTTCCCTGGCAATTGATGTCACTTCAGTCAGTTGAAGATGGTTTTTTATACTTTGTCCAGCATTTTCTTTTTTTTTTTTTTTTAAAGATTTTATTTATTTATTTGACAGACAGAAATCACAAGTAGACGGAGAGGCAGGCAGAGAGAGAGAGAGGAAAGCAGGCTCCCAGCTGAGCAGAGAGCCCGATGCGGGCCTCAATCCCAGGACCCTGAGATCATGACCTGAGCCGAAGGCAGCGGCTTAACCCACTGAGCCACCCAGGCGCCCTGTCCAGCATTTTCTTGATTTTGGCAGGTTGTGCTGCCATTCTGGTAAATTGTGAGCCTTGGGCCTCGTCCTCAGTCTCTCCAGTGGGGGTCACCCTGTGGAAGCAGGCCAGATGGGAGAGGTGGGCCAGAAACCCCCTTCAGACTAGTTAGAGGACCAGGCATTGCAGGAAGAGATTTGGAAGTGTGGCCGTGGCTGCTCCCCGGGCTGGTAACCAGGAGCTGGGCAGCCCGTCGCTGAGTCCACACTGCTGATCTCTATCTCCCTCGGCACCTGCTGCATTCTTTGTCCTTTCCTCTCTCTTCCTTGGTTCCTCACAATCAGTGATGCAGCAGTTCATCCAGTGTTCATGGGGTACCTGCTGCGCGCCAGGCACACCCCACGTGCCAGTAGTTTAGCACTGAACGAGATGGAGCTAGCCCCTGCCTGCCAAGAAGAGTGAGCCAGGCAGAGGGCACAGGTGCAAAGGCCCTGAGGCAGCCTCATGTCTGGTTTTTAAGGGACAGCAAGGAGGCCATGTGGCAGGAGGGAGGGAGGGAGGGGAGAGAATCAGGGTGGGTGGGGAGAGACCAGGGCGGGGCCTTGGGGACTGTGGGGAGGACTTGGGCTTTTACCCCAAGTGTGGTGGGAGCCATGGCCCAGGGGCAAGTGAGCAAGGGGGCCTCTGGGCCAGAGCCCCAGTGGCATCTGCAGCCTCCCCTTCTTCCCTCAGCAGAGGCTATTTCTGCCTCCAGACCCTGACTCCCACCCCCGCTGCTCTTGGGAGACCCTGAACTTTGTTATGTCCCCTCTTTCCTGGGCCCTGTCCAGCAGGTACCTCCCCTCTGCTGAGAAGCACACTCAGGCCCCGCCACTCAGACAGCTGTCCCCAGCCTCTGCCTTCCTGCCCAGCGCTGGGAAGTCGGGGAGTCTCCTCTCTCTGTTCATCCCAGTGGAAGCTGACTTCCTAACCCATCCTGTGTCTCTGCACCTGGCCCTGCCCTTCGCCAGCCAAGTGACCGTGGGCAGGTCCCTTCAGCCAGCCAGCCTCACACCCTCGTCTGGGAGAGGGACAGTTGCCAGCCTGGTCTGCTGGGGCGTGGCGGGCCCTCTGGGGATGAGGCACAGGGGGGCCAAAGGGAACCCCGCTGGGCCCGTTGTAGACGGCTGAGCAGAGGCCCGGAGTGGGCTCCATCCCTGGAGCGGCATGGTGGCCGCTTTCCTGTCCAGCTCATCTGGTGGGGGTCAGGCCAGCAGAGGGGGCACCGTCCACCCAGGTGGAGGTCCATCTGTGGCCCTGTGGCAACTGGCTACAGCCCAGTTCCCTTGCATTCCTGGGACACTCCTGGGACCCCCCAGGAAGCCTTCCTGTCTTGGCCACACCCCGCCCCAGTCTCTGTCTTGACCTTCAGTGTTCAAGAGCGGGCCTGGGGCGCACGGGCTGCTGCTCCTGGGGGCTCTCAGACATGGCCGATGCGTGATCGCCCTCCCAGGCTTGCACAGTCTAGCCCCTGCTTATTCAAACCCAAGGTCCCAGGGTGCCTTCAAGCCCCACCCCCCCTTGTCTGCAAATCCTCCCCAACTCCCCACTTTGGAGTCTCCCCGCTATTGGCACTTCTTGCCTCTTCCTTGGCCTGACTCGGCACCAGTGCGGGGCCAGGCGTACAGTGGGACACGTGGCGTGTTGGGGCGGGGCAGGCCTTGGGGCCGTGGGTGACAGAGCTGGCCCCTCCACAGAGCAGCAGGCTGCCTCCAGGGCGCAGCGGGAACGGGAGCTGGCGGCCAGCGCCTTCCAGGAGCTCGATGACGATCTGGATGGGGCGTGAGTCTGTCTCTCCTGCCCTGGGCCTGGGGTCCCTCCCCATCTCCTGCACCTGAGCCCCCCCGCCCCACCCCCGGCGCAGGTCTCTAGTGAGTTCCAAACCATAGCTGATTCCGCCCTTGTTACTCAAGTATAAAGCAGATGCAGAAAAACGCTGAGGGTAGATGAAGGACCCTCCCCACCCCACCCAAGGAGCCAGGTCAGGTAGCTGGGGGGTCCTATTACTTTTCCCAAGCACGTTCTGTGGCCTGGGTCACTTTGACAAAAGCCAGACCCCTTCTAATCCCACTGTGCCCCTGAACTTGCTGGGTGACCCAGGCTAACGGCTGAGTGAAGGGGGGCTGTCGGGAACAGGGAGTCTCTGTCTCTCCTTTGAGCCCCTTGAAGGCTGCAGAGTTCTCAGGCCAGGGCAGGAGACGGGGCTGGGCCCCCCTCCGACCCCAACCCCAGAGCTCACTACCTCCCAACTTCTGCACCCACCCCCCCAACTTTGAGGTCCTAAAATAAGTTCTAGGGGAAGGGCCCTGACAAGAGGGGAAGCAGGTAGCAGTGCCTGGAGCCGGTGGGCCTCACCGCTCTGCCGGCCTCTCCGTGCACGCCTGCAGGGTCTCGGTCACCGAGCTGCAGACCCACCCGGAGCTGGACACCGACGGTGACGGGACACTCTCAGAAGGGGAGGCTCAGGTACCCCATCCTTCTCCCTGCCCTGGGACTTGTAGAGGTCTCGTCCCGGGGTGACCTCAGGGCCAGGGGGGTGGGGGGCCAGGCTGGCCTAGGGCTGCTCCCAGGGCTGCCGGGGTGCCTGGCATGGCCAGTGCTGCTTGGCCTTGCCTGGGGTGGGGGGCAGGAGGCTGGAAGCCCAGCTCTACTCCCTGCCCTTTGGGACCGGTTAGGAACACGCCAGATTCCCCACCCACCTGGCCCCACGTGCCCCCATTCTGCCCTCCTCCCGTGCAGGCCTTGGCTGTCTGTCCTGACTGGGGCTGGATCCCTGCTGGTGGCTCCTTCCCTGTCCCTCCCTGGCCTCTGCCTCTTCCCGGGGGCCCAGTGACCTCTGCTGCTGGTGCTCTGGAGCTCCCTCTCCCTTTCTGTCTCTGTTTCTTTCCCCCCCACCCCACATGTTCCTCTCCTCTGGGGCCGCCCTCTCTCCCATGGGCCTGTGCTGCCCCCTTCGGGCTGCTCGGCCTCAGTGCCCAGGCCTAGCCCTGGGTGGTCAGAGCACAGCGGTGCCTGGCACCGTAGCCTGAGGCCCCCACTCGAGAGTGCCTGGGGCACAGGGGCACACGTGGAGGCCCCTGACGCTGCCCCCACCACGCACACAGGCCCTGCTGGGTGGAGACCTGCAAACTGACGCTTCTGCCTTCTACGACCGCGTCTGGGCTGCCATCAGGGACAAGTACAGGTCTGAGGTCAGTGGGGGTAGGGGAGGAGATGCAGTACCCCCTCCGGCCCCCCCCCTCAAATGCCTCACAAAGGAACTGCCTCTGCTTCTGGCACAGGGCCACCCTGGCCAGCTGGGTCATCCAGGCTCCCTCCGTGGAGGGCCCCCCCATCAGCAGTCTCTCCCTCGCCTCCAGGCCCCTAGGAAGGGGCGGAGACACGGAGGCTGCCCATGGGGTGATGGTGTGAGCTTGGACTTGAGCCGAGAGGCGGGCAGACCACTGAGCCCGTAGCACCCATTACCCGCACACCCAGCAGGTGCTCCCCACCAGCCCCCCGCCTGCACCTTCTGAGCCTGACCTGACAGAGCCCAAGGAGGAGCAGCCCCCAGTGCCCTCGCCGCCCGTGGAAGAGGAAGAGGAGGATGAGGACGAAGAGGAGACGGAAGAGGAGGAGGAGGAGGAAGAGGAGGAGGAAGATTCCCAGGTGCAGGGGGAGCAGCCCCAGGTGTGTGTTTGGGGGAGAAGGGGGTGACGGGGTGGGGGCTGGGTTGCCGGCTGACTCTGCCCCTTCCCCAGGAGGCCCCACCCCCACTGGTTCCCCCGCAGCCTGCTGCCAGCCCCACGGAAGAGGACAAAATGCCCCCCTACGATGAGCAGACTCAGGCCTTCATTGATGGTGAGGGCCAGGCGGGGGAGGGAGGGGACCCGGGCCCGATTTCATGCTTCTGGTGATCCGCACCTGCGGGGACCGTGGGCCTCACTGGCTTCCCAAGATGGGCTTGCACTGGCCCTGAGCAAGCCTAGGGAGGGGCATCTGGGGCCTGGAGAAGCCATCCTTGCCCCGATGGGCCCCAGGGGCCCTCCCACCTCCTCCGGCTGCTGCTTGTTTGTGCCTCCCCGGCAGGAGGGCTGGGAGCCAGCGAGGTCCCAGGAGTCCTGGCCCTCCTTCCGCAGGAGTGGAGAGCCTGTGCTACGGGGCGGGGTCTGCCCTGAGGCTGTGGAGGCCTGGGCCGTGGGGTGGGTGGCCTAGCAGGCCTGGGAGCTGGGGATGTAAGTGTGTCCTAAGCACCCCCTCCCTCTTCTTCCGGGATGGGAGCGGTTGGGGCCCCTCAGTCCTCTTCCCACACTGCCCACCCCCTCCAGCCGCCCAGGAGGCCCGCAGCAAGTTTGAGGAGGCTGAGCGGTCCTTGAGGGACATGGAGGAGTCCATCAGGTAAGGGGGTAGGGGCTGGCCCGGGCAAGGCCATGTCTCCACCTGCCAGGCAGCCTCCCCCTGCTGAGCTCCCCAGAGGAGGTGGTAATGGGGAGTTGCCCCGGCTACGTGTGCTAAGACAGGGGTGGCTCCCCTGGGGAGGGTCCCCAGACGGTGGGGAGCCTGAGCCCAGCCCCCGAGTGGCCCTCCACTGCTGGAGTGGGACAACACAGTGGGCCTCCCTGTGTTGTCCTGAATGACCCTGCCCCTTAGTGGCTTGGCCTCCCCTTCCAGGAACTTGGAGCAGGAGATTTCCTTCGACTTCGGCCCTAACGGAGAGTTTGCCTACCTGTACAGCCAGTGCTACGAGCTCACCACCAACGAGTGCGCCCCCAACTGGCCAGCGGGGCGGGTGGAGAGTGGACATGGGGCCCTGCGCCAGCCTGAGCGAGGAAGGGGGAGGAGGGGGTGGGCTCAAGGGCGGTGGGCGGAGTTTGAGGTGCCCCTGTGCCCTGGGTGTTGGCGCATGGAGGAGGTTAGGGTCCTGTGTCCCCGCCCACCATCCCTGTCCTGTGACAGGTATGTCTACCGGCTCTGTCCCTTCAAGCTCGTCTCTCAGAAACCCAAGCTCGGCGGCTCCCCCACCAGCCTCGGGTGAGTGGGGTGAGGGCGTCGAATGGATCCCCTCCCCCAGCACCCCTGCCCTGGCCAGCGCCCCCCGCCCCTCACCACCCCCGCTCCTCACCACCCCCGCTCTCCCACAGCACCTGGGGCTCGTGGGCTGGCCCTGACCACGACAAGTTCAGCGCCATGAAGTACGAGCAGGGAACGGGCTGCTGGCAGGGCCCCAACCGCTCCACCACCGTGAGTGCCGGGGGCCTGGGGGTTGTGGGGGGCGGGTGTTGGGGGGCCAGGCCCACCTGAGCCCTTACCTGCCCATCCCAGGTGCGCCTGCTGTGTGGAAAGGAGACCGTGGTGACCAGCACCACGGAGCCCAGCCGCTGCGAGTACCTCATGGAGCTGATGACGCCTGCGGCCTGCGCGGAGCCGCCGCCCGACCCGCCTGCCGATGGTGACCACGACGAGCTCTAGCCACCCCCAGGCGCTGAGGTGGGCAGGAAGCTGTGGTGCTGCCACCGCCTGGGGTTGCGCTGGTTTCTGAGCAAAACTTCTCTCCCCGCCTCCGTCTCCATCTCTCTCACATGGTCTTT
Organism: Mustela nivalis; assembly: GCF_964662115.1. Taxonomy (NCBI): domain Eukaryota; kingdom Metazoa; phylum Chordata; class Mammalia; order Carnivora; family Mustelidae; genus Mustela; species Mustela nivalis. The sequence goes on along the minus strand of NC_139020.1, from coordinate 207,932,550 downwards.
CTCTGGCCTCAGAACCTCAAGGCACGGAAATACCCTCAGCGGTGTCACCCACCCACCCCGCTGTCTGTGGACCAAGGCCCCCGCTCCGGTCCCCTCACCCACCCAGCGGGGGTCGGAACCGAGTGGAGCTCCGGGCCCTGCTCTCTGCCCTGCTCTCAGGGGGGCCAGGCGGGGCCCAGCCACGCTCCCAGGCCCCAGCGGCCTCCAAAGGTGGAATAAAGCAGTTTGCCCACTCTGGGCACCCCAAGCCCACCCCTGCCCAGGGTGTCTGCCTCCCTTCCTGGTGGGGATGAGTGACTGGACCTGTGACCTCAAAACAATAAACACGATCCCCCCACCCAACCGGCCTATGTCTGCCTTTCTTTGCTCAGGTGTAAAGGGGCCAGGGATGGGAGGAGGGAAGAACTGGGGAGAAGTGACTCCGGGGCTGGTGCCACAGCTGGGGTCTCATCAGAGCCTGATCGACATCTGAGCTGCTCCCTGCGCCATGGAGCAAAGCCCAGCACCACAGGGCAGACGGATCCCAGGCCACTGACCTCTGGGTTCTTGCCTGCACCCATTTCCCACCCACCCCGAGTCCCAGGTGTGTCCTCGGGGAGCCCCGGGGCTCCACGTGACAGCCGGGCCCAGCAGCCTAGGTGGCTAGTGTGGCGACCGCACAGCCCCAGCCGAGGAGAGCTGCAGTGCTCCCCACCCGCCAGCACACACACAGCCGAGGCGGTAAGATTCTGAACTTTTATTTTCTGGCATGAAAAGTACAAATAATTAAACAATTCCATGTAAAAGTCTGTTACCGCGGCCAGGCCTGTAATCCCGGTAATAAATAGTCTAAACGCAACGCAAAGTGTTCTTGTTGGGTTTTGGGTTTTTGTGATTTTTTTTTTTCTTTTTCTTTCTTTTTTTTCTTTTTTTCTTTCTTTTTTCTTTTTTTTTTTTTTACAGTTCTTTATCACCTCCAACATGGACTCTGTCGTGATTTGAAACCTTCTGAATAAATAACAAGATGAAGGGAGGGCTGGAGGGGCTGAGCCCCCATCCCACGGGCCCTGCCCCTGACCCCCAGGGATGTGGAAGACCCCCGGCCCCCCCTACCCCAGCCCCTGGGGTGAGGGGCTGGCCTCTGGAGAGGGGGCCTTGCTGGGCTGAGTTCTGTGTTTTAGAAAAAGAAGTCCCCTCCCAGACTCAGGGGTGTCAGGGGCCTAGGCCTCAGTGTGGGGGGGGGTGTGGGGAGGTGCCCCCTCTGCAGAGCCCGGCTGCCCCCAGGAAGGGGACAAACCCAGCCCTTATTGCTCACAGACGCCTCCTGCACGCTGCCCACGTGTGCACACGTGTCCCTGCGCTCGGAGGGCGGAGGGGAGAGAGCCCCAAAAAACAGCAGAGGGAGGGGGTGGACCCGCTGGGGGGTGCGTGCCCTGCTGGAGGGGAGCTGGGAGGTCGGGAAGGACTTAAAAACCACAAGAATAAATAGGTTCGTGTATCAAGAACAAGCTAGGGTTTTCACCAGCTAAATAGGACTGAAAAAATTCTCAAGACGAGCAAAAATAATCCCATTAAGACCCCGGACGTCGCTGGCCGCGGGGACCGCCCCACAGAGCACGCGCCCCCCTGGGCGCCGCTCAGCTACCATTACTGTTATTAATAATTATTATTACTTTAATGATTCCACTTCCCCTTTTATAAATAAATTAGGCATAACCACGTCTCAGCAAAACTTAAAGAAACAAAGAGAACATCGTGGTTCCTTTAAACTTGCAAACTGGATGAAGGAACAGAAATATACACAAACGTCCTTACAGGGCAACGAGGAGAATAAATAGTTAACAGAGCAATAAGTTAAAACTACAAGAAGCTAAATTCGGCAAAAAAGTACAAGAAAGTTAACTGGTGCCAGTTTATGTCTTTTTTTTTTTTTTTCCTTTTTTTTTAAAATCTCTTCTGTGTTTTTTTTTTCTTCCTTTTTTTGTCGCTTTTTTCCTCTTCTGTTTGTGTTTTTTTTTTTTTTGTCGCTTTTTTGATTTTTTTTTTCTTTTTGTTCCTTGCAGCAGAAGCTCCACAGACGTTTACTAACAAACACCGGGAGGGGTCGGGGAGAGAGAGCTGGGCAGTCAGATGGGGCCATGGCCAGACACCAAGCGCAGGGACACCGGAGAAAGGGCGACTGAACTCAGGGTTTGCAATTCTCAGTTCCGACTGGGCCCGCTGCGGGGGGTGGGGGGCTGCGAGGGCTCCCAGGGGCTCCGGCCTTCGGCTTCTGTTGGAATTTTTTCTTTCTTTTTCTTTCTTTTTTTCTTTTCTTTCTTTTTTTTTTTTTTCTTTTTTTCTTTTTTTAATAAAGAATGAAAACTAGGGGAATGGAAAGTGTCTGGACTTTCCAGACAGAAGCCGGGGCTGGGGCTTGGGATGGGCGCTGCATCCCCGGCCCTCAGGAGTTTGGAAAGACGGAAAAACCCAACAAACTGAAAGGGGGTGACAAGTGGTGGGGGAGAAGGGAATTCGGGGCTGGGCCCCTGGGCCTGGCCACCGCAGGGTGAAGGTGGGGGCCTGGAGGAAACAGCGGGTACTTCCTGCTGGGGAGGCCTTGGGGAGGGAGAAGGCTCAGGGCCCAGCCTCCCCCCTCAGCCTCTGGGCCAGGGCCTCGGCCCAGGGAGGTTCAGCCCCGGGGACAGGGGGTCCTTTGGCCTCAAGTGTTTGGGGGGGGGGGGCTGCCTCCAGCCCACCATGACGCCAAAAGTGAAACGAGGTATCGTGTGTTTGGATGCATGGATGTTGTGTGTGCACGCCTGTGTTCGTGGGCGGCAGGGACCACTATGAGCCAGGAGAGAGCTCTGAAGAGAACCTGGGGCCGGGCTGAGCGGGGCCACGCGTCCAGAGGAGACCCAGGCGGCCTAGCTGGAGGAAGTAGACTGGGCCAGGCTCTGGGCCACGACCTCTCACCTGGGCCTGAGGGATGCTATGGGCGTGTTGGTGTCTCCTGGGTGTTGTATCTCTAGCTCCATGACGGGGTGTCTAGGTTTGTGTGTCTGCACGTATCTGTCTCTGCTCTCACGTGTCCACGTGGAAATGTTCTCCTTCCGCACCCACCTGTGGCCGCATTTGCCCATGACAGTGTTTTTGACCGTGGCCACGTTTGCGGAGCCCCCCCCGCTTCGGTCTCCTGTGATTATCTGTGTGTGTGTCTGCACGTCGGGTTCTAGCCAACGAGCTCCTGAAGGTGTCCGGGGCGTGTCTCTGGGTCTGTCAGTGCTTCTGTGTGTCTCTGTGGGGTATGTGTGTGTGTGTGTGTGTGTGTGTGTGCGTGCATGCCCCCATGGGTCTTCGTGTGGCTGTGTTTCTCTGTGTGGCCCCATGGACCCCCAGCCCCCAAGCCCTGCTCCCTACCCCTGCCCCAGTTGGTAAACATAACCTGCCAAAATATTTTCTTTTTTTTTTTTGTCTTTTTTTGTGTTTTTTTTTTCAAGTTCAAGAATCCCCAGTAAAAATTCTCCACGAGGTCTTTTTTCCCTTTTTACAAAAATAGAGTTTTTCTTCCCCTCCCACCCCCCCTTTTTTTTTTCATTTTGTTTCTGTTTCCAGCCCCTCCCCCTGCGCCTCATACTCCATCCAGCTGCTCTGGGCCAGGGATGCCCACACCCCTCCTCCGTTTCGCTTTTTTGGGGATTTTTAAACCTGTCCCCCCTCCCCTCAGGCTCATCTAGGTGTTGGGGAGGCCTGGGCAGGGGGGTCTGGGAGTGCACCCCCGGCACCCCTGCAAAGCCATCCTGTGGAGGGTGGTTGAAGGTGGGGCGGGGGCACATCTCTGCTTTCTTTTTAGCCGAAAAAAGAAACAAAAACCATCGCCGTGAACAAAACCAAGACGAGAGAGTGAACAGCCCAGCCTGGGGTGGGGGCAGGAGGATGGGGTGGGGGACCCCCAGGCACCCCCCCATTCCCTGCAGACTCTCCCGCCCCACCCCGAGTGCTCACCCTGTGGCTTCCGCAGGGACGCGGGGCCCTCGTGCCGTCGGTGGTCTGCCTGCGCTGTCTCTCTCGGGGCCCCTCTCTCTCTCTCTCTCTCTCTCTCTCTCTCTGCTGCCCAGGGAGGGTGGGGAGGGCGGGCGGCTGTGGCTCAGGCCTTGTGCTGTTTGCTGGTCTTGAAGGACACCTGCAGCACGCGCTCGCCCAGGCGGTAGCCGTTGAGGCTGGCGATGGCCATGGCCGCTTCGTCATAGTTGGTCATCGTGACGAAGCCAAAGCCCTTGCACTTGTTGGTGGTGAAGTCGCGGATGACCTTGACGTTGGTGACTGCCCCAAAGGGCCCAAACAGCTGCCACAGCACGCTCTCATCCGCCTCGGGCGACAGGTTGTACACGAAGATACACCAGCCAGCGCCTGCCGCACCCCCCGACAGGCCCACGCCCGCGAGGCCACTCATGCCGTCGATGGCGATGGGCGAGAACCTGGCGATGAGCGACAGGGGACTACTTTGGGGGTCACGCGGGCTCTGCCCTGACCCCCGGCATACCCCTGAGCCCCTGGGACCCCTGACGCCGTGGTGACCTCAGGCCATGTGGTGATCCCTGCGTTATCCTGACCCTGCCACGGTCTCGTGACTTTTGCCCCCTCACCCCACCCAAGCCTCCATCCTGACCTGCAGCTGTGGCCTGAACTCTGACCTGCTCTGAATGTCAGGCCCTCACCCAGTCTTGCCAGGAGCCTCCAGCTACACCCAGACCCCCTAACCTCTGATCTTACTGGGTCCTTGGCCCTGTGGACCCTGGCCCCACTCCTGATGAACTACCCCTCCCTAGGCACATGTTCCCCCGCACGGACCGCACCCTGTCACCCCTCCCTGGCTAGAGGCCCCCCACCAAGGGCAGTGCTCATCCCAGGCGGAGAGTGGCTGGAGGAGCCCCCCACTCTGGGACCAGGTCTCTGACTCATAAAGCGGTCTGCTGCCTTCCTCTGCCTCTTGCCAGCCTTTTCCTGCTCAAATTGTATATTTAGGATCCACTCTCCTTTCTCTGCAAGGTTTTGCTCCAGCCAGAAAGGCTCCGAGCGCAGCAGCACCGGGGAGGGTTTGTTGACTGACTGTCTGAGGGACCGAGTGAATGAACAGACAGGACTGGCTCCACCCTTGTTCCTCACTGCCTCCCTACAGTCCGGGCCTCGCTCAGCTCAGAGGGGGCCCCAGCGGGGACGAACAGCTTGCTGGCTGGCACCCTGGTCACGTCCGCGGTCTCGGCAGGGTCCCTGTCACCCCCTCTCCTGCCCCCTTCACAGCCCTGTTCACTGTTCCTCTGTCTCCTGCCCCACCAGGCAGAGATAATGAATAACGATAACAATAATCACAGGAGCTGCTGCCTTTTATTGAGCGCCCACTACGTGCCAAGCGCTGTGCTCAATGCCATGTCATCTCCACGGGATACCAAGTCTGGCTGGGCCACATTGGGTCCCCAGCCCTAAGCCCAGCGCCCGGCACTCAGTGTGTGCTCAACAGCTCCCCCTGTAGTAAACGCAGGGACCCTCTCGGGGGCAGGAATGTGGACAGTGCCATGTGGGCCACAAGGTCCAGCCCAGACTCGGGGGTGAAAGGGGGTGTTCTGTGACCCTCAGCAAAAATCATTAGCAGTGGCAGATGGGACTCGGACAGTGTGGGAACCAGGGGGCATGGCTGTGACCGGGCCCATGGCCATGACCCCTTCCATGGGCTGGAGAGCGCCCTGGACAGGCCCTCCTGGGTTCGAATTCCAGTAGCTCTTTCCAGGCATTTACTAGGCTTCGTAGCCTCTAACTCTCCTAATGGACACACGACTCTCTGACCCCAGACAGGGGGCAGACACAGCTAAGCTGGCAGTCCCCGGGGGGAGGTGGGGGAGGGTGGGTTCCAGCACTGGGCCAAGAGTCCGAGGAAGGACAGTGGGGAGCTGGGGGCAGCAGGGCGGGGGCACTGTTACCTCTTGACTCCGTAGGCCATGTTGAGCAAGTTATCCAGCCTGTGGAAGCAAAAAGGGTGGTCACCCGTGGCCTCTGGCCACACCCCCAGCTGTGACTCTGGCCGGCCCTGGCCTGACTGCCCTCCCCGCCCCCACCCAGCAGGCCAGCAGCCCGGCCCTGCCCCCACCCGCCTGCTCCCCGCCCGGCTGGACACCGCCTGGCACGGAACCGTGGTCACTCGGGCACTGCCTCTCGCCCGCCCTGCCTCTGCCTGGCCTGTGCCCGTGTCCTGTCCTCCCATCCCAGCCTGCCCAGTCCCATTCGCCTGCCCCCAGCCTGCGGGGCTCAGGTCCCCAGAAGGGGAGGTTCAGGTCTCTTTGGGGTAGTGCCTGGGCTGGGCAAGTGACAACACTTCGTGGTGCCTCAGGGTCCCTGTTTGTAAAATACAGGCACTCCTCTCCCATGAGCACACAGCATGGGACCCCAGCCCTGAGAGAGGGGCACTCTGATCAGGTGACTCTGAAGTATTTTTTTTTTTTTTACTCTAAAATTCAAAGATTTTAGGTGCCTGGATGGCTCAGTTGGTTAAGCATCTACCTTTGGCTCAGGTCATGATCCCGGGGTCCTGGGATTGACTCCCCCCAACCCACCCCCTTTGAGCTTTCTGCTCAGCTGGGAGTCGGCTTCTCCCTCTCCCTCTGCCCCTCGCCCTCCCCCAGCTTGCACTCTCTCCCTCTCTCTCTCTCTAATAAATCTTTACAAAAAATAAAACTCTTAATGCCGATGCCACTCATAGTGCCCTGCGTACATTGAGTGCCTGCTGTGTACAAGGGCTTGGCCTCAGCATCTGACATACTCACACATTTCCTCTTTGCTGCCCTCAGTGGCCCCAGGGTGTGGACACCCTCCCAAGGTCCCTCTGCCCTGCAGGAATGGGGTTCAGGGAGGCTGGTTGCAAGGCTTGGACCACCCCCCCCCAGTCTGTGGGGGTCCAGGGTGCCTGGGACCTTACCGGAAGCGCTGCGTCTGATGGTGTAGGGGGCCTGCATAGCGTCGGGCTGATGACTGGTAGAGGTGAGTGAGCAGGGCCTGGCCAGTCTTCTGACTTGGGTTGTTGGCGAACTTGACCGTGATGGGCTCCGCCGCGCCCAGCGGCTTCTGCCCGTTCAGTCCTTTGATGGCCTCCTCAGCCTCGATTCTCTTGTCAAAGCGGATGAATCCCACACCCCGAGAGACGCCTGTCAGGGAGTGAGGGCGTCCTGAGGACCCTGTCCCCTGATGTGACCCCCTTTCCCACTTCTCTGCCCCCGCCGTGCCCGCCTTCTCCACTTTGGTCCCACCTCCGTGCCTTTGCCCAGTGCCCTGCCAAGTGCATCGTCCTTGGCAGCCTGACCTGTGACCTGGTCCACCAGGATGCGGGAAGTGATGATGCGGCCATACTGGGAGAAGAGTTGCTCCATTTCCTTCTGGCTCATGGTCTTGGGGAGTCCACTGACATACAGGTTAGCATCACGGATGGATGCCGAACTGGGTCTGGCATAGGACACCTGCAGGGAGGGTAAGTGGACAGAGGTGAGGGAAGACCCGTTTCACAGATGGGGAGACTGAGGCCGTGTCTTGGCCACCAGCGAGCAGCAGAAGTGCCTCACCTGTTCATGCAATAAATATCTCTCAAGTCATCTCCGTGGGCGGTGCTGAGGGCTTGAAGGAAGGGCCGTGGCCATGGTTGATAATGTGGCCCAGCCTCCATAAAGGGGAAGGGAAACCTGTCCCTGGGTCCCGAGGTGGACCTCGAGTCTCCCTGAGGACCTCGAGTCCCCAGCTCCTGTTCTCACGCCATATATTCCGTCAACAAGACATTTTCCGCTCCTTTGGAAAGTGAGCCTGGGACTCTGGCCCTCAGGGTCACTCAGGTCTTTAGCTGCCAGCTCAATGCTGATGGCTCCCAAATGTCCGTCCCTGATCCTGATCCCCAAGCTGCATACCTGTGTGACACCTGCCTCTGGGCACCCCCGAGGTCTCGCAGGGGATTCCACTCAGTGAGGCTGCATCTAGCTCCCAACTGTCCCCGTGGACGCCCCAGTTCAGTAGTGGTAGCTTTATCCTCCTGGGTGCTCAGGTCCCCAGCCTCCGTTGTCCCTGATGCCCATCTTTCACACCCACATCCAATCCACCATCGATTCCGCCTCATTACCCAGAATCCACACTTGCCCCCTACTTCCACTGCTGTGTCGTGGCCCACCACCCACCATGGCTCACCCAGGCCAGTACAGCAGCCTCTACCCTGGTCCCCACTCCCACCCTAACCTCCCATCTCTTTCCACCACAGCTGCCAGAGGGCACCTGTGAGAAACTGAGTCAGGGCACATCCTTCCTTTGGTCAGAACCTTCTGTGGCTCCCACCTTCTCCAGAGTAAAAGTCCTTCTCACAGCCCACTAGGCCCTGAAACCTGCCCATCAGCTCACACCCTCTCTCATCTCTGCCTAGACTTTCTCTGTTTCAGCCTCACCAGTCTCCTCTGTGTACCCCAAACACACCAGGCACACTTCTGTCTCAGGGCCTTTGCTCTGGCTGTTCCCTCCAGCCTGGAACACCCTTCCTCTCCTTTCTTCTTCCAGTCTCAGCTGAAGGGTCCTCCCTGTCCTCTTCCATCTGAATTGGGTCCTCCGCTCCTCCCCGGCCCTGTCACTCTCTCCAAGCACTTCTCTCAGTGGTGAATTAGACACGTTTTAGTATGATCATTCGATTTGTGTCATTAATTACGGTCCAGCCCAACAATGAAACTCTCTGCAGCTGTTTTAAAAAATGGTGGACACGTATATTTATTTCCCAGAAACAGTGGTGAGTATTGTAAACGGGGGGAAAGAAAAGTCCATTTATAGAGCAGCCTGCAGTGTGAGATGTGACCCCGTCTCATTGTGTGCTTATCTGTGTCCTGGAAACACAGTCTGGGGGGGCTACCCCAGATGCTAACAGGTCGACCCAGAGCTGGCGGGGGCCCTGGGGGGCATGAGCTTTTCTTTCCACTTATTTCTGCCACTGTCTATCCTCTGTAGCTTTCTAAATTAACCTCTGGGTAGATAAGGGTCATTGTCAAGGGCCGGGCTTTTTGTTTGGCGTGGTGAGCTGGGAGGGCATAGAACCTCATTAGAAATGACTAATTAAAAAACTAACAAAAGGCGAACATTGGGCTGGGGGGCGGGGGTCAAGGTGAAGGCGCTCCTAGGCTGGAGGTAGAGGGGTTCTAATTAACACAATTGTGCGCACCTGGGGTCCTTCAGGAAACAACCCGAAACCCAGCAGCTGCTCCTCTCCCCGGTAATATTCATTCAAAATCACAGCCACGTACTCAAGGGTTTCCACTCTGGCCCACGGGGCTGTGAGTTTTGAGGCGTGAGGGCTTGTTGATGAATCAGACTTAGGGGTGAGGGGAAGATAGGCCTGAGCTCCTGGGTGGGTGTTTGGGGTAATCAGGGCTCATTTGAGGCATTGAGTAGGCCTTCTGGGGTATTTCCCATCGCCCCCACGATGGGGGCTGACCCATGTCCCTCAGCTGGGTGTGGCCTCAGCCACACCCCCTCACCAGGACAGGACAAAGGCAGAATCTGCCAGAACACCTGGTTGGGGCTGACCATACAACTGTGCCGCCCAGGCAGACACAGACACACACACACACACACACACACACAGGGCCACCCCGCGCTCTGCATGACCCCGGTGCCTAGACCAGCAGAAGGGTAACTCAGGCTACAAAGACATTCCCAGAGGCTCTGGGGGTCTTGGATAAGTACAGTTAAGAGTCACAGAACTACACCGGTCACCACCGCACAAACCCACATCCCAGACACACCCACACAGCCCCACCAGGTCACGGCCAGAGTTGCAGCGTGTCACAAAGCACCCGAGCGATAAACACCACGTCCCACAGACACACAGTGACACAACGTCTGTAATAGCCGGACTCACGTGACAACAGACACACAGTCACGGTGTCCCACAAACACAATGGCTCACAGCCCAGGGTATCGCATACACACGTTCACTCATGGCATTGCGTGCATACAGTGGCCCTCTGGATTTGTCGCTCTCATGCCCCAGCGCTTCTGAGTCTAGTTGGCCATGGAGCAACCCATCAGGTCATGACCTCATCCTCCCCCACAACGCACAATGGGGAGAGGGAGAGATTCCTGCACCTCTGTTCCCAGAGAGAACTGGGGGCCAGATGGGCACCCCCAGCTCCGCCTCCCCCAAGGTTCCAGAGCAGATTTGTGGGGCGGAGTCCAGACACCCCCAGGCGAACCTAGAGAGGGGGGTTTCCATGGCGATCCCCCTCCAGGGAATCTGGGCTAGCAGAGTCCCAGCTGCAGCTGCTGAGAGGGGAGGTCATGGGGGGGGAGGGGCGTTGCACAAAGGTGGGGGAGGGGCTCGCCCCTAATCCCGCCCTCCCAGACCCTAATTAGGCTCCAGATGGCAGATGGGCCCCCACCCCTCCTCCATTTCCATGACAAAGGCGAGGGGGACTGCCCATCCGACCCTGGTCACTCTGCTACCGCCAATGGTATGGCTACCTCCCTGAGCTACCAGAGAATGTGCGGCTGGTATTCTGACAAATAAGGAAACAGAGTTTCAGAGAGGCAGAGACACTGGGCCCCCGATGCCCAGCTAGGAACCCTTAGAGGAGAGTTTCAACCACTCAGGGGATGAGCCGTGGAGAAGGGCGGGTGGCAGTGGGGAAAAGGGTGCGTGGTGAGGGTGAGGGGCTGTAGGGGTTCAGTGGCAGTGACGGGGGCAGTCCAAGAGGGCAGTAATACGGGCAGATTGGGGACAGTCGCAGACGGGCAGTCATGGGGGATGGGCAGCAGAGGAAACGAGAGCACTAACCTTGATGGTCTTCGTCTGCAGTTTGAGGCCGTTGAGGGTGCTGATGGCTTTGTCTGCATCGTTGGGATCAGAGTAGTTCACAAACCCGTAACCGAGGCTCTGCCCTGTGGGCAGGACCAGAATGATGACCTCCCCAGACCTACCAGTGTCCTCCCAGACCCGGTCCTGAGAGGCTGACTGTCATCACTCAAGGTTATGAGACACTGGATCCCCACCTTACTGTTCCCTGAGAGTACTACCTTGTCCCCAGGACACCTCCGATCCCCCAGAGTCCTGCCTGCCCCCATCACCCCTGAGATACCCTGCCAGGGGTCACACCTGTCTCCCCATCACACCTCAGATTCCCCAGGGTGCTACCTGCCCCCACCACACCTGTACTTCTGAGACTATCACCTCTGTCCCCTCCCTCCCCACCTGCCAGCAGCCACACCTGTGATCTTATCCCGAACCAACTTGCAGGATTCGATGTCACCAATGCTGCCAAAGAGACTCTTGAACTCATCCTGGGTCATGTTCTGGGGCAGGTAGTTGACGATGAGGTTGGTCTTGCTGTCATCAGTGGCTCCGTTTGTACCAAGGAGTGGCCCGTTGGGCAGGGCCGGGCCGGCCGGGCCCCCCGCCACCTGAGACTCCATGGCCCCGAGTATCTGCTGGAGACAACAGGCCACACCCGCTCACGGCCCAGTCCCCACACAGGCATCAGTGGGAGTGAGAGGGGCTCAGTGGTGATGGATCAATCAAGTCTGACATGGGCTTAAACATGGAGAGAGGAGAAGTATTATTCCAATAATCCCTTCCACTCCTCCAGCATCAGGCATGTACCTTGCATGTGATTTTGCTTTCTATGTTTACTTGCTATGCTTGCTAGGTTTGCCTGTTTGTCTAAAATCAGTCTGTGCATTTCTAGAAGAAGAGATGAACACTCTTGTCTTCAGAATAAGAAATATAATACCTCCCTGACGATGTCCTGCCCTCCTCCCACCAAAGGGAATTCCTATCCCCAATGTGTTAATATTTCTTTTGTTTCATGCATAATTATCCCCCTAGACATTTATCCCCCTCCCCTAGTTTTTCCGCTGAGCTGTTTTTTATTATGATTTTTAAAATGTATTTATTTGAGAGAGAGAGAGTGAGTAGGGGCAGAGGGAGAGGAAGAGAGAGAATCTCAAGCCGACTCCCTCACACCCAACACTGAGCCTGATGTGGGGCTCAATTCCACAACCCTGAGATCATGACCTGAGCTGAAATCAAGAGTTGGATGCCCAACTGAGTGAGCTACCCAGGAGCCCCAATTATCATGATTTTTTAAAAAGGATTTTATTTTTAAGGGGCATCTGGATGGCTCAGTTTGTTGAGTATCTGCCTTTGGTTCAGGTCATGATCCCGGGGTCCTGGGATCAAGCCTTGCATCCGACTCCCTGCTGAGCGGGGAGTCTGCTTCTCCCTCTGCCTCTCCCCCTGCTCATACTATCTCTCTCACTTACTCTCTTTCTCTCTCAAATAAAAAATAAGGGCACCTGGGTGGCTTAGTCTGTTAAGCGTCTGCCTTGGACTTGGATCATGATTCCAGGGTTCTGGGATTGAGTCCCACATGGGGGTCCCTTCTCAGTGGAGAGTCTGCTTCTCCCTTTCCTTCTGCTCGTGTTCTTTCTCTCTCTCCAAAAAATGAATAAAGTCTTTTAAGAAATCAATAAAAATTAAAATAAAGTCTTTTAAAAACATATTTTAAGTAATCTCTACATCACATGTGGGGCTCAACTCACAGCCCTGAGATCAAGAGTTGTGTGCTCTGACTGAGCCAGGTAGGTGCCCCTGAGCTATTTAAATATACAACATAATAACACCAGCAAATAATGACAGCTTTATTTTTTTTATCTCCAATCTACACCTGTTATTTATTTTTCTTGTCTTATTGCAGGGGCTACAGTGCAATAGTGGCTTTTTAATTCATGATGTTAAGTGAAATGCTTTAAACATTTCACAGATAAATTTGATTTTTGCTGTGGGTTTTCACTTATGAATGTTTAATTTTATTCTTATTATCCCAAGATGATTTTTTTTTAAAGAATGGATGTTGAATTTTATTTAACGTTTTTTCCTCCTGCATCTATTTCTTAATAATTGACATATAATATTACATTAGTTTCAGGTGTGTAACATAATGACTCAATATTTGTATGTATTGCAAAATTATCTCCACGATAAGTCTAGTCAACATCCATCACCATTCATAGTTATAATTTTTTTTTCCTGTGATGAGAACCTCTAAGATCTACTTCTTTAGCAATTATCAAATAAATTCTTCATGTATTTTACATATAAGGACCACATAGAGAAGAATTTTAAGGCCACATCTGTGCTCAGCAGGAAACAGTACTGGGATTATCTGTAACGGATGTAGGAAGGTAAAGCAGCCAGCGTTTCCTTAGGTATTCTCGATGGCACGGTTGGCAGATGGGTGCCCTTACTTGAAAAATCAAATCGATTGGTAGGGTTTTCCGAAAGGGATGAATTAGGAAGGTTTAGAAGCCATATTCAGTTTCAGCAGGAGAGATCACTGTGATTGATTAGCAATGTCTTTGAGGCTACAGAATTAGGAAGTCGGCAGGTACATTTTATCTCAGCCCTCCCTGAGCCAAAACACAATACCATACTTGTTCCCAAATATTGGGCCTCCTGTGTGCCAGGCACAGTGCAAAGCCTTCTATAGGCAATGTTTATTTTTTTTTCTTATTCACAACCACCCTGAAAAGAGAGCTTAGTTTCCCCTGCCTAACAGATGCTGTGAACTAGATGGCTGTGTCCCCTCAAATTCATATGTTGAAAACTTAATCCCCAATGTGATGGTATTTGGATGTGGAACATTTGGGAGGTAATTAGGTCATGAGAGTGGAGCCCCCATGAATGGGATTCATGTCCTTATAAAAAGGGGCAAGGATGGGGAGCCTGGGTGGCTCGATCAGTTAAGCGTCTGCCTTTGGCTCAGGTCATGATCCCGGGGTCCTGGGATGGAGCCCTGCGTGGGGCTGCCTGCTCGGCAGAAAGCCTGCTTCTCCCTCTCCCACTCCCCCTACTTGTGTTCCCTCTCTCATTGTCTCACTCTCTGTTAAATAAATAGAATCTTTAAAAAAATAAAAAGGAGGAGGGACAGGATAGAAATGATCTCTCTCCACCAGGTCAGGACACAGCAAGAAGAGGTCCATCTGCAAAGCAGGGAGCAACTCCTTACTAGGAAGCAACTCAGATGGTACCTTGATCTTAGACTTCCCAGCCTCCAGAAGATTTATGAGAAATAAATGTCTGTTGTTTAAGCTCCCCAGTTTATGGCATTTTGTTAGAGCAGCCTAAGCTGACTAAGACACCAGAGGGGGAAAGTGAAGTTCAACAATGTTTTAAAAATTACTAAAGGTCACGCAGCTTATAAATGGCGAAACGGGGATTTGCACAGGAGCGTTTCTGATCGAGTGTCTGCATTTTCAGCTTCCACTGCCAACGGAAGAATAGTGCTGGCCCTAACCTTTCTCAGCTCTGTGTCCTCGGGTAGGCTTCATAATGCTCCTGGAGCTCTGCTCCACTTTGCTGCAAACTCCAAGTTATTGGCACAGTGACCCCAGGGAAGGATCTAAAACCACACGTGGGTGCAGCTGGAAAGTATTCTGGGATCAGGTCTGCCATGGGGACAATCACAGGAAGCAGCTTGTCGTGTCTGCCATCCCTGTTTCGTAATCCCGGCTATTAATACTGGTTCTGCCCCATTGACATCTGTGGGCCAGGCACCGCGCGTTGCGAAGTGCTCCCAGACATCATATCATGTATTTCTCCCAGTCATCTTTACAGACAGCAACAGTCTCCATTTTATAAGTGAGGCAACGGAGCCCAGAGACGCTGAGTGATATCAATGGCGAAGTCGATCTCAAACTTGGCTATGTTGGACTCTAAAGCTGTTTTTAATGACAGAGACCAATGCATGAGGGCGGCTCCGGCACCTTACAGGTGTGTATTCTCAGGGATGATCTTAGCTCTTCTGCCTTTCCATTTACTCTTATTAAAAGGATGGCACAGAGGGTCAACTCCCCTATGTCTCCAGTTGGCTGAGTGGCTGTCCGGGGGCTTCTGGGAGAGTTAGTTATTCTGAAGCCATATCCAGACTGAGCAGGAACACACCCCGGGGGGTTGATTAGCAATGTCTGCCACAGGCACTTGCCATCAAATGGGAATGCACGCTATAGATCCCCGTCCAGTTTCGTAAGGTTAATACTCCACTGATGGCCATGTATCGAGGCCCTGCTATGTGCCAGACAAAATCCTTTCTGTGACAATTTCTTGGCAATTCTTCCAACATCGAACATTATGGGACTCTTTCCTTCATTTACCAGAAGAGGAAACTGAATCTCAATGAAGGGTTTAGGAATTTACACAAGGCTGGGTGGCATGCAGATGGTGGATCAAGAATTCAAATCAGGAGTTTGGCCATCAGAGCCCACTTTACTAGTGGCCAAAAAGGCCAATAATAGTAAAAAAAAATAAATAAATAACAAAGTGAAACTGAGCCTGTACTCTACACCTAGCCCAGGCATCATGACATTTAAACCCACTCTGTTGGCTGAGTCTATCCATTCAATTCAACAAACAATTACTGGGTACCACCACATGCTCCAACCTCCTCACTGTATATCCGCTGACACACTGCCTCTCTGGGCCTCTGTCCCACCACTAAAGATATGGCACCAAAGTTTCCCACGCATGAAGATGGAACCGGAGTTCCCTTCCGGGCTTGGCAAACTAGAGTTCTGTGATTGGTTGATGACGTCTGCTATGGGACCCCTGCCCCCACCAAATAATTAGCAGTAACACAAAACGCTGTTTCAGGACCCAGCAGGTTGCAGCTTTGGAACCCCTACTATGTGCCAGGCACTGAACAGGTGCAAAGGTTTCACTGACTTCCCACAACCACACTGAAAGCTGGAGGTCATCTGCTCCATTTCTCTCATGGAGAAATTGAGGGTCAGAGGGATTTGTGATTTGCCTGGGAGTGACCGGCAGCAGAGGTAGTGATGAGGTTTGACTACTGGTCTGATTATCCTAGAGAGTACAGAGCCACCGCAAATGTCCTCAACTTGGACGGGGTTAAAAGGTAATTGGGATCTTGAGGCCCAGCCGACTAATCTCCCCAGCACCCCATCTCCCTCCCATCTGTGCCAGAGCTTAGCAGGATCAGTGTCGCGTTTCCTCTGCAGCTCAGCCGGCTGAGCCGCTAATAGGGATCGGATTGGTGGAGATCACACCCGCCTGGCCCCAGCCCATGGCAAACGTGTGGCCTGGGATGACTCGGGGAATCACAGGGACCTTGGAGGGCTGTTCCAGGTCAGGAGTGGAGGGGCGAAGTCAGAAGGGAGGAGGGCAGATCCAAGATGGGGGGGCAGAGATGATCCGGGAGCAATGGAACCTTTCCTCCCAGTCTCTCCAGCTTTTCCTCTGGCTCTCTCTCTCTTTTTCTCTCCCTCTTCTCCCCCTGTTTCTCTGTCCTCCTGTCCCCTCTGAACCCGTCTGTCTCCCCCTCCCTTTCTCTGCTACTCTTTCTTCAACTCTTTTGCACCATTGCACACACATATGACATACGGTTTTTGCAGGGAACACACCTGAGGTCACTTGTTCTGCAGACTCTCCTGTGACCTACCCCTTTGGCCCCTGCTGTGACCCCCTGGTCCCAGGAGCAGTGATAGATGTCTGGATACTGGCCACAATAGGGCATTGAGTGACTATACATGCTAAGGCTGGGCCACCACGTGGTGCTAATTAGGCTTCTCACTTCTGGGTCCTTCTTCCTCCATATAGGGCCCTCACTGTCTTAATTTATCCCCTCACTTTCTCCCAGCTTGTCCCCCAGGTGGACTTCCAACGAAGTGCTCTCCAGGCTTTCCAAGGCTTCAAGGCCCTTCTGTGACCTCTGACCACACCCTCGCCCCTTTGTGCATCAGTTTCCCTCTTTCAAATGAAGGAACAGATCAGAGGAATGGATGCTGGATAGCTGTGCGGGTTCTGAGGGTCCTCAGGAGGCTGCACTCCCGTTCCTGCGACTGGGTTAGCCGCCTGAGGCCCAGAGAGAGGAGGGTGCCTGCCTGAGGTCACACAGCAGGGAAGCATGGCCTCTCGGTCCTCATTTCTCCGAGCCAGGTGGGCGGGTCCCAGGGTCCCATGCAGGGAGGGAGTGCTGAGCATCCCTCCACCCACTGTGCTCGCCAAGACTCCAAGAAGAGGCCCAGAAAGAGACACAGTGCACAGAGACACACACACACAGAGACCGGAAAGACAGTAAGTACGGAAGAAGGAGGCCTGGGCGCTGGGACCAGACAAAGGACGCGCGGCGGCGCGGGGAGCGGAGTCGCGCGGCGGGGGCGGGGGTGGAGCCAGGGTGGGGCTAGGACTGGCCAGCCCCGCCCCCGGGATACGCCCGGGTTGCCGAGTGGAAATCCGAGGGCTCGGGCGAGGCCGGGCCCTGGGGGCCCAAGGGGGCGGGGTCCAGATGGGCGGGGCAGGGGCGTGGTTATACAGGGCGTGGCCGGGCGTGGCCGCGGGTTCGGGAGCTGACCAGCTCGGTGGTTGCTGAAAGCATCCGGAGTGGGGCAAGCGGCGCGGGCGGGCGGGCGCTCTCAAGGTCACCCCGAGGCCCAGGGCCCTAGCGGGGTGGGGCGCCTGGCCCTGGGCTAGGAGACATCCCTGAGTTTCTTACCCCATCCCCCGTGAGGCGGGGGCCCAGGAGTCAGGAAGGCGCCCCCCCCCGCAGGCCCTCCTCTCCCCTCCCCCTCCCCGAAGCCTGAGGCGCCCGCGCGAGGCTACGGCCCGCTAAGAAGCTCCGAGAAACAAAGGGACGCGGCGGCAGCGGCGGCGGGCCCGCGGGGCCTCCGGGCGCGCCCCCTCCTCTCCCCTCCCCGCTTGCCGCAAGGTCGACAGGCTCGAGGACGAGACGCCCGGTTCCCCGGGCGCGGCCAGGGCCCGGGGCGCGCGATCCGACGCTACCGGCTTTCCTGAGGTTCTCAGGGACGGCTTGCCGCCTTTTCCTGGCCCAGCACCAGTGACTGGGGCCCTGTGTTTGGCTGGGCGGCCTGCGGGGTCCGGGCCTGGATGGAGAAGGCATCCTCCGCCGCTGCGGCCCCTCCCCCATCAGGCCTGCTGGAGGGGGGCAATCCCGCTCCCAGGGCGCCCTAGGACGCCTATCCAAATCAGAGTTCGGCTCCCTAAGGCCTCTCAGGCCAGACTCTATGCGCCCCCAGCACTCTGGGTGCGGCCCAGCCCACTCTCAGGGCCCGAGGATCGGTCCTACCCCCCCACCGGGGCCTAGCTAGGCCTGGTCCTACCCCCCCCCCCCCGCCATCTCCGCGGAGCCTGTGCCTAACCCCTCCCCAACCAGGTTCCATCTCAGCGACAAGGGAATACCTACAGTGACCATTCTTGTGTGCCCAGCGGGCGCGGTCCGTGTTGAGGGCGGCTCCGGGGGTCGTGCACTCCTTGGGGGGCGCTCGATGCTCACGCCGGGGTCCTGCCCGGGCGGCCTCTGGCGCGGCCGCTGCAGAGGTGTAGATGAAGGCGGCGGCTCCCTCGAGGGCCGGGGACGGGCCCGAGCCCGAGGACGCGCGCGCGGATAGCCGGGCCCCGGGGTGGCCTGCGGGCGGCAGGGGATGGAAAGAGGGAGCGGACGCGGGATTGAGAACGTCCCCTGCGCGGCCCCGCGGGGCCCGGGGAGGTTGCGCTTCCTGACAGAGATCGCGGCGCTCTGCCTTTCACCGCCGCCCCTCGGCCGGGCCTGTCCGGTCCTGGGTGCTCAGTCCTCTCCCCTCGCCCGCCCTCCCTCCCACCCTCCAGCCCGCGCTGCGCGCTCCGCGCTCTGGGCCGCGCCGCCGCCGCCCCCAGCCCTTTATAGGAGCAGCTGCCAGAGCCGGCGTCCCTTATTGGCTGCGACAGCTGAGCCCCGCCTCCTCCCGGCGCCCGACGGCGCGGCAGGTGGAAGCGAGCGCGCGCTGGCTGGGACTCCGCACCCCCAGAAAGCACGCCCTAGAGGCTCGGGTTGCCAGATTCGGGCCCCTTTGCCCCGTAGACCCTGCTCCCTACATTGCCGCCCCTTCTCGGGCGGGCTTTCTGCCGAAAAGACAGGGACGGGTCCCCTCCTCTGTCCAACACTCTTAGCTCTTGGAGGGAAGAGAGCGAGGAGATATCGGTGGCCCGATTGGACGAACTTCTGGAGTTGCTGTCCACCAAGAAGACTGGAAAGGGACGAGGAACCAAGATTTCTATGAGCCGAGGCCCAGATTTGGGGCAGTAGGTGTAGCCCACCAAGACCAATGGAGAAAGGTGTGTGTGTGGGGGGGTGGTGGCAGGAGCTCTCCTCTGCCTGCGGAAAGAACTGGGACCCTGCAGCTTTTGAGTGGGCTAGGTTCAAAAGATTCGTTAGAAAGGTGGGAACTGGCATCCCACAGTGCAAGGGCACCCGGCACTTATCCAAGGGGGGGGGTGAAGAAGTTTGGGTCTTAGGATTCCAGACCAAACCCACTGGCGCCTGCGGTTCCGGGAAACCACCCGGCCTTCTCAGACCCCATAAATTTTTGGTGGGTGGATCTGTTGTATAAACGTCCTGGCTTTCCGGGCTCCGGATTGGCCCGCCTGTGGAGTCACGGTTCTTCTCAGCTAGGAGGAATCTGGCTCCTCTCTTAGGCAATAGCGGTTGGCGCAGCCTCCTTCGGTGCGCAGGCTCAAGGGCACATTTACGTCGGGACCGCTATCAGGCGGGAGGAAGTGTTCTCACTAGGGCAGGGTCGCTTTCAACTGAGACTTCAGCACCACAGACAGCGGCCCGACCGTCTGACGGAGGGCGCTGCGGGATGCTTAGCGCGGGGCCCCTAATCCAGGAGTCACAGCCTCCACCCTACCCTCGTCCCTGCACGCCCTTTTAGGTTCCAGACTGTCCAAGAATGCCATCAAACCCAGCGAGGAGAACCGAATTTGACCAATCAGGGACTGTCCTCGAGAGAACCAATTGCGGGAGGATGCCCTCGAGATTGAGCCAATGAGACAGCGCGCAGCAGAGAGCCCTGCCACGCTGATGGAGAGGACAGGCCAATCACAGTGGCCCGCGCAACCTGGGCGGTGGCGTTGCAGGTCCTTGGTGGCCCCCTCTTGGGTTTGCCTGGGCGACCTGGGCTGCCGACCCTAGAGACCCCGAACGAAGGCTTGTTCCCACCCCGTGTTCCTCCCGGCTCCTATCGTATTGCAAACTGTGCCTTGCCCGGGAGGGGAGCTCCTCCTGGGCGCGCGGACCCGGCTGCGGTTTCCATGGAAACTGCTGGCTCTGGATGTGCGAGGATAGCTAAGGGGACTGAGCCCTGGGAGATTTGGGGAGCTCGCGTGGGTGGCCCCAGCGGCCAGACTTGCTCATACCCGCCGACACTTCCATCCCTGGTTGGGATAACCCCTGGTCCAAAGTGTAAAATGAAGCCTAGCTCCGGCCCCGCCCCCACGGACTGGTGAGGAGCCAAGGGACCAATCTGCGCGTGGCGCCACTGGGCTCCCTCGGGCACGTGCCCGGGCTCGCGGATGCGGTCCCCGGGGTCACGTGGCTGCAGCCACCAGGGCCCACGCAGCTTGCGCGCCACCTGGCGGCCGCCGGCTTCGTATCGCTCCCCGCTTCTCTTGCTAGCGACCAGGAGGCGGCGGCGACCTCAGCATCCTCCTCCGGGAAATGGGGCCAGGGCAGCCGCCCCGTCGCTGCCAACTTCCCTCCCCACCGCGGCTTCCTGTTCCAGGAACAAGCCGAGCCGTTCTACCTTGGGGCTTTGGCACTGGCTGTTCCTTCGCCCTAGGATTTGCCTCCTCCAGCTTTCTTCAGGGACGGAACCTCTTTGTCATTCTGGTCTACACTCAAATGCCACCATCTCAGAAAGGACCACCCTGACCACCGACTTAAACAGCCAGAAACTAACATCACTCTATTTCCTGCAGGGCGCTTGTCACAGCTGTAGACATCTTACTTAGAGATCTACTGAACATCTCCCCAACCGGTCTCTGAGCTCCCTGATGGTGGGGAATGTGCGTTCCGTGGGAAGAATTAGGAGTAAGCATGAGGATCCTGAGTCTTGGGAGATGTCCAGTGGCCTCCCAGGCTCCCAACCTCCCACCCGTGGGCCTGTGACAGGGAGTGTTGGGAGCTGCCAGGTCCAGATAGCTGAGGCCTAGCAGAAGCTGTCAAGAAAAGGGCATCTTCTGGCTTGTAGGGTCATCACCGCCTGGCTTGGCCTTGCTCTGGAAGGGATGAAGATAGAGACAAGGAAGGGCCCGCCCACCCCACTCCAATCATCCAGGCCTAGGGGAAGGGCGTCTCCTTTCTCGCTCTTTAATCTCGCTCTGCTCTCTGACACAGTTCTAGCAGTGCAAGCCCCAGGCACCACCTCCAGAGATAGAGTGGGGTTGAGGGGGGACCAGCCCCGGGGGGCCCAGCCCTGGGGCAGGGCAGGGGCGCCTCCTTCCGGCCGGCGGTCCCGGAGGCCCCCGCGGCTTGTCCGGGCCCCGGCAAGCCCGGGCATCGTGTCCGAGCGGACAAATAAATAAGGGCGATCAATGGTTGGATGGATCAGGCTGGCTTGTGGTCCGGGTGGCTTTTGAGCGTGTGAAACTTGACACTGTCCAGCTTCTCGAAGCGCTTCCCGCAGCGCTCGCACGTGAAGTTGTACTGCACCTCGGCCGTGTGCTTCTTCATGTGCCAGTTGAGCGACGCACGCTGTCGGCACTGGTAGCCACAGATCTCGCACCTGCCGGGAGCCGGCGGGCGACACCGGGGGCGGGGTCAGACTGAGGTGGGGCCGCATTGGGGGTGGGGCCCAAGCCACTAGGACCCACCCGGCCACCCGCCCCACCCCCAACCCGAGGGGTGGACCCGCCCTCTGCGGCTACAGGCCCAGGACCTCTCCTCTCCCCCGCAGCACCCCCATCAACCTCACGGGGAACCCTGTCACTCACTGCAGGGGCGTCTCGCCGGTGTGCGTGCGTCGGTGTACCTCTAGGTGGTTCTTCCTCTTGAAGGACTTGCCGCAGGTTTCGCAGGTGAATTCACGGACACCTGGGGGAGATGCGGGGCTGAGCGCGCGGCCGTCGGGGGCAGGGGCTGCGGGATGTCTCTGCCGCGCTGCCAAAACCGGCTTCCCTGGCGGGCTCCCGGCCCTCCGGGCGCAGGGACACCAGATCCCACAAACTCTGGGAGCCACTGCTGAATCTAATGACAAGGGCGGTTAATAACGAGGGCAGCTCACGACCCGGGATGAGGCTCAGAGGCTGTAGGGGAAGGCTCCGGGGCAGAGCTGAAATGTGAGCTCGGCTTCCCAGGAGGCACCAAGTGCAAACTGTCAAGCCAAAGTGGGTCTGAATTTGACCCCAATATTTGAACTTCGGGGTGACTTCACATAAAAATCCACGGTTCCCACCTCTTGAAAAACCTGAAGCCGTGCCCTCCCGCTGAATAGAGGCACCACAGCTACCCACGGAGTCAGCAGCCTGCGCGCAGGGGGTCAGTCCCAGGGAGGGGGACAGTCCTATGCCTGGGGACCCAGTGCTCCTTGGGGTTCCAGCCCGCATGCCCCGCCCTAGATCCAAGGCCCATGACCCTATGCCCCTTGCTGCCAGCGCCACCGGGGGCCTGACCTGAATGGATGATCATGTGTCGCCGCAGGTGGTTGGATAAATAGAACTTCTTGCCACAGCCAGGGTGTGGACACACCTTGGTCTTCCCTTTCCGATGTACCAGATTGACATGGTTCTGCAGGCAAGAGGGGCAGGAGTGGGGCTGTGGGTGCCATGGGCCCACCTCCAGGGTTATCCACATGGGGACAGACAAGCGTAGCTGGGAGGCAGGCTGGGGCCAGGCTTTCTGGGGGAGCAAAGAGGGGGCCCCTTGCCATTGCCCTTGCAAGGGCCTCCTGGCTCTGAGCAAAGGCTCAGGGACACAACTGGGATCAGCCACAGCTTTCTTGGGCACCGCTGAAAGCCAGGGCCTGGGCTGGGGCATCAGGCAGCCTCGTCATAACCTTGCGTGAGGTGGGGCCCTGCTATTGGCCCGGTTTTATGGATGGGGAGATGAGGGTCCAGGAGCAGAGGGTTTTGGCCCATGTCTCATGGGTGGGCAGTGGCAGGCCTGGCCTGGGTTCCAGGGCTCTCAGTCCCAAGGCAGGCTTTGCCATGGAGATGTGCTGTGCCCACAGTCCAGGCGGGCAGGCCCCTCAGTCATTATTTTGTTCTTTTATTCTTCCACTCACCAGCACATCTGTAGCTCTAGGGCCCAGCTCTAGGCCTGGCACCCGATATATGCTCAACACAATGCTAGAAAATGAGACCGGGCAAATTCAAAGGCCTACTGGTGCCACCTCCTGCCACAGATGGGAATGTGACAGGACAGTCTCTGCCCTTGGGGCATCCCATCCAGCCTCCTGGGGACAAACTACAGGGACGTCCTGATGGTATGGTGACCTGGGGCTTGCAGACCCCACTAGACCTGGGGGGAATAGGGAGGACTTCCTGGTGGAGGCGCCTCCCGAGCCAAGTCCAGAGAAGAAGCATCCGGAGCCAAGAAGGTGGCTGGGGCAAAAGCAGGCTGAGTCCAGGCTGACTAGAAGGCAGGACAAAGGCACTGGAGAGCAGGAAGGGGAGGCAGCAAGGTGACACCTGGCACCCTGTGGCCAAGGCAGGGTCAGTGAGAAGCTACTGAGAGGTGGGCATGTGGGAAGCAGGCCAGTGGCACCTGGCGGGGCCATGAGGGACCATCTGTGAGCCACACTGCTCAGATGCCTGCACACAGGCGGCGGGAAAAGGAAGCAGGCCCTGCTCAGCCTGCTGGGCCAGTGGTCTCACCTGGAAACTGCTGAGGGCCACGTAGACCTGGCTGCAGCCCTCGTAGGGGCAGTGGAACATCTCCAGCAGACCGTCGGCGTCCATCACCCGAGTCCGCTTGCTCCGCCGCCTCCTGGAGGGGAAGGGGCCCGTGGCGTTAGAGCTGTCACACCAGGCTGGCTATGGGCCCGTGGCTTGCTCCTCGTCCCAGCCCCCCGCTGCCCAGGCACCCACTTCTCAGGCTCCTTGGGGATCTCGTAGATGATGGCGGACATGTCACTGCCGTCCGGCTCCTCCCCGCCCACCTCTGCTTCCGGTTCCGTGCTCTCAGGTACCGTGGCCGCCAGCTCCGCCAGCTCCGGGGCTACAGGCTCCTCCTTCTCCTCCTTCTTAAGCATGTACAAGTCCTCCTTCTCTACGGGGGCGGACACGGGGCGGGTGTCCGTGGGGGGGACTTGCGTGGTGAAGTTGGATCCAGGGCCACCCCTCCCTCCCTTCACCCCAACCCCTGCCAGAGACCCCAGCAGCCCTCCCTGGACCAGCACGGCCCCCCTCCTGGCCCCGCCAGACCTTTCTTGGTCTCGATGCCTGCCAAGGCGGCAGGGTCTGTGGTGCTGGGCTGGCTGCCCTCGGGCTCCGTCTGGGTATAGGCCGCCACGCCCTCCATCACCGCGCAGGGCACCTCATCCCCCAGACCCCCAGTGGGGGCACCGCTGCCTGCTGCCACGTTGAGGTGGATGCCCTCAGCTGTGAGGGCATCGTAGCCGGGGCCGGCGATGATGATCACCTGCGAGCCAGGCACCATGCCCGGCATGGGACAGCTGGCTACCACCTCGCCCAGGGCCTCCTGGGGCATGTTCTCAAAGAGGGTGCCAGGACCCGGGCCCACTTGTACGGGCACCGGCACGCACACCACCGTCTCCAGGGCCTCAGGCCCGCTGCCTGCTGGGTTGGGGCACAGCGGGGTGCCCTGCTCAGCCAGGCTCTCCACGTGGTGGACGTCGAAGGGGATGTGCACACCTTCCTGCGTGA
Source organism: Mustela nivalis (assembly GCF_964662115.1). NCBI lineage: Eukaryota > Metazoa > Chordata > Mammalia > Carnivora > Mustelidae > Mustela > Mustela nivalis. The sequence continues at coordinate 207,907,859 of NC_139020.1, read as the reverse complement.
TGAGCCCGCTGCTGCCTGCCGGGCTAGTGGGGGTGACTGCCGCTGCTGCCGCCGCAGCCGCCACCTTGGCCGGCTGGCCCTCAGGGGGCTCCTCGGAGTCGGAGCCCGAGCCAGAGCTGGAAGAGTCGGAGCTGCCAGCCGCCAGGCCATTGCCCACTGTGGTGACAGAGGAAAGGGGACGGTCACGATAGCAACAGTGACGGCAACAGTATCTGTCGAGGGCTTGCTGGGGGCTGGGCACGGCGAACCCTCAGAGCCACAAACCTCTCTCATTTCTTAGTCCCCCTTGTGCCCCGACCACCCCTGCTCCTCAGAGACGTTCTCCTTCCTCAGCCTCAGACCCGAATTCTGGGTTTCTGGCCCCTCTCTGGTGGCCCTATCGGGTCAGACTTGGGTTGAGAGACTCCCCCCCCCCCCCACTAATCATGTGTCTTTAGTGACCAGCCCCCGTCCTGAAGCTGTCTAGGGGTCCCTGCCTGAGTCACCAAGATTAGCACAGACTCAGGTGTGTTCCAAAGGGGCCCCTTATGAAAGGGGCTCGTGACGAACAAGGAAGAACATTCCCATCACTCGGGAAATTCCAAGGGTTTTAGGAGCTCTGTGCCAGGAACCAGGGAGAGAGGTCAAATGCGGATTTTCATTACACTGTCCTTACCCATACCCCATGTCTCCATGTGGACAGCTTCGGCCTGGACCTCCTGTGGGGTTGGGGGCTCTTACCTCCCACTGCCTCTTCTGCTGCCCCCGGTGGGGGCGGGGAGTCTCACAGCCACCTGAGAGTCCACTCAGTAATTCTGGGCTCTGAATCTTCCCTAAGAAAAAGCCCACACCCTTCGCAGACATCCCTGTCTCAGGGGTTGATGGCGGCTCTGTCCTTCCAGGCGCTCAGGCCAAGCCAAGTCCGAGGGCTGCCCCTGACTTCTCTTTCTCTCACAGCCACTTTCAGTTTGTCAGCAAACCCCACTGGCACTACATCCTCGTATTTAGGAATACTAGGCAGGCTCCGGCCTCAGGCCCTTTGCACTTGCTGTTTGCTCTGCCTGAACACTCTTCTCTCGGACACCTACAGGGGCTTTCTCCCTCACCTCTATCAGACCCTTTCCTGAAATGCTGTTCATTCACGGGAGCCTCTGACCGTCTTATCTCAGGTAGCATTCTTTCTCTCCCTGATTTTCCTCCGAAATACCACTCTCCACTATTCTCTAGATTTTAATTGTTTATCTTGTTTCTTCTCTGCTTCCCCTCAAGATCATAAGCTCTACAAGGATGGGGGGGGGGCCCCTAGGCACAGGCCCCAGGGCCCAGAAGGCCGCCTGGTGCACACTGAGCACATGGTTGTAAAAACGAATGAATCTCAGCCTGATGTTGTGATGGAGGTCAAGGAGACCCACATTTCGCCCAGGCTATTTCATGCTAAAGTCCACTCATGGAGAGAAAAGGGGACAGAAAAATCAAGGGCTGACCCTCGGTTACACACGCATGACAGACTCAGGGCACAGTGTCTGGGGACCGCGCGTCCTACCCTCCCAGAAGGTCACATGGGGCATACATACTCTGGGGCCAGACTTCGGGGCTGGGATCTTGGTGCTCCCCCTACCCGCTGTGTGATGTGGGGGCCTTATGTAACCTCTCTGGGCCTGAGGATAAGTTGGTACCTTCCCCAGGGGCTGTTTGGAGTAATGAGGAAATATGTGTAAAGGGCCTAGGACAGTACCAGGCTCTGAGTAAGCACCCTACCAATGTTTTCTATTATTCTTCTTATCGTAATGCCCTATCCCTGACTCAAGGCCCCCAGATGGCAGCAGGGGTAGGGTAGGGGAATCGGCCCCTCCTTGCAACACCCTGTAATCTGCAGGGTGAGTTGAGTCCCTGGGCTCCACCGTGAAGCAGGGGGCAGTCACCCAGTGAGCTGCAGGGGGACAGCCTAGGGGTTCGCCTGCCTCCCCAGCTGTAGCTTCGGACTGTGAGGGGCCAGACTGCGCTTCTTACCGGGTGATCATGGCCTGAATCACAGAAATAGCCTCTCACAGTGCCGGCAGGAGGTGCGCCTACTTAGTGAGAAGCAGGTACCCCAGGCAGAGAGCTGGTAAGGGAGCTGCTGAGGGAACCGGACTGGGACAGGGGACACAGCCCCTCCCCGTCCCGGCAGCGGAACCCCCCGACTGTAGATCCCAGCGTTCGCTCCTGAGAGCCAGATGCCCCAGCCACCGGTGTCACAGTTGAGTAGGGGTCCAAGGGGGCTCCTCTGGGTGCCATCCCCAGCCCAGCGGACCCATCACCAGGAGGGTCAGTCACAGTTCGTCCCAGGGCCTTGGTTTTCCCTACTGTAGCCAAGGGGCGCTGACAGAAGAGCTATAGGGAAGACTCAGGGTGGGTTAAGTTGGCGGGGGCGGGGGGGGGGGTACCTGGAGCGGGGAGAGGACTGACGAGGGGCCGCCCGCACGGTGGGCTCTGGCTGACACAAATGGGATGGCCGTTGGCCGGGGGGCCCACCTGGAACAGCTCTCGCCCACGGCTTCCCCTTGGCCAGCTGGGATGCCACCTGCTCTGTGATTCCTGCCAGCGCAGGCTCAGCCCTGGCAACTGACCTCACCCTCGGCCCCGGCAGGGCACCTGGCAGCGGCCCCGTGGCTCCTTCTCGCAGCTGAAGCCGAGATCCTGAGGCCACCCGCCGCGCCTCCTCTGCTCCCCCACCAGGGCCAACTGGGCCTCGGGAACTGAGTCCCTCCTGGTCCGGCTGCTTGCTCAGGACATGTGACCCACATGGGGTGGCAGATGAGGGGCAGGGGCAGAGCAGGGAGAGACGGACCGGGGGGGAAGGGAGTGGAGTGTGGGGGAGACCGGTGGGGGCAGGGAGAAGGCAGGAGACAGAAGGCAGAGGATGAAACAGAAGAGTGAGCAGGGGCGGGGGGACGAGAGAGAGCTCACGAACAGAGAATGGGGAGGAAGGAGGAGCGCAGGGCAGAGAGGGGAAGAGGTTGAGGCTGGAGACAGCCCAGACCCGAAAGGGAAAGGGCCAGGGAAGACAGAGGAGGAGGCAGAGGCCAGGAGAGCTGCGGAGCCTGAGGACGCCCAGCACCCACCCCTCCCTCCAGCCACGGAGCCAGGTTTCCTGACCTCCAGCCCGGCTGGCCTCGGGCACAGGTGGGCCAAGCTGTCACAGCTGTCCCTCTGGGAAATGGGGGCCACTGCCTCTCAGCCCCAGAAGGACTTGGAAGATGGCAGGCCAGCCTGCGGGGCCGCGGCGCCGTCCCTGGCCCAGCCAGCGCTGGCCTCCTCGCTCAACTGCTTCCAGGCCGACGAGATCACGAGGGCAGGGAGTCCCGGGCCACGCGGCCCCAGAGGAGCCGTGGAGCCCTCGCCCCTCGGACCCACCTTTGTCACTGTCGGGGTCTGACTCGCTGAGGGGCTTCAGGGGCGAGTGCAGGTCCTGGAAGTAGCGGTGGCCGGCCTCGCACTGCCACACGGCCGTGGTGTACAGGCCAAAGGTGGGGTCCAGCTCGGCCAGGTGCGGCTCATATGGGCAGCGGTGCTTGTGGTCCTCATACCAGATCACCACGTTCTTTAGGCAGTTCACGTTGCGTCGCCTCCCTGCACACACAGGGCGGGGCGCAGGGTCAGGGACAGTGATCGCCAGCCCCCTGCCTACCCATCCAGAGCCCCAGGATGCCCTGGCCTTCTGGCTCCCCGGGCGGTGAGACACCTTCCTGCACCCTGTCCAGGCCTGTCCCCCATCTGCAGATGAAGAAACAGGCTCTGCGAGGTGAGGTCTGCGCTGGTGAGAATGGAGACAGGCCACAGGGTCCTCACTGTAAGGGAAACCACATGAACTGTGGAGCCCGGCATGTGATAGGTGGTCAGCGGCTGCTTGCTATGAAGAGACTCTGGCCTGGACCCGCTGAGTCCCCTCTGCCCGCGTCTCTCTGCTCCTACATTTGTCCCACTACCAGTCTACTCGGTCTGCAGCAGAGGGCACCTGCTGCAAACGCTTGAGTCTGGTCATGCCCTCCTCAGCCCAGAAGCCACCAGGGCTCCTACCTGGCTGGGGGTAAAAGGCAAAGTCCTCCCCAGAGCCACCAAGCCCTGCTCTGCCTTTCTCCTCGATCACTGCATCCCAGCCTCATGGCTTCCTCCCAGGTATTGCCCTGCCTCAGGGCCTTTGCGCGGACTGTGTCTCCTTCCAGATGATGGCCTTGCCTTTTCCCCTTCACTCAGGTCTTTCCTTCAGTCTCCTGTCCCCTCCCCAGTGTCCTTCTAGCTGACCTGACTTGCTCTTCTTTTTTTTTTTTCCAGGTAGTACCCAGATCCCATCTGTGTTTCTGTCTTCCCTGCTAGAGTGCCAGCTCCCCAAGGGCGGGGACACCTGTCTGCTGCTCCTCTTGTGTCCCCAGTGCCCACGCAGGGCCTGGCAGGACGGCTTGCTGGATGAGTTGATGCTTCAAGGAGGTGGGCCCAGTGGAGCCTGACTGCGGGGTTCAAACTCTGACTGCCACTTTGTAGCCAGGTGGATCCAGCTTCTCTGAACCTCAGCTGCCTCCTCTGGGCCGGGGGTGAGTAACCGTCCCCACTCCTTGTGGGCTGCCAGAGGGGAGGCAGGGAAGACAAGGACAGGGCATGGGACGGGGCTGGGTACACTCTGAATGCTCAAGAAATGGAACCTGTCATTTGTCTAATGATGCTCCAGCTTGGGAGATGAGGAGGGTGCCCAGAAGGGTCCTGGGGCCTAGGGATGTTGTCTGGGGACTTCAGCTCCGTGATGACCGTGGGGACAAGAGGGACCCCGCCCCTAGCTGCCCCTCCACACCGCACTTGTCTCCTTATCTCCCTCCTCACCCCTTTGGGACTTGGAGGCCACAGGTTTAGCTCGGCCCTTGCTTCTGACAACTGTGAGAAGGGACAGGACTCACGGCCACCTGATGGCTGCTCCCAGACTGCTGGCCCTCACCCTGCTGGACAAGGCCTGAGATCCACAGAGCGGGGGCTCAGAGGTTGCGGCCCGGGGGTAGGCGGGACGCGTGGCAGGCCTCCACTCCGACTGCTCGCGCCCTGATCCTCTCAGCTTGGCACGTGACGTGCTCTTAAGGCCCCCACACAAGCTGTTCCCTCTGCCCTGTCCAGCTCTTCCCTGGGTGACTCCCACGCATCAGGCAGGACAGTGCAGGAGCTAAGGGGACGGCTCGGGTGACATGGATGTGTGCTCTGGCCTGGCTCCTTGTCAGCTGTGCAGCGTGGGGTGGGGGCTTGGCCTTTTATGTATGAGATGGGGGGGTGGGGTACCCCCACTGGGCATAGCACAGGTGCCGGTCCCCTTCCTGCCCCTGTCCCCAAGCTCTCCGCAGGCCCAGCTGGGTCAGGCCCTTCCTCTGGGCCCCCAGTGTCCCTAATTCCTTGCCACGGCCCTGCTGGGCCTGTCCCTTGTCTTCCCCTGAGACCATGGGCTCTGGGAGGGCAGGGCTGCGTCTGGGCCGGTCCACTCAGCACTGTCCCGTGCAGGCGCTCCACAGATGGGGCCTGACAATGACTGAGGGAACGAACAACAAAGCCACTTGCTCCCAACACCCATCCCCTCCCTGCTGGCTGCACCCCCACTTACTTTTCTTCCGCTTTGGCTTTTTGGGGACCTGCTCCCACGGCTTCCTGTAAGAGAGAGAGGCAGGGGAAGTGAACACAGGGCATGGCTGACGCTGAGCCAGTGACGGCACCCTGCTCCAAGGCCGAATTGTAGCTGTTGTCCTGTTTCCCCGGGGTCTGCATGTGGCCTCTCTCCTCCACGGACACCAGCCCTGAGACTGTGGTCTAGCATCGCCATCCATTTCACCAAGTGGGAAAATGAGGCTGAGCAGTGAGGCTGCCTGCCCAGGGGCCTGTGGCCAGGGAGTGGAGAACTCAGAAAAGGGTAACAGAAAGTCAGTGTGGCAGGCAGAATTCTACACTGGCCCCATGATTCCTACCCCCGGGTCACACACTGTAATCCTCTCCTCATGAGTGGGGCGGCCTGACAATATGCTGGGATACCACTCCTGTGCCTAGGTAACTTGGAATGAATCGGGAGGCAGCTTTCCAAGGTGGGCCTGGCCTAAACAGGGGAGCCCTTGAGTATGAGGATAGGAATGGCCTATGAGGGGCTGGGACCTGAGAACGGCCTCTGGGAGCTGACAGCAATCCTGGTAGACGGCCTCAAGGCTGTGGGGACCTCAGCTGTACAATGCAGGGGGGAATGAATTCTGCCAACGCTCCGAGGGAGTCTGGAAGCCACTCCTTCCCTAGCTGAGCCTCCGGATGAAGATGCGGCCAGCTGAAAGCCTTGTTGCAGCCCTGTGAGACCTTGAGCAAAAGATCCAGCCTACACCTGCTAGAGTCCTGACCCACAGAAATGTGAGATAATTCGTGTGGTTTTAAGCCACTAGGTTCGTGGTCGTTTATTCTGTAACAAAAGGACATTCATGGAGTTGGCCCTATCTAGGGCCCAGCAGCTCCCGCCCCTCAGGCTGGCTGAGATCCCTGCAGAGACCATCAGGCCAAGCCAGGAGGGCTGGCCCTGCTAAAGACCCTGCCCCTGGCCCTCACTGCAGGCTCTATGTGGGCCCCCACCCAAGGTGCTGCCCCCTCCATCAGTGCCGCCCCTGCAGCCAGCTCGGGCCCACATGCTCTGGTCACCATGTCACCAGCTTCTGGGGCCTTCCCCACTTTGGCCGGAGTGTGACACCCTGACCATGTGCTGCCATGACCGAGGCCTAAGCATTGGGGGCCCGCCAAGGATTCCCACCCCCCAGATGGCCACCAGAACCACTAGGTGGGATCCTGACCCCGTACTGTGGCCCAGCACTGGCTCTACGTGTGCTGAGGGCAGGTGTTTTGGAGTTAGTCCTCCCGCATTCGCTTGGGCTCCCTCTGCCTTCCTGACACCACGCTTCTGGATCTGCCCACCTGCTCTGGCTTCTCCCTCATCCTTCCTTTTTTTTTAAAAAAAATAAAATAAAATTAATTTATTTAAGTAATCTCTACACCGGGGTACCTGGGTGGCTCCGTGGGTTAAGCGTCTGACTCTGGATCTCAGCTCTGGGCTCAGGGGTATGAGATCGCTCAGCAGGGAGTCTGCTTAAGATTCTCTGTCTCCTCCTTCTGCCCCTCCCCCCACTTGCACTCTCTTTCTCTCTTGCCCTCAAATAAATAAAAAAATCTTAAAAAAATAAATAAGTAATCTCTGCACCCAACGTGGGGCTTGAACTCATGAGCCCGAGATGAAGGTTCGCGTGCTCTTCCAACTGAACCAGCCAGATGCCCCTCATCCTTCCTTTTCTATGCTGCAGCAGGAGGCCCTGAGACCCTGGGTGACCTTGTCTCCCCATGCCTCAGTTCCCCATCTGTAGCGTGGGATCATAACTGTCCCTTTCTTGTGGGCCTGGCATGAGGTTATACGCACTGCAAGAGCTTAGCATGGCCCCGGGGACTAAGTAACTGCTCAGCAAGTGGTAGAGATGATCACTGCCATTACTGATGTTCTCACAGAGCCCGGCCCTGGAACGCTGGCCTCCCCGCTATGGCCCAGACTGTGCTTTCCACACAAATCACCCTGACAGGCAGTCCAGGGGCTTGTCAGGTGAAGCTGACAAGCTTCACCATCTACCCCACCTGTCCAGGCTGATCACACCTGTCCTGGGTGTGAGTCTGGTCCCAAGACAGTTCCCCTGGCTCCTCTGCCCCTGGCTCTGCCCTCGTCCAGGTCTCCGGCCGCCCCCATCCCAGATGCTTCCATCCCCGCCCACAGCTCTCTCCTTCCCTCGGAGGGGCAGGCTGGCCAAGTGCAAACACCCGCGGCCGCCTCTGTGCGCTCAGACCCTTGCCATGACTGGGAACGGCGCTTGGTGCTGGGGACCGGCTGGGTGCCTCAGATCCAAGTTCAAGTCTCCTCTCTGCTCTTGACTAGCTGTGTGACCTCGAGCAGGTCTTGTCCCCTCTGAGCCTCAGTGTCCTCACCTGCGAAGTGGGGAAAACAGCCGTGCCTCCCACACGGAGTCGCTGTGGCGATTAAACGAGGCCAGACCTCAAACCGCCTTCCCTCCCCCTGTCCACTTCTCCGGGTTCCAGCCCTTACACATCGCCCTGTTGGAGGGCAGCAGCTTCTGGGGCTTCCTTGGGGCTCTGCTTTCCCCGCAGTGGCCAGCCCCCAAAGGGTGCCCAACAGCTCTCCTTCGCTCTCCTCTGCCATTTGCTTTCATGCTCGACTCCCTCATCCCCGCCAAGTGTCCCAACACACCACCAGTCCTACACTGGATTTAAATAATCTGGAGCCCCTTCCCTGCCAAGTCCTGCTCATTCCTCTCCCCACTCCCTCGGAGCTGTCTATACGTGTGTGCAGTCTCCCTGTCTTCTCCTGCGTCTCTCCTGAGCCCCTCGAGTCAGGGTCTTCTCCACCACAAACTGTCCCGTTCCAGACCCTGGGGGTGGTGGCTGCCTCCCTCGGCCCAGCAGTGTCAGACCGCAGGTCCTTCCCTCGGCCTCCAGGACGCTGGCCCAGAAAGTTCTGCACCAGCCTCCTGGCTGCTGCTTCTCCCTTGTCTCCCTGACTTCTCTGATCACAGAGAGCGAGTGCCGGGCTCAGACCTGTGTGTGTACCTGCACCCCCTTAGCAACCTCTGGCACTGTACCATCACTGGCCTGGTGACCCCCAAACCCGGATCTCCCACCTGGCCCTCTCCTGACCACACCGCCACCAGCATACCTCCCCAGCACTACATGTAGGGGTTTCTCAGACATCACACACGTGAGCTGTTGTATTGTCCCCCGACCTGTCCCTTCTCTGTTACCGGCCCCTGCAACCTTCCAGGTGCTCAAGTCCAAACCTGGGGGTCATCGTTTCTCATATCCACACCCAACAGCAAACCCTGCTGGCCCTGATTTCAGCCACTTCTCCCCACTTCTGCACGGCCCTGCCTCACTCACCTGGACCGGTGCAGTCAGCTCCCTCCCCGTCTGCCAGCTCTGGCCCTCCCCTCCCAGAGCCTCAACATCGGAGTCCGTGTGCTTCTTCTGATTTTCTTGTTAACATTGTAAGATGTAAAAGGAAAAACTCAAACACATACAAAGCTAGAGAGAAGAGTGAACCTCCTAGAGACCATCACCAGCATCAAAGACTGCCAGCTCTTAGTCAACCTTGTTTCGGGGCAACCCTCACCCAATCCTCCTGCCACGCATACCCTGGAGAGTGCTTCTGTTAAAATATAAGCCAGGTGTGGGACCTCTCTGTCTGAAATTCTGTACTTAAAAAAAGCAAAGAAAAAAAATCCTATCAGGCCTCCCACTTAACTGGGAGGAAAAACCAGAGTCCTCCATGCAGTCTGTAAGTTCCTGTCACCTTCCTGTCCTCGTCTTTTCCCACTCTTCATCCTTTCACTGTGCTCCAGCCACATGGGTCTCCTCACTGCCTCATGTACACACCAGGCTGGGCTCTGCCTCAGGGCCTTTGCACCTGCCACTCCTTCTTCCTCAAACACTCTTCCTGCAGTTATCTGCATGGCTTTCCCCGCCTCGTTCAGGTCTGTATCCTGGGTGCTATCTTCTCACTGCAGCCCACCCTAACACACCATTTAAACCTCCAGCACCCCCTCCTGATTCCTCTTTCCCTATTTCACTTTTTTTCTTTACATAGCCCCATCAATCTCTCACATGTAATTTATTCATGATCATAAATAATAGTAAATGTAAAGTAATACAGCGGACAAGCCTTTGCACAGTGGACAAGCCTCCGCCCTCTGGCCTCTAAAATGGCGACTCTGTAAGTCAGTGACTTTCTGTGCTGTTTCCTGCTGCACCGTCAGCACTCACGCCAGTGCCTGGCACACAGTGGGTGCTGATGAAGCGTTCCCTAAACAAATGGGTACCGGAAACCCTACTATTGGCCATTGTTTCCCTTTTCCCACTGGCTGCTAGGATGCTTCTGAGGCAAATTTATGGCCCATTCTCTGTTCCCACGTTGTCATGTCTTTTGAACCCCTCTGGTTGGGTTTTTAATTCACTATGCCACAAAACTGCCCTTGCCATGTCCCCTGTGACTTATGTTTCAATCCAATAGCACAGATCCTGGCCCCACCATGTCCCTCCTTTTCCTTTATCTTTTCTTTTTAAGTTTTATTTATTTATTTGACAGAGAGTGCAGGCACAAGCAGTGGGGAGGGGTAGAGGCAGAGGGAGAGGCAGGCTCCCCGCCAAGCAGAGAGCTCGAGGCAGGCCTGATCCTGGGACCCCAGATGACAACCGGAGCCTAAGGCAGAGGCCCAACTTACTGAGCCACCCAGCACCTCTCTTTTCTCTTTTCATCCCACTTTTCATTTCTGTCTTCTGGTCCAAGTTGCACATAGTCTTGAACTGAAATCTTCCAGGGACAAGACAGGTACAAATAATTGAAGAGTTGAAATAAGTGACCCCCTATCTCTGGTTATGTCCATTTCCCACCGAGACCCCTCATTCAGGGTTTGTATTTTCCCGACTACCCATGTGTCCTGGGGCCCAGTTATTGCCATGTATGGCCTGGGCTGTCTCAGTGTCCTGGCCCCAGTCTTGCAGGATTACACAAACTGAGCTTCTGAAAGTACCACTTTCAGGAGCAACTGGGTGGCTCAGTGGGTTAAGCCTCTACCTTTGGCTCAGGTCATGGTCTCAGAGTCCTTGGATTGAGCCCCGCATCGGGCTCTCTGCTCGGCGGGGAGCCTGCTTCCCCTCTTCTTTGTTAAATAAATAAATATATATATTTTTAAAAATGAAAATACCACTTTCAGCTTAGGGACCTCCAGGAGCTCCCTCTGGCCAGTGGTTCTTAACTCCAGCTGCACATAATGTCTGCCTGGCAGCTTTGCAGAAAAAAAGCAAAGGTCTGCAACTCTACCCAGATTAACTGAATCAGTAACTCCACTAATGTGTGTGTGGGGGTGTCTGGGTGGCTCAATCAGTTAGGTGTGGGACTACTGATTTCAGCTCAGGTCATGATCTCAGGGCTGTAAGACAGAGCCCCCTGACAGGTTCCACGCTGCACTGGGTGTGGAGCCTGCTTAAGATTCTTTCTCCTTCTCACTCTGCTCTCCCTTCACCCTCCACCATCCCCACTTGCACTGTCTAGAAAAAAGAAAAGAAACTCCAATAATGGAACACTAACTTGAGTTTTTAAAATGCCCAGCATTTCCTGATTTACTCTTGGGCATATAAGCCAGCCTGCCACCGCAGGGAGGTGGTAGTGCAATTCAGAAGGATCTGGTTGATCCTTGACCCTTAGAATCTCCCCCCAGAGGAACATGCCAATGTGCAATGTGTGCAAATAAAAACCAGGGCACAAGGAGGATACTGTCGCAGCATTGCGACAGAGAACAAATATCATCATTACAACTAATACTTGGAGTGCTCACCTCGTGCCAACCACGTTCTAAGCCTTCTGCTGTATTTTAACTCATTTAATTGTCACGCCAACCTATTAGGCAGGAAGGAAGAATTGCATCCACATTCCTCATTCTCAAGACTGAGACTCTTGCAAAGGCCTGCCTTCTACCCGAGCAGCTAACTTGGGACTTCCTCTTCACCTGAGTCTCCATGGGCTAAGGTGTTCCCCAGGAGCCAAGAGGTTTAAAGGAATGCGATCTGGATGGAGAGGAGTCTTTCTATGTCTGAGGTGAAGGGTCGTGGGAATGGGGAGGCACAGAACCCCAGATGGAGTGCCAGAACCTCATGAGGGACAGGGCTGCGTTGCCCAGTGTATCCAGTCACAGCCCCAGCCTGCACAGTAGGGGTTTTAGAAGATGAGGCATTTGAGATCCCAAGGCCCAGCAAGGAAGAAGGGACGTTAAGGCCTCAGGAGGCGGGGCCGCCCCTCCAGGGACTAGGTAGTTAGAATGCTTGGAGGTGGGGCCGGCACTAGGATTGGGCAGCCAGAAATCTGGTGGGCGGGGAAAAGTACTAAGAGGCGGGTCGAGAGGCTGGGCGCATCCTAGGATTGGACAGTTGGAAAGCCGGGAGGCGTGGCCGCGAGCCAGGCGCGTCCCAGTACCGGCGGTAGGAGACCCAGGCCGGCGGCCCGGCCACTGGGCGGGGCTCACAGGTGCCGGGGGCGGGGCCGGGGGCAGAGGGGGCGGGACCAGGCTTGGCAGGGATGGGGGCGTCTCCTCCCTCGCTCTCTCCCTCCCTCCCTCTGGCCGGGCCCCCTCACCCGTGGCGGCCGCTACGCTGGCCGCGCTCCAGCGAGATGAGATAGGCTGCGAGCTTGGCGTCGCTCCAGCCGCTGCGGCGCCGCAGGTCCACCCAGGGCCCGTGCGCCTCGCCCAGGTACACACGCCGCACGTCGTACTTCTTCCGGGACTCGAGCCGCCGCCGGGCTCGGTCGGACTCCGTGAGCCGCGGCCGACCCCGCGCCTTGCGGCCCGCCGCGCCCTCCTCGGCCGCCGCCTCCCCGCCTGCGCCCGCCTCAGCCTCCGCCTCCGCCTCGGGCTCCGGCACCCGCTCCGCCATCCCCCCCTCCCTGGTTACCAACCTCCCCCGTTGTTAGGAGCCCGGCCGGAAGTGGCGCGCATCTTCCGCGCCGACGGGAAATTTCTCACGGACTTTCACTGCCCCAAGGCGCCAAGAGGAGACCGAGAGCAGAAACTGCGCATGCGCGCCACAAGCGCGAGCGGTGACCCGTTCTTCTCTTACTCTTTTCCTCTGTTAAACTTTTTAACTTCGCAGAGACCGAGGGAGGGGCTGAGGTTTGAGGCCAGCCACGGGAAGAAAGACCTAGATGAGCCCATAGACCCTAGGAGGTAGGGGCTCCTCTCTCCACGTCTCATCCCGAATGCATCTTGGAGAGAACAAGGAAAGGGTAGGAGCGGTCAGGTGAAGGCAGAGGGAAAGCCTGGGGTCCGATCTGTCCGTCCCGGATGCTGCAGATCCCTTGAAAAGTCAGGCCACCAAGCATTACAAGGACAGAGACGCCACGCTGCCAGAGAAAACAGAGGACAGCCCCAGGACGGAAAACTTTTATTTGCTGTACACTCAAAAGGCATCTCACGCTGTCACACCAGTCCACAGCTTGTTCGGTGACTGCTCAAGCTCAGCTCTGGCCCTGATGCTGTCGCTGCTGATCGTCTTCCTCTTCTTCCTGGCCCTCTGGTGGCGGCGGGGACGGCTCCTCCAGCCCTGAGGAGGGCGCCAGGAGCTCCCCGGTGGACCCTGCCAGGCGGAAGACCACGGGGATCTGGGCCAGGGCTGGGTTGGTCTCCTGCAAGCCCTGGATCCACTTGGCCAGTGTAGCCTGATCGTGGGCACCCGCCATGCATATGGCGAAGACAGGGCCTTCCTCCACTGTTGGGGGAAACAGGTGCTTAGAGTTTGTGCAGTGGGGATTGGAGGAACACCCCGCCCCCCCCATGCCTGCACCCCTTCCAGGCCACAGGTGGGATGTTTCTTGTGCATCCAAGCCTTTGCACAAGATATCCCCTCTGCCTAGACTGCTAATCCCATGCTTCACCTGAGTGATGCCTTTCTTCAACATTCCACCAAGAAGTCCTCCCCACAGCCTACCCGATGCTGGCTGGTGTGCTCCTCCCTTGAGACCTCCAGAATGTAACTTAATGTTCCTGTTCCCCACACTGTCCAGAGCTGCTCAAGGGAGGGACCTGGCCTGTCCTGGTCACACTCAAGTAGCCAGCACAGAGATGCTCCATGACCAAGGGCTGACAGGCCTGGAGCCCCTGGGGAGCACACGTGTGTGTGTGTGTGTGTGTGTGTGTGTGTGTGTGTAATTGGACGTCTACTGGGTCTGCATGTGTTAACTGGGCCAGGTCTTAGCCTGGGTGCTACTCTTGTACCCTAGAGGCTTCATCATATCCGGTGCAGGGAACCCTGCCCACCCCAGTTTTACCTTTATCGATGTCAAACTCATAGTCATCCCAGCCGCTCCTCCCGTAGTCCAGGTGCAGCTGCATCGGGTAGTAGAGATTCCACTCCTCTGGAATTTCTTCTACTTCCTAGCCCAGGGAGGTGGATATAGTAGGGTCAGAGGCCCAGGATCTTGCAGGCAGTGGCAGCCCCCCTCCCCAAACCAGGAGCCATCCCTTCCTCTTCCACCTGCCCCTCTGAGACTTCACAGGAGCCCCTGAGTGGTGCCAACGCTGCCTTCCTCAAATATACCCATACCCGCCACTCATGCTTTGGGCCCTTACCCTCTCCTCAGGGGGCAGCAAGTCAGCTCTGAGGATGTGATAATAGACACATTTGTTTCGGAGCCACAGGGAAAAGGGGCCCTCGACGAAGACAGGCCGTGCTGGGTTGTGGTGGGCCAAGGCAGCCTGCTGATCAGGAGTCTGGATTCCTGGTGTGGAGACACACAGAGCCAGGGGGCCCTGGCTGATGGGCTCTGCCCAGAGGCCCCAGGGAGCCCACCCAGCAAGTCCGATGAGAGTCCAGCCACCCCATGCCAGAGCCTTACCTACAATGTGGGGCTCGGCGGGATCTGCTGCACCTGTGGTGTCTGTGGAAGAAGGCATCTGCAAGGAGGAGTAGGGGTAGAAGCTTGTGGCCCCCAGCCTCTCTAGAAGAGCTGGGGAGAAAAATGGGGGAAGGGGATCCCAGCGAATTCAGGCCTTCTTTTGGCCTCCTACCCATCACTGAAGCCCATCCCTTCCTCACTTCTATCCAATGTGGCGCGAACCTAGAATCTTAGAGCCTGCCTACCTGTGTTAAAATCCAGGATCTGACATACAGGCTGTGTGACTGTGGTCAAGTCGATATAACGGTGTGCCTCAGTTTCTCCAAAAAATGGAGGCATAAAGCACTTAATTCAGGCAGTTCTAAAATGCCAAGAACAATGCCTGCCACATAGTAAATGCTCCGGCTTGTGAGGTTTTAAAAGGAGAAATAATTTCACATGCACAGTATATTCCCAAGGAGACACAAGAAGCAAATCAGTGTTCGCTTCTGTGGAGAACAGGGAGGAAAGGAAATCCCTTTTATATATTTCTGACTTTACATAACTGCGGTGATTCAAAAACCAAAACAAATGAAATCTTTTTTCTAAAGATTTTATTTATTTGAAATGAGAGGAACGGAAGGAGCTGGGGGAGCACCAGGCATAGGGAGAGGGAGAAGCAGGCTCTCCACTGAGCAGGGAGCCTGATGCGGGACTCAATTCCAAGACCCTGAGATCATGATCTGAGCCGATGCTTAACCAACTCAGCCACCCAGGCGCCCCCCAAATTAAAAAAAAAAAAAAAAAAAGCACATTTAGGGCACCTAGGTGGCTCAGTCGGTTACGCATTTGCCTTTGGATCAAGTCATGATCCCAGGGTCCTGGGGTCAAGTCCCACATGGGGCTCCTTGCTCAGCGGGGAGCCTGGTTCTCCCTCTGCCTGCTGCTCCCCCTGCCTGTGCTCTCTATCGATCTCTCTCTCTGACAAATAAATAAATAAAATATTTAAAAAAAATGCATATATTCTTTGATTGAAACATCTTAGAGGGGACAACTATCATCCATCCTTCCATGTGAAGAAGAACCGAGATGAATCAATGGGAGACACAGACAGGCTCCCAGCCATATTCTTAAGTGAAAACAGCAAAAGACAAGGTGCAGAACATGTATAAAACGCTGTGCCACTGGAGAAACATTATAAAGCATAAGTTCTTCGGAGGCAGAAAAAAGTATACGCTTAACTGAGGCACTGAGGCGCCCCAAAACTGATTTTTCATTTTAAATTTCACATTATGGAGGTCCCCCCCAACATTTGATTGCATATTTTTCTCTTCTCTTTTTCTTACACTAAAAATCTTGGTTCCTATTAATAGTAGTACATTTACTTATCCATCAAACTACAGAAATAGTTTTGATATTACTGCTCACCGTAGTGCTATGGGATGAAGCTTAGGATTTCTCTCCGGGTATGTTTGTTCTTTGAACGGAAACCACTAAGGAGGGGCTATTGGACAGCTGACTCGAGAGAACTTTCTATCTCATTGATTATCCTATCATTTAGATATTTGGCCAGATCCACTTGCTTCTGTTTGTTTTCAATTTTAGTGGAGCTCCCCTCCTGCCTTTAAAAAAAAAATACATGTAAACATTTGCACAGTTTAAAAGTCAATCCGTATTAAACAGATGTCTCTCTTCCTCTCCTGCTCTCTCTACCCCGTCTCCTCTGCCTGCCCAGAGATGATAATTTCTATGCACTTCAGATTTATCTTTGTATTATTTATTTTTGTGAAAATAGGAAAATAGGGATATGCCTTTTGACTTCCCCTCCCTTCTCACACTGAAGGGAACTTACTATACCACTGAACATACTTCAACTTTTCACTTGCCTTTTTTTTTAACCAGTCTAACAGAAGTGTTAGACTCTATGTAGATAATGCCCTCCTGGTGGGACCCTTGGATTGTTCCCATTCTAAATCTAAGTGGTGTTGGTGATCATTTCACCAGGTTCTCAATCTTTCTGTATGTACTTTTCACAATGAGGGGAAACATACATACAAAGGCTATATCTGCTTGCCAGTGCATAGGAGCTCTTTGGAAGGAGACACAGGGGTGGTCACCCCTGGGAAAGGAGCCTGAGGACTGAAGGTCTAGGCTAGGAGACAACTCTTCATTGTGTGTTCTTGAGGACTGTTTGGCTTCTAAAGCTTTACTTTTCAAAATGAAGAAGTGAGTTAATGTGCTCCAGGCCAAGTCTCTGTCCTTTCTCACCTGGACACCCCATTACCCCCTGTCCCTACCACTCAGTCCTCTGCCCGCCCCCATCCAACACCATCCATGGGGCCACCAGAGGGTGCTTTTGAAACAGAAACTCCTTCCAGAAACATGACCCCCCCCCCCAATCCTTCCTGTTCTTAAAATTTCCTGGGGGCTCCCTCCCCACCAACAGGTTCAAATCACACTCTAGCCTGGTGCCTCCGTGCCCCTTCTCCCCCAGCCCAATTGCCTGCACTGGCCAGAAGCAGCCCTTTCTACATCTCCCAGCTGCCCTCTGAACCCCAGCCCGTGCTACTTCCACTGCCTAGAATGCTCTCCTCACCTCTCCTGTCCTGCCCAAGTGCAAGTGCAGCTCACCTCACCTCTTCTGGGAAGCTCTCCTTTCACCTTGCCCCTTCTGTGTTCCCGCAGCCCCCAGTGCTTCTCCATCTCAGAACCAGCAGCTCTGAGAGAAACGGTGATCAGCCTCCAGGACCACAGGCTTCTCCATGTGGTCTGGCATGAGTGGGGTCCCTAGGACCCTGTGCGGTGTGTGTGTGTCTGCATGTGTGTGTCCTAGTTTCTTGAGTCATTCAACAAACAACCGCTGAGCTCAGTTTTGGGCCAGACCCTGTACTGAACCTTGGGAGACACCGGGGAAACTTGAGTCACTGTGAATGAGAAACCAAGCCAGGTACCCAGTGCCTCAGCCAGGGTGGTCGGGAAGGGACGGCGTAGCTGAGATCGTAAGAACATGAAGTCCCAGGGAGGAGTGGTCCTGGCAGAGGAAGCAGTGAGTGCAAAGGCCTGAGAAGTAAATTGGCATAGAATGCTCGGGAACTGGGGCACCTGGGTGGCTTAGTAGGATGAGCGTCCAACTCTTGATTTTGGATCAGGTCATGATCTCAGGGTTCTGGGATCAAGCCCCGCATCAGGCTCCAAGCTCAGTGTGGAATCTGCTTGGGATTCTTCCTCTCCTTCTGCCCCTCCCCCACTCCCTCAAATAAATAAATAAAATCTTAACAAAAAAAAAAAAAAAAAAAAGGCAGGCTCAAGGACCAGAAAGGAAGATAGATGCCTAGAATACAGAGTGTGGCGAGAGGAGTAGGTGCAGAGGTCAGAGGTCAGAGGTCAAGCTGCAGGGAGGAGTGAGGGCCATGGGAATCTCGTCAGGGCTCAGCCTGTCTCCGCACCATCGCTCAGGGTGAGTGAGGGGGCCAGGCTGGGGTTGCAGCTGAGGGCACAGCTAGGGGTGGATACCTGATAAATGGTGACGGTGGCGTTGAGGTTGGGCTCCATGTGCCGCAGGCCCAACTTGGCCAGGTCCACCGGGTCCTGGGGCAGGTCCCGGGGCACAGGGAAGGGGTTGATATTCTTGAAGCGGGAGAACCACAGCTTCATGCGCACAAACTTGAGCATGGGGTAACTTTTACGTCCAAATATCTGAAGCAATAGGAACTCGGTCTCCTTGTTGGGCATCACGCCTGCGTCGGGGAGGAGACAGGGAGTCAGGCAGGCGGACGGGGAAGGGGAGACAGACATGAGAAACAGAGAGGGGCGGAGGACCAGGGAGAAGGCAGACCCCCAACTCCCGACCTGAGCCTGCTGGCCTCACCGTGGTTCTCCATCTGTTCCAGGACGGCCACCCCACACTCCTGCTGCCGGGGGTAGTGGATGAACATCTTCTGGAAGATGCTGCGAGGCCGGAAGACCTCCTTGGGAAAGACGTCGAGCAGCAGGTTGTAGACAGCCAGGTCCCGCTCGACGCCGAACTCCCGCATCTTGCGCAGGGCCAGGTAGATGAAGTCCACGTGACCCCGCTTGTGCACATTATGCTGCCCGAAGTTCTGCACGGCGCGCACGAAGTCTGCCTTGTCGCGCGTCCCTTCCGGTGCCCGCTGGAACAGCTCCTCGTGGAAGGCCAGGGCCTTCGTGGGTCCCTTCTGGGGCTCCGGTGGGGGCGGGGCCAGCCACGAGTCGGAGCTACCGGCTGCGGTGGCGGCGGCGCTGCAGTGCAGGCCTCGTGGGGCCTGGAGAGGCACCTGGGGACAGAGAACAGTGGCCGGAATCTGGCACCTCCCAGGTCCCCCACCCCCACCCCGAGAGGTTGCCAGGCTGGCTCTTTGCTGGGAATGGTGCCAGTGGGCATCCCGAAGGGTCCCCAAGGAAGTGTGGTGCTGTGGGGACTAGACCAAGATCAGGCACCCTTACAAAGTGAGAAAACAACAGGGAAACCCACACGGCAAACACAGCCTCTGATGCAGGGATCCTGCCTCGGGTTTGTAACTCCCACAGCTATCGACAAGACCTGGGCCAGATGACGTTTGTATGTCTGCTGTAGCGGTGGGAATAGCCACAATGTGCGTCTGCAAGGAAATGGTTAAGCACATGGCCATGAACGTGGACAGGGGGCACCTGTGTCTCTGAGAGCCACCCAGGAGGGTCTTGAGTGACCCAGAACGAGCTCTCAGGTATAATATGAAACAAAAACAAGCAGCGTGTGGAACAAAGTGCCCAGAGAGCTGCGCGGGGGGGGGGGGGGGCTCACCAAATTATATATAATAGATCCTCATTATTTGAGATCTCCCTGGTTGCAAATTTGCCTACTTGCTAAAATTGATTTGTAATCCCCAAGTCAATACT
This sequence comes from Mustela nivalis, assembly GCF_964662115.1. Taxonomy (NCBI): domain Eukaryota; kingdom Metazoa; phylum Chordata; class Mammalia; order Carnivora; family Mustelidae; genus Mustela; species Mustela nivalis. The sequence goes on along the minus strand of NC_139020.1, from coordinate 207,888,538 downwards.
CTTAACACTTTCCTGGTGATTCACAGAAACATGCAATGTGGTGAAAAACTGGAGTCGCCCAAGCCTGGTCATTTCCAGCTGAGATAGAGCACAGGGACACTCAGCCCTCCGGTTTCAGCTGGCACGCTGCCAATGTGTGTCCTCTTAGAGATTTTTTAAGTGCACATTTTCCACATCTTTCTGTGGGTGACTTTTGCTATGGAAAATGGCCCCCAAGCACAGTGCTGAAGGGCTGCCTCGTGGTCCTCCCTGCAAGAAGGCTCCGCAGTTGTTTACAGAGAAAATAGCATGTGGTCAAGAAGCTTCCTTCAGGTGTGACTTACAATGCTGGGGCCTGGGAGTTCAATGTCCATGAATCCACAGTTTATATCCAACAAGATGTCTTTAAACAGAAACACACACACAAACACAAACCAGAAACACACACAGAGACGCACACATACAACAAGGTATGTATTGATGGGTTGATGACAATGTGAGCAGAGGCTCCGTATTTCCCTGGAAGCAACAGTTTGATATTCACTAATTCCGTGCAGGTGGCCACTATGCAAAATGTAACTATTGTGGGTAAGAGAATGACGGTATGCATATACATTATTTGCTCCTGTAGAGTATGCCTGGGAGGAAATACATTGAATGGGTAACACCTCTAGCCTCTAGACAGGGGAGCTAAGTGGCGGCCAAGCAAAGGAGGGACAGACCCTTGGAGGTGTAGCCCCAGAACTGCTGGGATTGCCTGCTTTAATTAACTGTGTTGTCTATTCAAAAGATACATTTCAGGGCGCCTGGGTGGCTCAGCTGGTTAAACAACTGCCTTCAGCTCAGGTCATGACCCTGGAGTCACAGGATCGAGTCCCGCATCGGGCTCCCAACTCTATGGGGAGTTTGCTTCTCCCTCTGACCTTCTCTTCGCTCATGCTCTCTCTCGCTGTCTCTCTCTCAAATAAATAAAAATATGTATTAAAAAAAGATACAATTCAACAACTGAGTTTGAAAAAGAAAAATGTAGATTTTGGAGTCAGGAGGAGTCTTGGGTTGACTGTCCTCTGCTAGGTGACACCCACATCCCACTTTGCTGCTCAGGCCTCAGTTTCCCTGCCTGTTACAATGGTGTTTCCCTTGGGCCAAGCAGACCTTATTCCCCAGAGTGGGTAGTGGAGGCTTCTGGGGGCAAATCTGAGGGGCACCTATGGCCAGCTGCCTGCTTTTGTCCATAAAGTCTTACTCGAATCCAGCCAGACACATTCGTGACATTGAATCTGGGGCTGTATCTGTGCTCCATTGGCAGAGGCAAGTAGTTGTGATAGGGATTGTGTGGCTTGCAAAGCCAAAAATATTTACTCTCTCTTTAGGAAAATGTTTGCTAACCCCTGTATGGATAGTACGCTACCAAATTTCTTATTTTAAGTGAAACCAAATGTTTAAATTAGAATGATTATACACATGGCATCTTTAAAAATACATAGCGAGGGGCACCTTGCCAGCTCAGTTGGTAGAGTATGCAACTCTTGATCTTAGGGTCGTGAGTTCAAGCCCCATATTGGGCATGGAGCCCACAACAAAAAATTTCTTTTCTTTTTTCTTTTTTTTTGGCAAAAAAGAGCTAATAGTTAATGATTATTCTTCCAGGCATTCTTCTTGAGCACCTTCTGAGTGTGAAGCTCATTTAATCTTTCCATCTGCCCATTGAGAAAGTGCTCTTAGTGTACCCATTTCACAGAGGAGGAAACTGAGGCCTGGAGAGGTAAAATGGGATGTCTGGCGTCCCACAGCTGCTAAGTGACAGAGCTGAGATCAGAGTCCCCGTCCTTGGTCCCTCTGCTATGCTGCCCCAACAGCCATCCCAGTGTCCTACTTACATAAGGTGATGTTAAAAAAAAAAAGTCCATTTAAAGCGAAATTGTAGGGGGCGCCTGGGTGGCTCAGTGGTTTGGGCTGCTGCCTTCGGCTCAGGTCATGATCTCAGGGTCCTGGGATCGAGCCCCGCATCAGGCTCCCTGCTCCGCAGGAAGCCTGCTTCCCTCTCTCTCTCTCTCTCTCTGCCTACTTGTGATCTCTGTCTGTCAAATAAATAAATAAAATCTTTAAAAAAAAAAAAAAAAAGCGAAATTGTAGGCAACTCATTCTGCGGGTGGTATGTGCATGGGTCAAAAATCAGAAAGGTGGCTCTAGAATGCCCCAAAGAAGGGGAGACAAGAGATTGTATAAACAAAAAACATAGCACAGGGCTTGGCACAGAGGAATTGCTAAATAAGGGAGACCCAGACATAGCCCGGAGACACTGGGGGTTCAGTTCCAGAGCCCATAATGAAGCAAATGTCACAGTCAAGTGAGCCAAATGACCGTTTTGGCTTCCCAATGCATGGGACAGTTCGGTTTACACTACACTGTAGTTTATAAAGTGAGCAGTAACGTTAAGTCTTAAAAAAAGGACAAACCTCAATTAAAAACTACTTTCTTGCTAAAAAACGCTAACCAGCCTATCTGAGATTTCAGCAGGTCATAACTGCTGCTCACGGATCACCATAACATGCACGGGAATAACGAATAAGTTTGAAATATTGCAAGAATTACCAAAATGTGACACAAAGGCACGAAATGAGGGAATGCGGTTGGGAAAGGGCACCAAGAGACGTGCTCGATGGAAGGCTGCCACAAACCTTCAACTTGTAAAAACCAAAAATGAAGAAACCCTTGCATTATCTGTGAAGCATAATAAAACGATGTTTGCCTGATTATTATTATCAAACTGCCACCATCACTGTTACGGCTGTCTATGCCCATCGATCGGCTTGGGCCGTCTGGTCACTCTGGGAAGGGAAGGAAGTTCAATGTTCTGCCTGTATTTTTACAAATGGATGCAGGAGTCACTCGCAGTCACCACTCAAATCTATTTAGCTCCTGTATCCTCATTTCCAAATTCAACCTCTCTACCCACATGGGCAGCAGCACTTCTTAAAATGAATAAGGCGCATCCAGCTGGCCTTCAGAGCAGAGAGGTCAGCTGCTGTGAGCAGATGACTTGCTCGGGTGCTGGTTACCTGGGGGAAGGGGGCTCCCATGACGGTGGCCCCGCAGATGCCTCTCCAGCCCCGAGAGATGCTGCGGGCCAGCAGGAGGGCTTGGGCCCAGCTCATGCTGCTGCTTGTCAGACAACCACCTGGACGAGAAAGAAAAGACAGCATCAGCCTGGCACCCCTACCTGCTAGAGGAGATGAGACCCCGCCTGTGCAGAGACCACGTTCCAAAAGGCACAGCTAACTCACCAGTCCCCCTGGTCTCCGCATCCACAAGATGGACTTAAAATGGGTGTTACAGCCAAGGGTCCCTACTTTGTTGGGCTAATCCCTCCACTATCTGGAGGCATTTGCTCCTGCCATGGTCCCCCTCCCCACTGGATCTTTTTTTTTTTTTTTTTTTAAAGATTTATTTATGGAGCACCTCGGTGGCTCAGTCAGTTAAGCATCTGCCTTGGGCTCAGGTCATGATCTCAGGGCCATGTCTCACACTGGGCTCACTGCTCAGTGGGGAGCCTACTTCTCCCTCCGCCCCTTCCCCTGCTCGGCTCTTTCTTTCTCTTAAATAAAAAATATGGGAGAGGGAGAGAGAGCACACGCGCGAGAGAGTGTGCACACATGCACGTGAGGGGGGCAGGGCAGAGGGAGAGAATCTTAAGCAGGTTCCATGCCCAGTGTGGAGCGCAAGGCAGGAACTGATTTCACGAATCCTGCGATCATGACCTGAGTCGAAACCAAGAGTGAGATGCTTAGCCAACTGAGCCACCCAGGTGCTTCTGAATCTTTTTCTTTTCTTTTCTTTTCTTTTTTTTTAAGATTTTATTTATTGAGAGAGAGTGAGAGCATGAAAGAGGAGAGGGTAAGAGGGAGAAACAGACTCCCCACCAAGCTGGGAGCCTGATGCAGGACCCGATCCCCGGACCCCAGAATCATGACCTGAGCTGAAGGCAGTTGCTTAACCAACTGAGTCACCCAGGAGCCCTCTTTTTTTTTCTTTTTTAAACAGTTTTATTTACATATCCTATAGTTCACCCTTTTCGAGTGTAAAATCCAATGGTTTTTTAATATATTCACAGAGTCGTGCAACCGTCACTGTAATCTAATTTTAAAACATTCTCCTCACCCCAAGAAGAAAACCTACACCCATTAGCAGTCCCTGTCATTTTCCCCCAGGCAACCACTAATCCACTGTCTCTATAATTTGCCTACTCTGGGTAGTTCATAAAAACAGGGCCATACGACACATGCTCTTGCGGGACAAGCTCCTTTCACTTAGCAAGTGTTTCAGGCTCATTCACTTTGGAGCATGGATCAGACTTCATCCGTTTTAATTGGCAAAAAAATCCCATTATACGGATATGACCAAGTTTTATTTATCCATTCATCGACTGATAGACATTTGGGGTTTCCACTTTCCGACTATTATGACCAATGCTGCCATGAACACTTGTGTGGGAGTTTCCTTTGAACAGGTGCTTAAATGCCTCTTATATATAGAGAAGTCAAATTATTGAGACATATGGTAATGCTGTCTCAAAACATTTTGAGGAACTGCCAAACTGCTTTTTTTTTTTTTTTAAAGTAGCCTCCATGCCCAAAGTGAGGCTTGAACTCACAACCCCCAGATGAAGAGCTGCACACTCTACCGACTGACACAGCCAGGCGCCCCCTGCCAAACTGTTCTCTCAGTTGGCCACACCACTTTACATTCTTAGCAGCAGAGTATAAAGATTCCAATTTCTCCATATCCTTGCCAATTCTTATGGTCTTTGTAATTAGATACACAGTGGATGTGATTGTCTCATGGTTGGATTTAAACTTCCCTAAAAACTGATACTGAGTATCTTCTCACGTCCTTATTGGCCACTGTGTATCTTTTTTGGAGAAATGTGTATTTAGATCCTTTGGGCATTAAAAAAAAATTGGGCTCCTTAGCTTTTTATCACTGAGTTGTAAGTGTTCTCTATATATTCAGGATACTAACCCTTGTGAATTACAAATACTTTCTCCCATTCCTTGGGTCGTCTTTTCACTTTCTTAATGTTACTGTTTGCGGCATGAGTCTTACTCTGATGACATGCAATTTATGTTTTTTCTATCTAGGAGGTTGATGTTCTACCTAAAAAAACACTGCCAAGGCCAAGGTCATAAAGACTTATTCTTAGGTTGAGGTGACAGGATGGTGCAGTTCATTAGGCATCTGACTCTTGGTTTTAGCTCAGGTCATGATCTCAGGGTTGTTGAGACTGAGCCCCTGCATTGGGCTCTATGTCCGGTGTGGAGTCTGTTTGGGACTCCTCTCCCTCTCTCTCTCAAATAATATAAATCTTAAAAAAAAAAAGAAAAGAAAAGAAAAGAAAAGAAAGAGATATTTATTCCTATTTCCTTTTAAGAGTTTAATAGCTTTAGCTCTTACATTCAGTGCTATGATCCACCTTGAATGGTGTAAGAAAGGGATTCATTTCAAATGGATGTCTAGTTGTTCTAGTACTATTTGTTGAAGAGACCATTCTTGCCCCATCTGTCCTGACATTCTTTTGTTCTTTTTTAAGATTTTCTTTATTTATTTGAGAGACAGAGAGAGAGAATGAGAGAGATTAAGCAAGAGTGGGGAAGGTCAGAGGAAGAAGCAGACCCCCTGCTGAGTAGGGAGCCTGATGCAAGACTTGATCCTGGGACTCCAGAATCATGACCTGAGCCAAAGGCAGTCACTCAACCAACTGAACCACCCAGGAGCCCTTGGCATTCTTTTTTATAATTAAGTTTTAAAATTTTAATTTCAGTACAGTTAACATGGTTATATTAGTTTCAGCTGTATAATAATGTGATTCAACAATTCTATATATTACTCAGTGCTCACCATGATAAGAGTACTCTTTTGCCTTGACATGTTTGCTGAAAATCAACTGACTATAAATGTAAGAATTTAATTCTAGGCTCCCAGTTCCACTGATCTATATGTTGAGTCTTATGCCAGTTCCACACTGTTTTTTGTTTTACTTTGTTTTTAAAGATTTTATTATCTGTCAGAGAAGAGAGAGAGAGAATAAGGAGGGAGTGCAGCAGGCAAAGGGAGAAGCAGACTCCCCTCTGACCAAGGAGCCCAATGCAGGACTCGATCCCAGGACCCCTGGAATCATGACCTTAGCTAAAGGCAGATGCTTAACCGACTGAGCCATCCATGTATCCCAGCACCACACTGTTTGATTATTATAGTTTTGTGGATTCTGATAGGGTTTGTATTGAGTCTACAGATTAATTTAGGGCATATTGGTATCTTAATAATATTTAGTCTTCTGATCTATGAACATGGGATACCTCTCCATTTATTTAGATCATCTTTAATTTCTCTCAACAATGTTTTATAGTTTTCAGTATATGAGTCTTTTAGTTATTTTGTCAAATTTATTCACATTTCATTCTTTTTTTAAAGGATTTATTTTTAAGTAATCGCTACACCCAACATGGGACTTGAATTCGCAACCCTGAAATCAAGAGTCATCTGCTGTACCAACTGGGCCAGCCAGGTACCCCTACTTATGTTTCATTCTTTAGGAATTATTTTCTTAATTTCATTTCCATATTGTTCAGGGCCAGGTATAGGAACACAATTTATTTTTATATATTTGGATTTATATCCTGCAACCTTGCTGAACTCACTTCTTAATTCCAATAGCTTTTTATTACATTCTTTAGGATTTTCTACATATAAGATCACATCACCTGCAAATATAGTTTTACCTCTTCCTTTCCAAACTGGATGTCTTTTATTTATTTTTCTTTCCCAAGTGCTCTTGCTGGAACCTCTAGTGCAATGTTGAATAGAAGTGACAAGAGTTAATATCCTTTTCTTGTTCTTGATCTTAGGGGAAAGGCATCCAGTCTTTCATCCTTAAGTAAGATGTGAGCTGTCGGTTTTTCATAAATGGGCTTTATAAGGTTAAAGAAATTCCCTTCCAGGGGCGCCTGGGTGGCTCAGTTGGTTGAGCATCTGACTCTTGATTTCAGCTCAAGTTATAATCTCAGGGTTGTGGGACTGAGACCCACATCAGGCTCCATGCTCAGCATGGGGTCTGCTTGTCCCTCTGCCTCATGCTCTCTCTCTGGAATAAAAAAATAAAAATCTTAAAAAAAAAAAAAAAAGAATTTCCCTCTATACCCAGATGTTGAATGTTCTCACCAGAAACAGTATTGGATTTTGTTAAGTACTTTTTGTTCCAAGTACTGAAACAATCATGTAACTTTTATCTTTTATTCTCTTTATATGGTATATAACATTAACTGGTTTTCAGATTTCACAGTAATCTAGCATTTCTGGTTCAAATTCCACTTGGTCATGGTATATAATCCTTTTTATATGTTGCTGACATTTGGTTTGCTAGTTATTTTGTTGAGGATTTTTACATCCACACTCATAAGAGATAAAGGTCTGTAGTTTTGAGTGGCTGTGTGATTTGGTATCAGGGTCATACTGACCTCATAAAATGAGCTGGGAAGTGTCTGGATTATTATTATCATTTAAACTTTCCCTAGCATCTCCCATCTTGTCCCAAAGACTCTCTCCAGCTTCTGCTCCACATCTCTGTTCCCTTTACAGCAAAGCTTCTCCCAGCAGATATGTATACACGAGGCTGCCTCACTCTCTCCGGCTTGGCTGCTGCCCCAGCCACTCCACTGGCACCATTTGTAAAGGCCCCTTTTGCGTTTAACACTTATCAAAGCCAATGATTATTTCTCAGACCTCATTTTGCTCAGTTTCTCAGAAGCGTGCAGTATGGGTGAGGCCTTCCTCCCACCTTCTTGGCATTCTAGATTTTCTTCCTAGAACCCAGGCTGCTTCTCAGCCAGTCAGCAAGACCCACTTCCTTCTTTGAAGTCTGCAATGTCTGCAAACTTGAATGGGCAGATAAATCACCCAGGATCTTGTTAAAATCCAGATTTTGGGGGCATCTGGGTGGCTCAGTTGCTCAAGCACCTGCTTTTGGGGGTCCTGGGATCAAACCCTAAGATGGGAGGGTCCTTGCTCAGTGGGGTGCCTGCTTCTCCCTCTCCCTCTGCTATTTCCCCCCAGCTTGCGCTTTCTCTCACTTTCTCTCCTGCTGTCAAATAAACAAATAAAATCTTTTTAAAAGAATGTAGACTTTGGTCCAGCAATTCTGGGGTAGAGCTAAAGAACCTGTACATCCAACAAGCTTCCAAATGATACTAATACTGCTGGTCTGGGGACCACACTTCGAGTAATAAAGCTGCAAAGAGTCCCACATTCTGGATATGTCTGCCTGCTACCCTGAGGTGTCTTTCAACTTGTTCCTCTATTCTCCATACTACTGTAGGCAGAACTAATGGTTCTCAAACTTTGTTCATATTAGATTCATCTAGGGAGATTTTAAAAATCCCCATGTCCAGACCATATCCTGGATATAATAAATCCGAGTATCTAAATCTAGGACGCCAGCATCAGCATTTTAAAACACTCCAGGGGCGCCTGGGTGGCTCAGTGGGTTAAAGCCTCTGCCTTCGGCTCAGGTCATGATCCTGGGGTCCTGGGATCGAGTCCCACATCCGGCTCTCTGCTCAGCGAGGAGCCTGCTTCCCCCCACCCCTGCCTGCCTCTCTGCCTACTTGTGATCTCTGTGTCAAATAAATAAATAAATAAAATCTTTTAATAAATAAATAAAGCACTCCAGCAGCACCTGTGTGGCTCAGTCAGTTAATCATACCCCTTTGGCTCACGTCATGATCTCAGGGTCCTGGGATCAAGCCCCATGTAGGGCTCCCTGCTCAGCAGGGAGTCTGCTACTCCTTTCCCCTCTGCAATAAATAATCTTAAAAAAACAAACAAAATTAAAAAATAAAAACAGAAAACCAAGACACTCCATTGACTCCAAAATGAAGCCAAAATTAAGACCATACTTGAATCTTTGCTACTCAAAGTGTGTTCCAGGTACCAGCTATATTAACACTATCACTTAGAAGAGCAGAATCTCAGCCCTAACCCAGACCTTCTGAATCAGCATCCACATTTTAAGAAGAGTCCAGGTTTCTCAAATGTGTGTTAAAGTCTCAGAAATGATCTATGTGCTGACGGATTCCAAATGGTTATTTTTTTAAAAGATTTTATTTATTTATTTGAGAGAGTGAGAGTGAGCAAGAGAGAGCACGAGCCGGAGGGGAGGTGGAGGGAGAGGGAGAAGCAGACTCCCCGTTGAGCTGGAAAGCCCAATGTGGAGCTGGATCCCACAACCCTGGGACCATGACCTGAGCTGAAGGCAGACACTTAACAGACTGAGCCAGCCAGGCACCCTGGATTCCAAATAGTTATTGCTAGTCCTGAGATCCAACCTCCATACCTAACTGCCACTTTGACATATACCTAGCCATCTCACACTTAATTTGCTCCACAATGATATCCCTGCTTAAACTTGTTCCTCCACATTCTAGCCAATGACACCAAACCTAGGAGTCATTTCTGAGGCCACTATGTCCCTCATTCACCCTTTCAATCCAATGAGTAGTCCTGATGAGTACTTCCAAATTCATTCCAAATACATCCCTATCTCTCCATCTGCCAGCCACCGACCCAATCCATGATCTCTCTCTCTCTCTTTTTTTTAAAGATTTTATTTATTTATTTGACAGACAGAGATCACAAGCAGGCAGAAAGGTAGGCAGAGAGGGAGAAGCAGGCTCCCTGCTGAGCAGAGAACCTGACTCGGGGCTCGATCCCAGGACCCTGAGATCATGACCTGAGCCAAAGGCAGAGGCTTTAACCCACTGAGCCACCCAGGCGCCCCCCATGATCTCTTTAATACCTACCCAGCCTTCCACCAGTCAATTTTCCCTGACACGGCCAGAGGGAGATTTTTAGAATGTAAACGAAATTCAGTGTTCTCTGCCTAAAATTGCTAGTTTTGGGACTCCTGGGTGGCTCAGTTGGTTAAGCAGCTGCCTTCGGCTCAGGTCATGATCCCAGCATCCTGGGATCAAGTCCCGCATCGAGCTCCTTGCTCAGCAGGGAGCCTGCTTCTCCCTCTGCCTCTGTCTGCCATTCTGTCTGCCTGTGCTCGCTCTCCCTCTCTCTCTGATAAATAAATAAAATCTTAAAAAAAAATAAAATTGCTAGTTTTATATCACACTTAAAATACTCAGACACGATCTACCCCTCCAAACTCAACTCTTTAAAAAATAAAATTTCATTTATTTATTTGAGAGAGAGAGAGAGAGAGAGCACAAGCAGGGGGAAGGGAAGGGGCAGAGGGAGAAGCATACTCCCCCAGGACCCCAGGATTATGACCTGACCAAGGGCAGACACTTGGACTGAACCATCCAGGGGCCCTTAGGTACACTGTTTCTTTCTTTTTTTTTTTTTTTTTTAAAGATTTTATTTATTTATTTGACAGAGAGAGATCACAAGTAGGCAGGCAGGCAGAGAGAGAGAGAGGAGGAAGCAGGCTCCCTGCTGAGCAGAGAGCCCGATGCGGGACTCGATCCCAGGACCCTGAGATCATGACCTGAGCCGAAGGCAGCGGCCCAACCCCCTGAGCCACCCAGGCGCCCCTAGGTACACTGTTTCTTAAACAAGCTAAGTTTATTCTAGTCTCAGAGCCTTTGCATTTGCTTTTCCCTCTTTTTGGAAATTTCTTCCCCCAGATCAGTCCATAGCTGTTTTCGGTCATTCAGGTTCATATTTAAATGAGAGGCTTTCCCTGACCACAGCCCCACTCTCAATCTAAAGCCCCCATCACCCTGACGAGTGCATTATTAGCAATTATTAACGTCTGAAATCACCTGTTCCCTTTATTTCTGACTTAAGGTCTGGCTCCCCCAGCCGACCGGAGATTTTGTCTTCCTCATTGCTGTGTTTCCAGCAGCTGGACAGTGCCTGGAATGTGGTAGGTGCCTAACAAGTATCAGTGTAATGGCGGAGAACAGCTAAATTTCTACAAAATGTCTATAACCTGTAAGTCCGAACCCCGTGGCGGGGTGTACCTACAGCAGCTCTGAGGCTGGCTGTCAGGATTCTGGGTTCCTTGGGAGAAACGGACTGACGCGGGTTCGAATTCCGGCCTAGTACCCAACTTGCGGTGTGACTTCGGGACAGGGCCTTAACCTCTCTGGGCTTCAATTGTCTCATCTGCAAAATAGGAGATTAGGGACGGGGGAGGGGAGTACACGGAGAGCGGCCTTTCCCAGCACGTCCCCGCCCGCATCTCAAAAGGTCATGGTGCCCTGGCCCAGCAGCTGGGTCGCTCTGGGCCGCCCTCCTGCCCTGCCGGCCCAGAACCCACCGCCCAGGACCCAGCAGTTCGAGGTCGCCTCCCCACGGGCCACCTACATACTCACGCAGCAAGCCGCGGGCTCCGGACCCACTTGGTCTGGACTCTGGGCGCCGCCATTTTACCCAGATTGCTTCCAGGTCACGGGCCACCAGGGACACAGCAAATCGAGAACGCCGATTTAGAGAGGTCCCGCCCCAAATGGAGGAGCACCAATAGAAAGGAAGAAAGATCTTGGCCCCGCCTCATACCGACCCAAGTCCCACCCCGATTAAGGCTGGGAAAGGAATGACTGGACTGACCCCGGATGGGAGGCTGGACCGGTGAATGTGTGTGAGAGATGCAGTGTCCTGGATTTGGACTTCTTTTCCCTTTGTGCAGCAGGCCTGTGATCCCGGATAATCCCCTTGCCTTGGGTCATGGCGACATTGGAGATAGTGCAACTGGCATCCTCCCCACTGGCTGTGCAGTTGGGCAGAGGCTGTGCTTGGGATTCACAATTGACCACAGCGCAGTGACCACTCCAGCCCATCCCTATGGCGGCTCCCCTCCCGTGGCTCGCCCTTCTGCACCAAATGAGCTTCTGGGCGCTCCGCCAGCTCGTATCCGGCAGCCTCTTGTCGGCCCAGGAGCACTTTGGACTCAAATGCCTCCAATGGGACTTCAGATGTGCCTCGGGCCGGAAAGGCCTTGCAGAGAGAGGGGTGGAGCTTAACTTGCCCCCTCCCAGGTGTGTATTCATTGTCCTCTCCTTTGCCATCACCGCTTTCAGCAATCAACCGAGACCATCAACATCGACTTTACTCTTACAGAGTCAGTGGGGCCTGGGCCCGGCTAGGGTGGGCGGGGGCGGGGCAGGAGGGCCGCGAGGGGAACATTCTTCATTGCACTCCCAACGCTTCATTGCACTCCTGTGGGTGTGGGGAGCTGGCAGCATGGGGAAGTGGGGTGGACACGGCTAAGGATGGCCAGGTGATAAGGGTGAGCAGATGACAAGGGATCTCTTCAGGAAGGTTCTCAGATTGAGGCTGGCCCAGCTGAGGAGGTTCATTGGCCAGCCTGTTGTCTCTCTACCCTAACCCAGGCAGAGGTTGACCCAAGGCCTCCACCCCTCCATGCCAGGCCCCTAGCTTCCCAGTCCAGAGCTGTCCCGGGTTCAGTGAGCCGCCTGCTCACCCCACGGACTGTAGCTGCTGCCTCTGGTTACCTGCCCAATGTCATAGAGGATCCAGCTGGGTGGGACCCCAAGGTCACATTCACACAATTCCCTGCACCCTTCTGACCCCTGCTTCCTCCAGATCTGGTAGAGATTCTCCACACCTGGGATCAGATACCATGAGGTTTCTCTCTCTGGCTTCTACTGCTTTGGTAAAGACCCCTGGACATACACATCCCTCCCCTGCTCCATACCCACATATATTGAACATTGCCTGTGTGCCCAGTTACTATAAACTCCATGAGGATAGGGGGAGAGGGGGTGCGGTTTGTTATGTGTGGTGTTCCCAGCTCTATGGACAGGGCCTGGAATGGGGTACACACTCAATAGATGTTAGTTACAATAATGAATAAATTAATGGATGAATGGGCCTGATGCTCCTCCTGATCTTGAAACCCTACCAACAGTCACTTGTGACAGCCCCATGCAACTCGCCTTCCACATGCCTGACTAATTACCCTACCACTGCCTTTCCTCCTCTTTCCCCAGCCCCAGGGCAGTCTGCATTACCTTGCAGACTTCTATGCCAGTGGGGTCTGCTCAAAGCCCTTCGTTAATCGTGGGTACTTGGGTTTGGGTACTTCGGGTTTGGGACCTTCCTGGTCTTCTCCTGCATCCCCCTCCCCTGCCTTCAAGCTCCGAATCTCCAACTGACCTGTCCACAGTTGGTTCCTGAGTACATCGAGCTGCCCCTGAAACTCACTAGTGGTCTTGCTACATAATCTATGTAGCTGACATCGTTATGATGCTGTTCTCAAAGCCGAGGGGTTTTGACCATGGCTCTGCTGGTCCTGGACCTCCTCAGCATGTTGTAGATGTACCACTTCACATGGTCCAAGGCCTGAGGCAGAGGAACTCTCATGACCCAGAGCAGAGAGTGGAAAGTTATTGAAAAGATCCAGAAGAGCTTCCTCAACCCTGCAGCAGACTTGGACCCTGGGCCAAAGAGTGTAGGGGGTTGTACCCAGGAGCCTGTGGCTCTTCCCACCCCACCATGGGGAAGACTCATACTCACTCAACAGGAATTCATTAAGTGCTGCCTTTGTAACAGGCACTGTTCTAAGCATTGAGGAATAACAGTGAGCACAGACAAATTCCTGGGGGAGACAGACAAAAGACCCTCGTTCTATAGAAACATCTCACAACTACTTACAACTTGAAAAAAATTAAGTGCAACTTCAAATCATCTTATTGACATTAATTGCTTCTCAGCCTTTTAGCTAAGATCAAGTGTATCATTTTGTTAATGTCAATCTACCTGGAACTTGGAACATTGACCTATTGTAATTAACAAAAAATTTTAATCCCTTCTTGCTTGTGTATAGAGCCAGATTCTGTGTGTCCTGTGTATAATTTATTTAGATTTATGCCTTCCATCAATCTTTCATCTCCAACAATACATTTATCAATTCAACAAATATTTATATGTTTTAAAAAACAAACTCAGGTGTGTGCCAGATCTAGAAGGAAATGTAATATTTTTTTTTTTTAAAGATTTATTTATTTATTTGACACGGAGAGATTACAAGTAGGCAGAGAGGCAGGCAGAGAGAGAGAGGAGGAAGCAGGCTCCCCGCTGAGCAGAGAGCCCGATGCGGGACTCGATCCCAGGACCCTGAGATCATGACCTGAGCCGAAGGCAGCGGCTTAACCCACTGAGCCACCCAGGCGCCCCGAAGGAAATGTAATATTAATTTGAGAATAGGTAAAGAGATTTATGTTCTCCAACTGGGGGTCTGGGTGGCTCAATTGGTTGAGCGCCCAACTCTTGGTTATGGCTCAGGTTGTGATCTCAGAGTCATGGGATTGAGCCCTACGCTGGGCTCTGTGCTCAATGTAGAGTCTGCTTGGGATTCTCTCTCCTTTTCCCTCTGCCCCTCCCCGCCGCTGGCATGCACTCCTGCACTCTCTCCAAACAAATAAATAAAATCTTTAAAAAAAAGAGAAACTTAAGTTCTCCAAGTACTTAGAATTTTCCAAGGAAGGACATATTTTCATGAAGTAAAAATGTAAAATGCTACACGTGATTATAACTGAATGTTGACATTAATAAAGGAATTTTAAAAAGAAATATTTTATAGTTTGAGCTATGTGATGATTACATGGGTGTATATGTATGGAAACATTCATTGAGCTCTCCATTAAGATTTGTACATTTTTAGGTAATAGCTCAATTTAAAAGTTTTTAAAAATGATAAATGACTCATTGAGCTATAATTTACACACCTTTCTGTATGTATAATGTATTTTAAAAGTCTAGACAAGTGTCTGAGGATTTGAAGAAAGTGGAATGCTTGTACATTGCTGGTGGGAATATAAACTGGTTCAGCCACTAAGGAAAAAAGTATGGCGGTTCCTCAAAATATTAAAAATAGAACTACCATATGATTCAGCGATGCCATTTCTGGGTATATACTCAAAAGAACTGAAAGCAGGGACTTGAACAGATAGTTACACACCCATATTCATGGCAGCATGATTCACAATAGCAAAAGCAACTCCAGTGTCCTTGGATCACGAATGGATAAACAAAACGTGGCATATACATACAATGGAATATTATTCAGCCTTAAAAGTTAAAGAAATTCTGACACACATACAACATGGGCGAACCTTGAGGACATGGTGCTAAATGAAATAAACCAGCCACAAAAGGACAAATACTGTATTATTCCATTTATATGAGGTCCCTAGAAAAGGCAAATAATACCGACAAAAAGTAGAATGGTGGTTGCTAGGAGCTGGAGGGAGGAGAGCATGGGGAGTTAGCATTTACCGGCTACAGCTTCAGTTTTAGAAGATGGAAGAAAGTTCTGGTGATGGATGGTGGGATGGTTGCACAGCAATGTGAAGGTACTTAGTAACACAGAACTGGACACTTAAAAATGGTAAATTTGGGGGCGCCTGGGTGGCTCAGTGGGTTAAGCCTCTGCCTTCAGCTCAGGTCATGATCCCAGGGTTCTGGGAGAGGGAAGCCTGCTTCCTCCTCTCTCTCTGCCTGCTTCTCTGCCTACTTGTGATCGTTGTCGGATAAATAAATAAAATCTTTTTTAAAAATGGTAAATTTTATGTTATGTACATTTCATCACAATTTTTAAAAAGACTACTTAAAAAAAAAAAGACAAAAAAGACAAGTGATGGGGCGCCTGGGTGGCTCAGTGGGTTAAGCCGCTGCCTTCGGCTCAGGTCATGATCTCAGGGTCCTGGGATCGAGTCCCGCATAGGGCTCTCTGCTCAGCAGGGAGCCTGCTTCCCTCTCTCTCTCTCTCTGCCTGCCTCTCCATCTACTTGTGATTTCTCTCTGTCAAATAAATAAATAAAATCTTAAAAAAAAAAAAAAAAGACAAGTGATAAGGGATGAAGTCAGGCTGGAGTACGGGGCTCCTGGGCTGAAGGAGCGGGGATGGGGGGGGTGGGGGGAGGGGTTGGGAAGAGCCAATTGAAGGCTATTAACCTAAGCGGATTAGCGCACAAAACCGGGCTTGGCAGTAACAGAGGCTCCAAGCGAGTGAGTCATCCGCCCCCGAATAGCCGTATCTGCAGTCCCTAGGCCTTCGTGACACATGGCACTGCCCTGGGGACCGGCAGCTAACCTTAGCCACGGGTAGGATGCCTCAAAGACTGCTAAACCTCCGCACTTCCGCTTCACTAAGAGTCCTGTGATTGGCCAGGCTGAAAGGAGCGCCAGCCAATCACCTGCGGGCCCAGGGGGCTTGTGCACCCCCACCCCAGCACGTTGACAGCCACGTGGGCAGCTGCTGGGAAAGCTCCTGCCCCTGGCTCCGGCGCCCAGCTCTGCGCAGGCGCACTTCGTTCTGCTCAGCTGGGACGTGGGTGAGGGCACGCGTGGGTGGTGGTGGTGTCGCCGACCTGGCCGCGGCCTCCGGAGCTCCCAGTGTCCCTTCTCCTTTTGAGGCAGTTATGGCTCTCTTTTTCTTATTTATCTTTATTGAAGTAGTGGATTCAAACACAAGCGTTTACATGGATTTTTTTTTTTTTTTAATTAACACAGAGCCCAACAGTTTGCGTGGAAACCCGATATAAACCCTTTAACGCAGAGTCCTCAAAACAACCCTAGGAAAAATAGCAGCTTCACAGGTTTGGATCCTGGCAGACAGCTCCGTAACTAGGAATGGAGGTTAAAATCACCAGCAGTGAGTCACTGTGACATCATAAGCCCCGGGTATGAGAAGGGAACATCACCTCTCTGGTATCCTTCCCAGTAATGTGAAAACCTCAATCTAATCGACATAAACCAAACTGAGAGGGTCTACACAGTCACTGGCGGGCTCTCTTCAAGAGCGTCTGATCATGAACGACTGAGACTCCGTCACCGACTGGAGAAGTCCAAGGAGACATGACAACATAATGCAATGAGATCTTGGATTGGGTCCTGGAACAGTAAAAGGACCAGCAGAAAACCTGGAGAAAGCCAAATCAAGTCTGTAGTTTATTAATAGTATTGTACCAAGGTTAAGTTCTTAGTTTTAAGAAATGTATTATGGTTATGTAAGATGTTAGCACGGCGGGCAGCAAGGTGAAGGGTATACGGGAACTCAGTGCTATTTTTGCAACTTTTCTGTAAGTCTAAAATTATCTCAAAATAAAAAGCTAAAAAATAAACCTAGGAAACAGGCACTATCAATATGCCCATTTTCCAGAGGAGGAAACTGAATCACAGAGAGGTTAAGATACCTATCCAAGGTCACACAGCCAGGAAGCACAAGGGCATGCCCCAAACCCATGGAATATGGATCCAGGGCTCCCCCCCCCCAACTCTTAACCACAACACCACAGAACTGTTAATGTCATTGACACAAAATGCTGCATACTCTGCCTTTATCTGTGTCTGTCTCACCTGTTCCCTGTTGATGGACCTACAGAGTAATTTTATTAAAAGGCCACTGCAGGGGCACCTGGGTGGCTCAGTGGGTTAAAGCCTCTGCCTTTCGCTCAGGTCATGATCCCAGGGTCCTGGGATTGAGCCCCACATGGGGCTCTCTGCTCAGCAGGGAGCCTGCTTCCCGTTCTCTCTCTGCCTACTTGTGATCTCTGTCTGTCAAATAAATAAATAAAATCTTTAAAAAAATAAAAAAATTAAAAGGCCACTGCAATAAATGTTCTTTTCACAACTACGCTTGTACTTCTTAGGTATATTCTTAAAAAAGAGATTTTTCTGGATCTGAAGGTGTATTAGGTAGCAGGATTCTCCAGAGAAACGGAACCAACAGCAAAGACAAAGACTGTGTGTGTGTGCGCGCAATTATAAGGAAATGACTCACATGATTATGGAGGCTGAGAAGTCAAGTATCTGCAGTTGGCAAGCTGGAGACCCGGGAGAGCAGACGATGTAGTTCTAGTCCCAGTCTGAAGCCCCGAGGACCCAGGGAGCCCATAAGTTCCAGTGTGAGAGCTGGCAGGCTTGAGACCCAGGCTGATGTTCCAATTTTAGTCCAAAAGCAGGAAAATACCAATGTTCCAGCTCAAAGAAGTCACATATAAGGAGTTTCTCTCTTTCTCTCTCTCTCCTTTCTATAGATTTTATTCATTTATTTACTCTTAAAAGATTTTATTTATTTTTGCGTGCACATGAGAGAGATCACGAACAGTGGGGAGGAGTAGAAGGAGAAGCAGACTCCCCGATGAGCAGGGAGCCCAATGCAGGACTCAATCCCGGGACCCTGAGCCAAAGACAGACGCTTAACCACCTAAAGATCTTATTTTTAAGTAATCTCTACCCCCAATGTGGGACTCAAACTCACAACACCAAGATCAAGAATCTCATGTTCTACTGACTGAGCCAGCCAGGTACCCCATGAGGAATTTCTTCTTATTGAACAGAAAAGGTCAGTCTTTTTGTTCTATTCAGGCCTCCAAGTGATTGAGTGGGGCCCATCCATATTGGGGAGGGCAATCTGTTTTACTGTCTATAAATTCAAATACCAATCTCATCCCCAAAATACCCTCACAGACACAGCCAGAATAATGTTTGAATCTCTGGGTACCCTAGGGCCCTATCAACTTGATATGTAAAGTTAAGCACCAGAAAAGGTAAGGACTGGGGCAACAGGGTGGCTTAGTGGGTTAAAGCCTCTGCCTTTGGCTCAGGTCATGATCCCAGGGTCCTGGGATTGAGGCCCACTTTGGGCTCTCTGCCTGGCTGGAAGCCTTCTTCCTCCTCTTGCTCTGCCTGTCTCTCTGGCTACTTGTGATCACTCTCTGTCAAATAAATAAATAAAGTCTTAAAAAAAAAAAAAAAGAAAAGGTAAGGACCTTGTCATTTTGAAAGATATCAACACATCGCCCACACCCATCAACCCCGTTACCACAGCTTCCACAGCACCACCTGTTGTCAAATGTTCTGAATTTTGCCAATCTGGTAGGCTCTTCTTGTTCAAGCAGATGTTTTTCCTACAAAACATCTTGCAAAGCTCACAGCTGGGCAAGGCAGCGGTGGAATGACCTACATAACCCCAGCCACATCCCCCATCCACCCTCCAACTGATCTTCTAGGGGAAGGTTGGTATGGAAACACAAAAGAGACACCCAGCTCCACTGTCTTTAGTCCAGCAAGTGCCTGGAAAGTATGACCTTCCTCTGGGCATGGTTAAACACCAACATTTCAGACAAATGTGGTTTGAGTCCTGGATCACAAGCTTTAATTCCATTTATCCAGGGAGCATTTTTTGTTTGTTTGTTTGTTTGTTCGTTTGTTTGTTGAGCCCCTGTTGAGTGCAGACACTGTACTGGCCACTAGAGTCAGAGCAGTGAACAAAACAAGCAAAGTCCAGGGGTGCATGGATGGCTCAGTTGGTTAAGCAACTGCCTTCAGCTCGGGTCATGATCCTGGAGTCCCAGGATGGAGTCTGACATTGGGCTCCCTGCTCAGTGGGAAGTCTGCTTCTCCCTCTGACTCTCCCCCTCTTGTGCTCGCTCTCTCTCTCTCATTCTCTATTTCTCTAACAAATAAAATCTCACAAACAAACAAAAACCAAACAAAGCCCAGGATCTGTGGAGCTTTATATTCTCATAGGATGAAATAGAAGTAAGCAAAAGGAGATGATAAGAAAAAGAAAGTCTGGAAGCGACATAGAGAGCGGTGTGGTTTTTAAAATTTATCTAATTTTTGTCATTAAAATACACTTAACATACAATGTCATATTAGTTTCAGGTGTAAACGGGGGCTTTAAAAATGATATACTGTTAAAGATTTATTTATTTATTTGACAGAACTCAAAAGAACACTAGCAGGGGGAGTGGCAGAGAGAGAGGGAGAAGCGGGCTCCCTGCTGAGCAGAGGTTTAACCAACTCAGCCACCCAGGTGCCCCGTTAAAAATGATTTTTTTAAGTAAAAGTTTTTATGGAGGCAGACATAGCTAGGTCAGGTGCAAACGCTAATTCAGTAGTTCCTCGTGCCCCTCTTTTCCCAGTCAGTCTGAGGGCGGGAGATGCTATTGTCTTAGAGCAGGTCTGGAGCAAGGAAGGCCTCTCCAAAGTGAGTGACATTTGAGCAGAGGAAGTAAGGGAGGGGCCATGCAGGCATCTTTTGGAAATGTGTCCACTGGAAGGCACTGCTAGTGTGTGTGTATGTTAGATGGCCCTGAGAGAAAGGAAGGTTTGGGGGCTCTCCAAAGAGTAAGGCAAGGCAGAGATTTTCTTTTCATGACTGTCCTAGATCCTTCGGGTAAACTCCATTTCTTATGAGATCCCACCTTTCATTTATATGGGAAACTGAGGCACAGAGGCGCTGGAGCTTGGGAAACACCAGAGAGGAGTTAAGTAGGGGACTGAGCAGGGGGCCAGTAATGTTGGGGGGGGGTGTCCCCAGGGGTTGGACCTCTGGATGGGTTCAGCCTTCTTGTTCTGCTTCTGCCCCATCAACCAGACAGAGACACACAGAAAGACAGAAACACAGAGACATCGAGTGAAAAAAACAGTGATTTAGAGAGGTGAAACAGAGACCCGGGGATGGCAAGATATTGGAGAGAGACGGGAACAGAGAGAGAGAGTGAGACAGTGAGATAGGCAGATTCATATACAAAAACAGAAAAAGACTAGGCAAGGTCGAGACGGGCAAACTGCAACCTAGAGACAGCAAGAGCTGCAGACACAGAATCCGAGGGACACTCCAGACCCAGAAAGGGCCACCCCCTAGGGAGACCCCGGGCTGCCCCGTCGGGGGACGCGCCACGAGCGTCCCCGCCCCGCCCCCGTCGTGCCTGGGCCGTGACTTCAGAGTCCGCGCGGATTCTATAAATGGCCAAGCGGCCGCTGGCCGGGGGCGGAGCCGACTGAGTCAGCGCTTTGCGTCACCGCCGGCTCGACCCCGCCAGGCCGCGGCCCCGCCCTCGCCGCTCCTGGGCCGCCAGGGGGCGCCGGCCGCCTGCTCTGTCACGGCGCCGGCTCTCACTTGCGTAGTAGCGACCCGCGCGGCCCAGCCCGGGCAGAGGTGGGGCGGGGAGGGGCCGCGCCACTCCGCGTGGGCAGGATCCGGGAATCTGCGCGTTCGAGTCCTGGCCGCATCGCTCTTGTGCTGTGCAACGCCAGGCGCTCGTCTTCACCTCTCTGTGCTTCATACAGGCCCCACCTCCGAAGGCTGTTGTGAGGAATGTGTTAACAGACCCAATGCACTCAGAATATAGCAGGAGCTAATTGTTAGTTCATTCTCCCTTGTCCTATTTTAGTCCCCTTGTCCTTAGCATACTGGTTTAACCCAGTGGTTCACAAACAGGAAGGATATGCCCTCCTCCCTCCCCCCCCCCCCCGCCCCCGAGGGACATTTGGCAATGTCTGGAGACATTTCTGTTTGTTAAGACTAAGGGAGTAGATAGAGGCCGGAGATGCTGTTTAAAGTCTTATCCAGCCTTGATGTCCACAGTGCTGAGGGTGAGAAACCCTGACAGCCTGGCGACATTAGGCACAGGGCCTGGCTTCAAATTCTGCTCTGCCACTTGGAAAGGGATTCCATGCTCCGTGCCTCAGTTTCCCCATCTGTAAAGTGTGCATAAAAACAGCATCCATTTCTGAGGGTGTTGTGAAGCATGAATTGATACACATACAGTAATTGGAACAGGGCCTGACATTAGCATGTTACAGCCATGCCCTAAGCATATGGCCAGCAAACTGTATGTCCTTAAGATATCTTCAGTGTTTGGCAGGTTGCTGAGATGTCTGTCGTTCAAGGGTCACTAATGTTGCCTTGACATAAGTGGCATGATGTGGTCTTGTCATCAACCTCTGTGGTCCTGGGGCTGTTTGCAGGTGTTTCCTCCAGGCCACCCTGGCTGGGACAGGGAAACACAGGGGGTGTCCGCGGCCTGAAACCTACTAACACAGTCACTCCATGATGACCCACAGGTAGATGGAGAGGGTGGCATCCAGGATCTCTGCTCCCCCAGATCCTTATGAGGGACTGGAGGGGACAGAAGGGGGGTGCCAGATGTTCATTGGAAATATTACAATTTTGTGTCAGCCACTACACAGTGAGTACGCACTATCCATCAGTGCATTACATAGACGTGGCAGCAGAGGCCCACTTAGAGCTTAGAGACCGTTGGTGTCTCAGGTTAAACCCAGGGTGATGCTCACTAAGCTACCACAGGCTGCAGGGAGACCTCAGAGATGACCTCAGAGATGAGGAGAGATGGCCTCAGTGACCGACACAAAGAAACCAGGAGGCCTAGCCAGAGGTCCAATGAACAGTAGAGGGTCGGCAAGGTTGGGGAACACTTCATCTCTTATGACCATGCCCCCCTCCCAAATAATAACCCAGGCTGCCCCCCTAGGTGGAAACAATGACACAATCAGCTCCCAATACCAAGGCCCTGACATCACGGGGTGGGGGGGGGATGGGGGAGGGAGGAGGATGGCCGAGGTTGGGGGGGGTGCCCCGCCCCTTGGCAGGCCCCTGCGGCCAATGGGAGGGCCTTGGAAGAGGCCCGGGCCGCCTCCGGAGCTTCAAAAACATGTGAAGAGGGAAGAGGTTGCAGAAGGAGCCTTAGCAGCTGCCTCGGTTCTCAGAGGGTCCTTGGAGCTACTGCCACTGCCGCCCACCGCGAGCCAGCATGTCCTCTGCTCACTTCAACCGGGGCCCTGCCTATGGCTTGTCTGCTGAGGTCAAGAACAAGGTAAGGCCCCCCCCAATGGGTCGTCAGCTGAGGTCAGGAATGAGGTAGGGCCCCCGCCTGGCCCACACACCCTAGCAGGCCAGAGGCCCACTCTTGGGGTTCCCTGGACCCCCTCTTGCCTATCCCATGTGACTTGGAACCAGAAAGGGAAAAAGGACAGATACAGGGTAGGGTCCGCCTTAATCCCCACCCTGAGCATCCCAGAGCCCTCAGCTACTGTTGGGGGGCGGGCAAAATGGGGTCATACAGGCAACCACAGGTCAACCGAGGGAGTCGGTCTCTTGTAAAGATCCCCACTTGATCAGAATCTTCTGTTAATCTGTCACCTGTTGCTTATGTGTTCCTGGGGTGCTGGGAAAGGGCTTGATTTTCCTCACACACCCCCATCTCGGAAGGAAACCGGAGAGTGCTTTAGAGCTGGGATTCTGGGGAGATCCTGAAGGGAGAGGCAGACAGCTGGGGAGATCAGTGTTGTGTGAGCATTAGGGACACGGCAGGGGTCTCCTAATTTTGAGCTGGAAAAATATCCAGACACCGCCTTCCTGATACGGCTGAGTATACTGAGGTCCCGAGAGGAGAGGCGAGGAGCTTGGGTTTCTACATAAAGGAGTTTCAGAACTAGGATCCTGGCCTCACGTCCCTGGAAACACACACACACCACGGAATGGGGTTCAGCTTCTCCAGGGCAGTGAACTTCCAACTCCCTGGAATGCTCCCGTGAGCGTTGCCAGGAGAGGAGTCCCAGCGCCCCATTTGACAGAGGGGATCATTGAGGCCCAAGGTGGCTTTTCCCAGCGTACAGGGAGGAAGTGGGGAGCTGGGATTGGATCCTGGGTCGGGGGATCCTCGCGGCTGGAGGAGGGGGCTGGTGGGGGGCGGGTGCTCGGGCCAGGCGGGATCCAGCGCCCCCCTCCTCCCCCCGGCGCCGGCCCCAGAGCTGCGCGAAGCCGCCGCGCCATATAAGGCGGCCTCAGGGAGCCCGGCCCGCGGGGCCGCGCTATATAAGGGCGGTTTGCTTTATAAAGCCGGGCTGGTGGGGAGGGGGGCGGCAGGGCCGGGGCCAGGTGAGGGGACTCCCTCTCCCACCTCCTCCTCCCCCAGCAGAAGGGCCAGCTGGGTCCCCCAGAGTCTTGGAAGCCTGTCTGGGCTGGGGCGGAGGGTTCTGGAGAAACGGAGGGGGCAGGGTTGGGGGGGTGGGGAGAGGGTGAGAGACGCAGACAGAGATTCTGGGAGCCTGAGACTTGAGAGGGACGGATGGGGAGGGGAAGCCGGGAGCCAGATAAGACTGAGACAGGGATGGAGAGGCCGAGAGAGGAGACAGACGAGCCCCACCCCCACAGAGGCAGGGAACCTGGAGTCGGAGACCAGAGCGACTGGCGGGAGAGAGGGGCGTGCCAAGCGCCCTGACCCAGCCAGACACGAAGAGATGGGGACAGGAAGACAGGGCCGTGGAAAGACAGAGCTGGGGAGAGACAGAGGCCATGGGGATGGGGATGGAGAGAGAGAGAGAGAGAGATACAGCCATGCGTGCATGCGGCCAGGATTAAGACAAAGACAAGCCCCCCCCTCCAACCCCAAGCCTCCAGGGAGAGCCCAGGGGATGAGGACCTAGGGAGACACTGAGGCATACAGACATGCAAGACAGAACAGTCCCAACGCAACGCAGGACTCAGAGCCACCTCCCTAAGGCTCCTCCTCCCCTGCTTGAGGCGCCCAGGGTCCCAGCAGAGGGTTGGGGGGGCAGGGCGGGGGGTCGGGGGGGGGAAGCTAAGCCCCAAGTTTGGCTTGGAGGGGGAACCGAGAAGCCAGGCACCGCCCCCCCCCCAGCTGAGTACCCCGCTCTCCACCCTCCCCTTGTCTTCATCCTCTGGTGCCAAACCTCAGAATGTCCGGAATGGCCCCCTGGGCAGGTGCCACCTCAGCCCTGGCCCTCAGCCCACTTCAGCGCCCCCATGGACGCTGGGGCAGAATTGCCTTCATTGGGAAGGGATGAGAAAGATCAGGCCTAGGGAACCTTGAATTGGGTCCGGGGAGCTAAGTCTGCTCCCCAATGCATCCTTACCACCTTTTCTGTGTCCCCCACCCCCAGCTAGCCCAGAAGTACGACCACCAGCGGGAGCAGGAGCTTCGAGAGTGGATCGAGGGGGTGACAGGGCGCCGCATTGGGAGCAACTTCATGGACGGCCTCAAAGATGGCATCATTCTTTGCGAGTGAGTGGAGCTGGCTCTGCCTGGGCTGCCCCCGATCTGGGCATTGATCCCTTCCCCCTCCCCCACTCAACTGGGAGCTCAGAGCTGGGTTAGGCACTTTATAGCTGAAGCCCTGAAAGAGCGGTGGTAAAGAATCATTGTACCCATTTCACAGGGAAGAAAACAGAGGCTCAGTTCAATAAAACACATCACCCAGAGTCCCGTTCTGTTCCCAACAGAAATGACCAGAATCTAGGCTTAACCACCATGCAGAGAGGGCAGGCCCATTTATGGTCTCCAGAGTTCCAAGAAAGAGGTTCCAAGAAAGAGTTCCAAGCATAGTGTGCTCAAGGAGCAGCTAAAAGGCAGCGGGCAACAAGGGCCTTTCGTCACTGGCTTGGTGACAAGAGAATTATGCCATGGTAATTTGAGTAGGTCTTGGTTTTCTACTCTTCTCAGAACTTAAATCACCGAGAGGAATGTTTCCCTGGTTCCAGATTCCACAGTGACACTACTGCAGGATAGGGCCCTGAGGCCATTGGGGTCCTGTCTGTATCTCTGAGTCTCATCCAGGGCAGGGTGACTGTGATGGCCAAAGAGTGACCTTGGGAAGCTTCCCAATGGTGCAGGCATAGCAAGATCTAGGTGCTAGAAAGGTGGCACGGTGTGGAGATGTTGTTCTACCATATCCAGTGGGAATAAGGAGGACGGGGACATCTTGGTGTCCCAGCTCAGACAGGATTGCTCGGGCCTTAAAGATCTAGAACTACCCACCCACTCAGTCATTCATGCACCAAGAATTTACGGAGCACCTGCTGTGTGCCCCCTCTAGGCACTGGGGAAAGTAAACAAAACAGACTCACCTCTGAGCCCACATAGAGCTGGAGTCCCAGAGGGGGAGAGTGATCAAGTAATTAATGAAATAATCCAGTACTTGCCTGTGGTGGCAAGTGCCATGGAGAAGAGAAGCAGGGAAGGATGGGGGAGGGGAGGGGCGGGTAGAGCAAGGGGTTGCTGCTTTGCACAGAATGGTCTGAGAGGTCTTTCGGAAGAGGTAGCATTTAAGCAGAATCTTGGATGAAGTGAGTGAGGGGGCTGGGAGGGCATCTGAGGAAAGAGTGGGCCAGGCTGAGGGAGGAGGAGAGGGACAGCTGTGCAAAGGCCCTGAGGTGTGAGCAAGCATCTTGTGTTGAAGGAACAGTGAGGAGAGATTAGGGGAAGTGGAGGGAGTTAGCTGGGGGTCTTTTAGTCACGCTAAGGATTAGGATCTGTATGCTAAAGGGAGACTGGGAGGCAGATCTGAGCTGGGAGTAGCTAGAATTATTTTGGAAAGGCTATTCTAGCTACGAGAGTCTGCAGGGGACAAGGTAGAAGCTGGACACCACAGGAGGCCCCTGCAAGAGCCCCGGAGAGACACACCGGGCAGCTCAGAGCAGGGCAGAGGTGGCAAGGAGCCATAGGCTTCTGAATATCTTCCGAAGGCAAGAGCCAATGGCCATGTGGAGGGGTTGGGTGTGGGAATGGGAGAAAGGGATAGGAGAGTCAAGTGCAAATCTGACGGCTTTGCCTGAGCCCCTGGGAGGGTGTGTTTCCTGAGCCTGGGAGTATGGAGGGAGCTGAGTTGGGGGAAGTGGGTGCCAGGAGTCTGGAGTGGGGTGTCTTTGATTCAAGATGCCATGGAGGGCGCTGGACTGGGGACTGGGAGGCCCGGCTGCAGGGAAATAGGGGGGAGTTGGGCGGATCAGTGGCATTGAAGGGCGAGAGACTGGAGGAGATCAAGGCGGTGAGTGTGGCCAGAGAAGGGAAGTCCGAGGCCTGAGCTGTGGGCTGTCCACAGTGCAGGTACCCCCTAAAGCTCAAGGAGATGGAAACGTGGTTGCCAGGGAGATGGGAGCGCAGCGGGAGACTTGCTTAGGGGGGGATGAGGGGGCTTTCTGCTAGAGACCTGAGCCCAGCTTCCGGGAGGTTCGTTCTCCATCTCAGCGCTGCCTACGTGTGCGGGGTGGATCGGGGGCTGCGGCTGGGCTGGCTGTGGTAGGAAAAGGCAAGATGGCCACTGGCTGTCATTCCTACCCCTTTGCCCACGGCGTTGGGCATGGGTGCGGAGGGCGGGGCTCACCTTTCTCCCTGCCCTCGCTGACCCCTTGTAGGTTCATCAATAAGCTCCAGCCAGGCTCCGTGAAGAAAGTCAATGAGTCGACCCAAAATTGGCACCAGGTGAGCCCAGGCTCTGTTTTACCTCTCTCAACCCCTGGCCCATAGCCTCTCAGCCCCCCCACCGTGCTCCCCCTCCACTGACCGCCTCCTGCTCCCCTCCAGCTGGAAAACATCGGCAACTTCATCAAGGCCATCACCAAGTACGGGGTGAAGCCCCACGACATTTTTGAGGCCAACGACCTGTTTGAGAACACCAACCACACCCAGGTGCAGTCCACCCTGCTGGCGTTGGCCAGCATGGTGAGTGGGGCCGAAGGGTAGGGGTGTGGGGCTGGGGCGGGGGTGGCTTTGGAGGGTCTAGGCTGTGAGGGGGGACACCCAAAGGCAATGTGGGTGGGAGGGGGAGAGAAGGAGCCAGGGGGGGACAATGTAGCCCTGAGGCTCCCCCGCCAGCCCGCTGCTTCCTTCGCCCTCTCCAGGCCAAGACGAAAGGGAATAAGGTGAATGTAGGGGTGAAGTATGCAGAGAAGCAGGAACGGAAATTTGAGCCAGAGAAGCTAAGAGAAGGGCGGAACATCATCGGGCTGCAGGTACTGGCCCTTCCTCACCGGGGTCTTGCTGCTGAGCTGAGCAGGGATGGGGATGGGAGGGGTGGGGGGCATCGAGGCGGCCAGGAGGGCACCCAGGTCCTGCAGGCTTTGTGGCACAGAATATTTGGCTTTAACTCACACGTATGGTAGGTACCACGCTTGCCATTTTCGTACCTTAACTCACTCCTCCACACAGATGGGGGAACGGGGGCCTGGAGAAGCGAGCTCACTTGCCGGGACTGCCCAGGAAGATAAGTGGCTGGGCTGGGGCTCGAACCCTGGAGGTCAGGCCCTGGTGCTCTGAACCACTTACAGATCATGGGACATGCCTTCTCTAGGCCTCAGTTTCCAGTCCGGACCCCTGAGACTGGACGCCGTGGCTTGTTAGAGGGCCGCGCAGGCATCCGGTGACATGTGATGTCTCATGGCTGGGGGTGAGGCTCTCTGCGATCTTTGGGGTGACTCTCCTTCTGCTTTGCTAGATGGGCACCAACAAGTTTGCCAGCCAGCAGGGCATGACGGCCTATGGCACCCGGCGTCACCTGTACGACCCCAAGCTGGGCACGGACCAGCCCTTGGACCAGGCCACCATCAGCCTGCAGATGGGCACCAACAAAGGAGCCAGCCAGGTGTGTGAGGGGGGATCCTGGGGTGGGGCTGGTGGGGCCCCAGTCCTCCGCGGTTCCCCCCTCCCCCGCCCCCACCCCAGGCCTGACCTCTCTGCCCTCTGCAGGCCGGCATGACTGCACCTGGGACCAAGCGACAGATCTTCGAGCCCGGGCTGGGCATGGAGCACTGTGACACGCTCAACGTCAGCCTGCAGATGGGCAGCAACAAGGGGGCCTCGCAGAGGGGCATGACGGTGTACGGGCTGCCGCGCCAGGTCTACGACCCCAAGTACTGCCTGACGCCCGAGTACCCGGAGCTGGGCGAGCCCACCCACAACCACCACACGCACAACTACTATAACTCCGCCTAGGGCCCTGGGCCCCCACCCCGCCTTCCCCACCAGGGAGGCTGGCTGCTGCTCTCGGCAGGGCCAAGCTGGCCCCGCCGACCCCCTCCCCCTGCATGGCGTCCTCCAGCCCCCTGGCACCTGCCTACAGGGTTAGCGTTTGGGGGGGCAGACTGGGGGGAGTTGTAGGTTGGGGGGGAAGGGAGACCCTCTTCCCCGGAGCGCCGCAGGATTCTACATTGAGCCGGGTGTGCCCAACAGCACCCAAAGGACGCACTAAGCGCAGCTACCCCAGCTGTCCCCCCTCCACTTCCTCCCAGGTGGGTCCCCGCAGGACAAGAGGTCCCCCCAAGCAAAGCCCCCAGAGCCCAGGCTCGGCCTGCCCCCACCCCATTCCCGCAGTGGGAGCAAAGTGCATGCCCAGAAACCCAGCGGACACACGCGGTTTGGTTTGCAGCGACTGGCATGTGTGGATGTGACAGCGGCGTTTGTCAACGCGAGCACTTTCTTTTTCTATTTCACTGGAGCACAATAAACAGCTGTAAAATCATTGCCTCGGGGCTGCTCTGTCCTGGAGCTGCGTGGCTCTGGCGCATGCGCCGACAGCCAGGCCTCAGAAGCGCTCCGTCTCCCCCCATACGCTGGGGCGCGGGCACACATACCACACACACCGTGAGATAGACAGACAGACACACACATGGAGCCCACAGCCCTCGGCTGGACCCAGGACAGGCACGCACTCACACACAAAATCCACACGCACGCACTGGTGTGTACAGTGTGCATATACTCTGCAGCCTTGGGCACACACACACTCCCCTTTCACAGACAGATTCATGCAGGACCCGCTTCCATTCAAGACACATCAACACACAGCCTCCCCCCCTCAACACACATGGTACCCACACACACGCTCAGCTCTGGCGTGCCTCTCTGGGAAGCCTGGGGTTGGGGTGAAAAAGCGCCCTAGCACTGGGACAGGCACAATGGGGTGTGAATCACGGTTCCGCTTCCCACTAGCTGGGTGACCTGCGGCAACTTGCTTGCCTTCCCTAGGCCCATTTTCCCATCAGGAAGAGGACAGACAGCCTCCTGGGGACAGGGGGAGGTTGACATGAAACAGATGGGGGATGACATTTGGCACTGACTGATGAAAATGGACAAGCCGGGTCCTGGAGGCTCCTGTGGGCAGCAGGGCCCCTTCCGCCATGGGAGGGCAGGTGGACAGGTGGGAGGAGATGAGGCAGTGGAGGACGTGGGCACTTTGGGGGCCCAGAGCAATGGCCCTTTGAACACTGGCACGGAGCCAGTGAGTAGCATTGCCTGGCACAGCTGCCCTGTGCACTCGGCTCACCTCTTAGGGCTGATTCCTGAGCCTGGCCTGCCAGCCCAGGGCCCTAGGAATGTGTGGACAGCCTCAACCTCCCCACATTTCAGAGGGGACCCTGTCTTCCCAGGGATGTGGGCCCTATGTCATCCTGCCTGGAAGCCACCACCTGCAGAATTCTAAGGAGAGAATGCAGCCATGGCGGGGAGGGGGTTAGAGAACAGTGCTCTTCCCTTCCTTCCCCATAGCAGGGATGATGCTGGGACACGGGGACTTGCAGAGACAGACACCAGACGACCGACACGCACAGACGCATGCAACCCCTGGGGCCTCGTAAAAGGGATTCCAGGCGCTCTTGGCCTGTCCAGGGCAAGTCCTGCTCCCCCAGGACCAGCCTGGGGAAGCTATGCCGAGGAGGATCCACGCCTGGCCCAGGGCCTGCCTCCTCGGGAAAACAGCACCATATTAGCACTTGGCCTGTGTGCTTGGGGTGGGCGGGCCCTGGAAGCCAGAGGAATGAGCCCCCTTTCTGCTGGACCCCTGAGGGCACCCCCCGACCCAGGCTCCTGTCCATGGCTCTGCCCACCCCCACTGGCTCCTTCCTGGGCCAGATGACCTTACCTGGGACTTTGGAGGGGGAGGTGGGAACACCAGGGAAGGGCATGTCAGGGGCTGGGTGGGCCTGTGGGGGTGGGCCTGTGTGTGGGGGGGTGCATGCCAGACCCAGCGCCTGGCCTAGTAGCCCAGGCTTTCAGCCAGCTCAGCATCTCCCTCCCTTGGCTGTTCACACCCCTTACTGCCCTGGGTGGGTTCCAGAGTCATTCAAACCTAGGCACTATGCTGGGGCCCTTCCAGCCTCAGCATGGTCCAGAAGGTTCCATCATCCTTCCTGCTATACCAAGGAGGAACGCAAAGCACAGGTCACCTGGTGCCCAGGCTGGAGGCTGGGAGCAGGTGCCGATCAGCCCCAGGCAGCCAGAGCACCAGGATCTCCATAACTGCGGGACTGCCTAAGGCCACCGTGCAACACACAGCTGGTCACCATAAGCTGGGTTCAGAGGCATTTTTTTCCAGAATCACCAAGCGATTCACTCAATTGCACCATGACCTAGAGGCCATATCAGGTCCCACAGGATAAGGGCTCCATCTCATGAGACTGTCCCTCTGCTTTTGGGCCCATTGCCAAGTCCAGGTTGTCACCTGTGCTTCTGATCCATCAGTAATAGGTCAGGGCTTCCCATGACCACCTCCCCAGGTTTGACTCAGTTACTAGAGTGGCTCACAGAACTCAGGGAAACATTGTATCTTACTAGATTAGCAGTTTATTAGAAAAGAACATAAATCAGGAACAGCCAGAGGGAAGAGGCCCCTAGGCCGAAGTGCGGCGCACGGAGCGTGCAGCTCCCACTCCCTCTGCAGGTGCCCCGCTCTGCCGGCAGCTCCACAGCTCGCCAGCCCCGAGCTCAGCGGATCTCACTGAAGTCTTTATACAGCTTAACCTGCAGCTCTCCTTGATCTCCTCAGAGCGCGTGGGAGTTACTGAGGGGCCCACCTGGTGAGCACACCGTCTTTTTGGTGACCAGCATCAACTCAGGTGTGTTCAAAAGGAGCACTGTTGAGTGACACCATCATTCAGGAAACTGCAAGGGTTTGAGGAACTCTGTGCCAGGAACCAGGGACAAAGGCCACTATTTATTGTACCTCGCACGTGCAGCTGGCCCCATGTCCAGCCTTCAGTGACCCCTCATCGCCCCTGGAAAAAGGTCCCTTCTGTGGACCCTACCCTCTTCTACCGTGCTCTCAATTCCTCCCCAAGGAATCTGCGAGCTGCTCCCTCAGCCTGGACCCTGGACTCACAGGAAGACAGACTCTGGGCCATGAAGCCAGGCCTCCCGGGCTCAATGCCCAGCTCTGCAGCCTTCTGGCTGGGGGACTTCAACCAGTAACTTGCCATTTCTGGCCCAATCTGTCACCTGTGAGCCTGGAGCACCTGCCTCATGGGGGGACAGGGTGGGCCTGGAGTGTTACTTCTGTCAGGTCACCCCCCCACCCCAGGAAGCTGCCTCTGATCGTCCTGATCAACCTCCCACCCCACCCCAGGCTCCACTGGTCCCATTTTGTTGTGCGTAAGTGCCTGGCCAGATGTCCGTGGGTTCCTTGGGCCCAGCACTGCCCTGGTTTCACCCCGAATGCGTGTCACGTGGACAAGATGGGACAGTTTGGACTAACCAAACCCCATCTCCAAAGGCCCGCTGGGCCACCTCCAAATGTCTCTGTCTCCTCCTCTCCCTCACTGAGCCCCTGGGCCTGACCCAGAAGCCAGGAAATCACAGGGAGGCAGGAGTTTGCATCGGCTGTTTTATTTAAGGGCTTGTGGCTGACAGCTAGCCCCGACCCAGCCCCTTCTCAGCTACAAAAGCAACTGAACATGAAAAGGGGCTGTTCTGCCAGGGCCTGGCCAAGGGGGCTACGGGACCGTGGCTCTCAGTCTCAGGCCACAGGCCTTGGAAGGCAGGGAAGGAGGGAGGGCAGTCCAGTTCAAACGGGCAAGGTGCTGGTGAAGTGGCTGAGGAGGCCGGAGGGTCCCGAGGCAGCCTCTGCTGGCCTTGCCCTTGCCCAGGAGGTCAGGACACCGGTTCCAGGCAGGAGCAATCAAGTTCAAGGCTTTCAGAGCCCAGTGATGCACTTCAGACCCCCAGGGGGCCCAACAACCCCACCTCACCTCCAGTCCCTGCCCACAAGCACACCGCCAAGGTCACACTTACAACCGCACTCACTCACAGCCACACACACTCCATATCCGCAGAGGGCTGGGAAGGCCCTGGACCCACACCCTGGACCCTGGAATGTCTCTGGACTGGCAGCCAAAGGGGCAGGTCCATGGCAGGTGGCGCTGCCAGGGGAGCGGGTCCTCTGCGTCGCTACTGATTGGCTGCCTCACAGGCATCTATCCAATCGCTGTACACGTCCACTGGTTCTGACAAGTCTAGGCCGCTGAAGTCAAGGACGACCGGTGGCACTGGGCCCCTTCCCCGTATACACCTCTCAC
The DNA here is from genome assembly GCF_964662115.1 of Mustela nivalis. Lineage (NCBI taxonomy): Eukaryota > Metazoa > Chordata > Mammalia > Carnivora > Mustelidae > Mustela > Mustela nivalis. The sequence continues at coordinate 207,855,633 of NC_139020.1, read as the reverse complement.
TGGTATCAGCCAGGTCCCCGCCCTGCACCCTACGGAAACCAGCAGGTGGCTCCTCTTCCCCTGGGCAGCCCCAGCCCTGCACTGCGGCAAAGAGCAGGGCCAGATGAGCAGAGACCTGAGTCCGGTCCCTCTGCTCCTGGCCAGGTGCCCTGGGGCAGCCCACCTGGGGCAGGGGAGCCCTGACTGCCCCCAACCCTTCCCACCCGACCCCACCTTCCAGGAAAAGCCTGGTTTCCCAAGGATACATGTGATGGGCGTCTGGAATTCCTCTAGGCACACGGTACAAGAGATGACTCCAGTGTTGCGGGCACGATCCCTGGAAGAGGAGGAGGGGGAGAGACTGTGAGTAAAGGAGCCTGTGTCTCTCGGTGATGATCCCCCCACCTGGGAAGGCCTGGGGCAGAGAGGAGGATGGTGGGAGCAGGGAAGCCGCCGCCCGACTTTGGGAGGAGGGAGGAGGCCGGGGCCCCCACTCACATTTTTACGTCACAAGACTTCTCGTGGTTGCAGAAGGGGCAGGTGAACTGGGTCTCTAGGGTGCCGGTCATCTTCTTTTTGGGGGGTGGCTTCCGTTTTGACTTTCTGCGCCCCATGTCTGAAGGACGGCAAACCTGGGGGGGGCGGTGGGAGCGGAAGTCAGCAACTCGGGGAATCCACAGAGCCCTCCAGCTTGATGCTCTAGGAGGCAGGCTGGGAAGGCGGCCTGGCTGGCACCTCAGGCCCTGCCCCTGAGGGAGAAGGCGCCCAGTCCCCAGGCAGGTGGACAGTCCGGGCACACTCTGGGCAGGGGCCATGGCAGCAGGCTCTGGCATCAATCAGGAAGCCCGAGTTCTTTTTTTTTTTTTTTTTTTAATTTTTAAATTTTTAATTTATTTGACATAGAGATCACAAGTAGGCAGAGAGGCAGGCAGAGAGAGAGAGAGGAGGAAGCAGGCTCCCTACCGAGCAGAGAACCCGATTTGGGACTCAATCCCAGGACCCTGAGATCCTGACCTGAGCTGAATGCAGAGGCTTAACCCACTGAGCCACCCAGGCACCCAGGAAGCCTGGGTGACCCCAGGCTGGTGACTTAAATTCTCTGTGCTTCAGTTTCCTGTCAGTAAAACAGAGATGAAGCTGCTATTTCAGAGGGGTCTTGTGGAGCTGCTACGACACATGATAAGTGAAGTAAGTACAGGACCTGGCCCGTCCATCACTGGCGCCCAAAAAGGACGCCACTGTTCCTGGTGAGGACGACACAAGGGACTCCAGCCGACCAGCTGCACAGGGCTGGGCAGGGCCTAGGCACTCAGAAGCCGATGATTTTAGGAGCAGCTGCTCCTCTCGTCAAAGGGACATGCAAGGAAGGAACGACACTCAAGGCATTTGACAGATTCTCGGGATGAACCTCCTGGGCTGCTCTCCACAGATAAAGAACTGGTGGGCAGAAGAGATGGGAGAAGCATCAAGTCTACAGAAATGCCACATACCAAGTCTGAGGACAGGTGCCTGAGGCCAACATTTGGGGACTACACAGGTGGGGTGAGGAGCAGGGTAAGGAGGGAGGAGGGGCAGGTGGGGGGGTTTGGACGGAACCTGGGGGCAGTGAGGAGAGGAAGGATGAAATCTCTCTCTTTTTTTTTTTTTTAATAAAAGATTTTCTTTATTTATTTGACAGAGAGAGAGAGAGAGATCACAAGTAGGCAGAGAGGCAGGCCGTAGGGAGGAGAAGCAGGTTCCCCGCTGAGCAGAGAGCCCGATGCGGGGCTCGATCCCAGGACCCTGAGACCATGACCCGACCTGAAGGCAGAGGCCTAACCCACTGAGCCGCCCAGGTGCCCCCGAAATCTCTGCCTTTCTAAGGCATCATGGAGAACCGGGCAGAGGTCTGGATGAAGCCAGAACCAGGGCTGGGCTGTTCAGCGAGGAGGGACCTCAGTGGCTCAGAGTCTGAGATGCGTCAGCTGAGTGGGTGTGGCGAGAGGAGGGGTCCAGGATGACTCCCACAATGGTGGCGGATGGAGAGGGTGAGTGGGAGAGAAGGTGGCATCGTTCTCTGATGTCTAACACACAGGAAGAACAACACATCTTGGAATGTCCAAGAACAGACATCTTGGAAGCAGGGGGGACCACTGAGCACATCTCCCATGCCAGACACTGTGCTCAGGGCTCCATGATCACCGAACCTGGGAGTGCCTTCCCAAAGCACTCTCCCCCCTTGCTGCTGCCCCTCTCCCCAGTCCGTGTGGCTTTAACTATTCCACACTGACTCGAGAGGCCAGAAGCCTGCCACAATCAACAGAAAAATAAATTTCACTCATATTTAGTGATCGCTCTCTACATCCCATCCTCATTCTTGACCTGGGGTGTTCCCAATTCTCAGAGTGTCCAGAAGTAGTCACACAGAATACCCACAAGCCCCAGGAACCCCCCATTCTGCCTCCCCTCCTTTGCTCTGAATCCCACCAATGCTGTCTCTCTCCTCTAGCTCATTAACAAACACAGTTATTATATACATCCTTAAAAACCACCACCTCATGGGGCACCTGGCTGGCTCAGTGGGTTGAGCGTCTAACTCCTGATTTACGCTCAGGTTATGAACTCAGGGTCACGGGACGGAGTCCCGCGTAGGACTCCCTGCTCAGCACACAGTCTGCTTGAGATTCTCTCTCTCTCCCTCACAAGCTGGAGCGCTCTTTCTAAACAAAAAGACAACCACCTCTTCACTCTCTGGGCTTTTCTAGAAGAGCTGTCTGCACTCACTGTCTGCATTCATTTCCTCCCACTCTCCCCCTACCTCCCCACCATTCTGCTCATCCCCGCCTCAGGGCACTGAACACTGTTGGTCCCTCTTCCCACCCTTCCCCCTGCGGTTCTCAGAACTCACTGATGGCTCCTTTCGGTTTCTGCTGCTACTGCTCCCCCCAGCCCCAACGTCTCTAATGGTACATGAGCCCCCAAGGTCAATCTTTGGGGGTCTACTTCATTTGCATTCACCTCCGTGGAGATCTCGCCCCACCTCAGGGCTTCAAATGCCTCCTCTATACTGATGCCTCCTGATCTCACCATCCTCAGTGTCTCCTCTCAGCCGCAGACTGGCTCGTTTAACTGCCTCGGCTACACCTTCACCTGATGCTAAGACACATTTAAACATAACTCAGCAGCTTGGTTTTTGTTTGTTTGTTTTGTTTTAATTTATTTGACAGAGATCACAAGTAGGCAGAGAGGCAGGTGGTGGCGGCGCGGGGGGAGCAGGCTCCCTGCCGAGCAGAGAGCTGGATGTGGGGCTCGATCCCAGGACCCTGAGACGAGGACCTAAGCAGAAGGCAGAGGCTTAACCCACTAAGCCACCCAGGCACCCCAGCAGCTTGGTTTTGGGATGCTCTTCTGGTCTTCCCCATCTCAGCAGACAGCAAATCCATCTATCCAAAAAAACTTGGACTCACCCTTGATTCCTTTCTCTCCCTCTGACACCCGTTATCTCATCGTGATCTTACCGCTCTACCTCTAAAAGAAATCCAGAATCTGTCCACTTCTCGCCAAGACCAAGGTCTGGGTCCAGAGTCCCCGTCATGCTCACACAGCCTCCTCACTGGTCTCCCTGCATCTCTTTCCCCGCCCACCTCCCTCCAAATGCAAATTATGTGGCGGCAGGGATTTCTGTCTTTTCTTTGTATCCCCAGAGCCTGGAGCTGCTGGCACACAACCAATGTTTACGGAATAAATGAATGAATGAACCGATGCCAGGCCCTTTGCTAACCACAGCAAGGCTGCATTCGAGGCAGACAAAGTGCATGCTCTCACGGAACTTCTATTCTAGTAGAAGACGACAGACCCTCAACAACATCGTGAGAAAAATTATTTCCAACATCAGTAAGTGCTATGAGATTAATCAATCAGGGCTAAGTGAATACCTCCGGAATGGGGCTACTTCAGGTATGAGTGGGGTGGCAAGGACCCTTTGGCTAAAAGTCATTTAAGCGGAGGCCTGAATGATGAGACAGAGCAACCACGTGAAACAGTCCAACCTGATGGAACAGCAATTGCAAGGGCTGAGGTAGAAGCAGCTTTTCCCCCGCCCTTTTCCCATAAAGGGAAAGATTGGTACAGCAGAAGCTCAGTGAGCAATGGGAAAGGGTACGAGATGGGGCAGCCGAGGAATGCAGCCAGACCTCAAAGGTGTGGCCATTTCTACTGACCCATGTCTCTCCACTGCTAGGGGCAGTGTTTTGTTTTCCCAAAGCCGGTCGCGGGTACCATCTGTAACAGAATCACCTGGCGGGGGAGATGGGGGTGGTGGTGGATATTTCCGAACCTCATCTCAGATCTGCCCCCAATGGAACAGCGTGGGAGGCACGATTTGCCCACCGCTGAATCCCCAGCACGGGTAGTGCCTGGTATGCATTAAGCGCTCAATAACTACTTGTTGAATGAATAAGTCTCTTGAATCAGAAGGTACGGATGCACCCCAGAATCTCCTTTTACCCAGCATCTGCAGCAACCCCACAGCGAAAAAGGGGTCTGGCCTGTACACAAAGATCCAGGGGCCTTAGCCTGCCCTGTGGCGACCTAAGTCCAAGCGCGCCAAGGGGGCCCGGAAAAGGAATCGGTCCTCAATCCTGCCGTTACTCACGAGGCGGCGGGTGAGCGGTCCGTCCAAGCTCACCGAGGTTTCGGTGACGTCTCCCGCCGGCCGCCAGTGGGAGCCCGGCCACCGTGCAGCCGCGCTTAGCCGGCTGGGGTCCGAGGGAGCCAAGCTCCCCGGCAGGCCACCCCCACCCCCAAGCCCCAGGTCCTCGACGCCTCCTCTGGGACCCCCTGAGCGTCCCCAAGCGGAAGATCGCCCAGTCACGCCAAGCCCAACGCCCGCCGGTGCGAACAGTCACCTACACTCTTCTCCCCTCGTTGCGACGGCTCGTTCACCGGGAGACAGTGACTTCCGTCTCCCGCCGGAAGCGGAAACCCTTCTCCTCTTCTTACCCGCGACGAGGACCGCCCCGCGGGCAGGCCCCGCCTCCTCCAGTGCACACGCGTACTCGCGTACCGGGCCCGGACGGCAGGGTCGCAGTGCGCCTGCGCGGAGGCGCGTGCGCCTCGGTATGTGGTACTGCGCCGCATCACTTTTGCTGAGTTCTCAGGAGGGGCGATAACCGAGTTTCGGGAGCGGCGGTGACTGAGTTTCCAGCGAGGGAAAGGCTGACTTGCTCTTGGCCGCAGCATCTTCACTTGTCTTTTCTCCTAGTTCAAGCCCCAGCCCCTCGCAGCCCACCAGGGTCTCCCCAACGGCGGACACATTCAAACATCTCAGGGCTAAGGAATTGCAGATACCATTACGGCGGAATCGGTGACGGGGGAGCTTGTCGGACTGTCTTCTCAAACTTTAATAAGAGTCTGCGGATCTTCTTAAAGTTCAGGTCTGATTCTTTAGGTCAAGTGTGCGGTCTAAAAGTCTGCATTTCCGACAAGCTCGCCCGTGACGTCCATGCTGCTAGTCCACGCACCACGCTGGGTGCTGAAGTTGTAAGAAAAGACTGGATAGGCATATATGGACCAGACCACGTGGAGTGTTGTGGGCCATGTTAGGGACCGCTTTGGAGTTGGAGGTAGAAGGAATAAGGCTTTACGAATCCCACAACTTAGGGAAGAGGCTGGACATAAAGAATCAATTACTACACTCTTCAGGGTAGTACCGCACTGCCGCAGAGGAGAATGTGTGGCTCTCAAAGCATATGATGGCGGTGGGGACTGCCAAGCCAGCCTGAGAGCTTAGGGAAGGCTTCTCTGGGAGGCTGACGTTAAGGTTGAAATCGAAGGCTGGGCCGGAGTTACACAGAAACATGAAATTTCTGGAGTGAAGGAGAGAAAGGAATCAAAGATGAAAGCCACTGTCTGGAAGCCCTGGGTGCTGCCTCTCAGGGAGATGATTTCGAGGAGAAATTAAGCATTGTATTCTAGCCATGATTTTTGAGACAAGCAAAAAGAGGTATGGGACAGGCCATTGGAAGTGGAGTCTGGGGCTCAGAGGAAGGATCTGGATGTGATTTTGAGAGCCACTCACCTATAGAGGTGATCTGAAGCCTTGGAGCCGGAGGAAGTCATCTGGTTTCAGGGTGAGGGGCAAAGTATGGCCAAAGAAGAGGGCTAAGAAGGAGACTAGGGGCACCCCATCCTTGGATGTTAGGAAAAGGTGTCAGCAAGAGACAGAACAGACTGATGAGGTAGAGCGGGGAGAGGTAGGTGTCCTTTTCCAGCAGCCTCCAGAAAAAGGTATTTCAAAACAGGGAGAGTTGGTTAGCTGTCTCACATGTGGTTGAGACATTCACTGAGATGAGGAAAGAGAATTGACTCTTCTGACTCTGCAAGTATTTTGGTCTCTGGTGACCTTGATAAGAGCTGTTTTCATTAGAGCGTTCAGGAAAATAATTTGTATTGAGAGGTATTTTAAGTTGAGCTATCTTCAAGGTAACCCCTAGGGGGCAGTATTAGCCTTGGAACTGACTTAGCGACCTTTTTCAGTGCGGATACAAACTTGTATACCCTGTGGATGGGATCCCACTGTATGTTACCTTGAAATTTGCTATTACCCTGAATAGTCAAAACACATCCGAGTAGCTTTTGTTTTTAGTAGCTACACAATTCGTATTGCAACTCAGCCATAGTATATATGGACAATCCCTTATATGCTCATGATTGGCGGGTTTGTTAGTTTCTTTTCTTTCTCCTTCTATTTTCTATTTCTGTCTTTCTCACTTTCTCCTACCTTCCTTCCTACCCAGCTTTATTGAGATAATAAGTGACAGAAAATAAGTCTCAGGTAAAGTACAAAATTTCACGTTTTGACATAAGTGTCCACCCATGAAACCATCACCACAATTAAGATAGTGAATGTATCCGTCACTCCCAAAAGGTGTCTTTTTAAAAATTTTTTAAGATTTTATTTATTTAGGGGCACCTGGGTGGCTCATTTGGTTTAGTGGATGCCTTCGGCTCAGGCCATGATCTCAGGGTTCAAGTCATGATCTCAGGGTCCTGCGATCAAGCCTCATATTGAGATCCCTACTCAGTGGGGAGACTGCTTCTCCATTTCCCTCTGCCTGCTGCTCTGCCTTGTTGTGCTCTCTCTCAATCTCTCTGTCAAATAAATAAATAAAATCTTAAAAGAAAAGAAAAGAAAAAAGACCAAACTCCTAGCATGGCCCATAGGGTCCTGCATGGCCTGGCCCTTCCTATTAAAGAAAAAAAAAAAGATTTTATTTATTTGAGAGACAGAGACAGAGCATGAGGAGGGAGGAGGAGCAGAGAGAGAGAGAGCAAGAGGGAGAAGCAGACTCCCTGCTGAGCAGAGAGCCCAGTGACAACATAGGGCTTGATCTCAGGACCCTGAGATCACAACTTGAACCCTGAGATCATGGCCTGAGCCAAAGGCAGAGGCTTCTCCGACTGAGCCACTCAGACGCTCGAGCAACCCCCAAAAGTTTCTTTATGTTTCTTTGTAGTCAGTTCGTGCCCCTGCCCCTGCCCCCAGCCCCTGGCACCAACTGATCTGTTTTTAGATCCTATAGCCCTTATATTTTTCAGAAAGTCCTATGGACAGAATCATACGTTATGTACAGTCTTTTGACTTTAGCTTCTCTAGCTCAGCTCAGTCAGTTTGAGACTTGTCTGTGTTGTGTCTATCAGTTGTTTCCTTCATTCTGTCACTAAGTTGTATCCCATTGTGTGGATGGACCACAGATTGTTTATCCTCGCCCCTGTTGATGGCCGTGTGGGTTGTTTCCAGTTTGGGGCAGGTTATGAGTAGAGCTACTCGCAACCGTCTCATTATTATCTTTGTGTGGATGTACTTTTTCTTCTATTGTGTCTTCTTTCTTTCTTTCTTTGATTTTATTTATTTATTTGACACAGAGAGAGAGAACACAAGCAGGGCCAGTGGCAGAGGGAGAAGCAGGCTCCCCGCTGAGGAAGGAGCCTGAGCGGGGCTCGATCCCAGGACCCTGGGATCAGGACCTGAGCCAAAGGCAGATGCTTAACCAACTAAACCACCCAGGGGCCCCTGTGTTTTTTTTCTATACTAAAATATGTGATCCCTCCGGGTTTTAATTTTTGTCTCTTGTCTGAAGTAGGGCTTAGGCTCTGTCTTCTGGGAAAATTGACGAGGCAAATAACACCTTTCTGCGAAGTTACAGCACTGCCTTCAACCTGCGTCACGTTCTCATGTGTTCTTGAATTTGTTTCTGGATTTCCTCTGGATGTTTTCTCTGATCTGATGTCACATTGTTTTGATGACAGTGCATTTCGTAAGGCAGGTCTCTTACCTTCTTATTTCCGATTCTTGGCCTGCGAGGTTGTGGAGGGTATACACTGACCTCCACGACCAGCTGCTGGCCTCAAGAGAATGCTACTGCCTCTCCTGGCCCTGGTGTGAGGAGCAGAGTTGGGGAGATAATAACATCCATGGTGATGGTGGTCGGATCACTAGAGGTTGCCTGTGGAGAGTGAGAGGAGGTGAGAGCCTGTGAGTGGCCTTGAGGAGCTCTGCCATCATGTGACAGACGTTTAGAAGGCTTCTTTCTAACAGTGGCTGCATGCTAACTGGCATTCACCCCGGAGCAGGATGGAAGCCTTCCGAGGGTGAGGGTCTGCCCTGTCTTATTCTTTTTGGCTTTTCTTGGGTCTGCAGCTGCCTGACACAAGGCTAGGTGCTTGGCAGCAGTACTTGGTCGTTGCAGAGAAGGGGGCCTGGCTGACCATCCCGCTCCCTGCCCCTCATTCCCTGTGTCAGCTTGGATGTGTCACTTCTCCTTTCCATGTGCTGGGCCTGTGAACAGGGACATTGGGCTAATTCCACGCTCTGGGCCCTGTGAACAGGGACATTGGGCTGACTTCTGATTCAGATCCCCGCCTGCCCGGAGCCTCTGAGTCAGTGGGAAGAGCTGGGTAGCTGTGAACCGCCTGGACAGTTGTGGTTAAGATTAAGGGTCTGCCACTTCCTGGGCTTGACCTTGGGCACATCACTTAATCTGTCAAGCTTCTCGAATATCCTCAGAGAAGCAAGGATGACTCTGGCCCTGGCCTCATGGGTCGGGACTAGAGTGATGGTGTTTTGTTGTTGTTGTTGTGTTTTGTTTTGTTTTAAAGATTTTATTTATTTATTTGACAGACAGAGATCACAAGCAGGAAGAGAGGCAGGCAGAGAGCGAGGAGGAAGCAGGCTTCCTGCAGAGCAGAGAGCCCGATGTGGGGCTCGATCATGACCTGATCTGAAGGCAGAGGCTTTAACCCACTGAGCCACCCAGGTGCCCCTTTGTTGTCAGCTGGAAGGAACCCAGGGCTAGCATTTTGGTGGGAGGGCTTTGCTTCATGTCCACAGGAACCGGCCTGTCTATAACAAATGTAACAAGATCGACTTCTATTAAGTAGCAAATGAAAGGTGCCCCTTTCAGCCTGTTCCTCTCCCTGGAAGTAACTCAGTTGCATTTTGTCCAGGGTGTTATTTCATTTCTCTTGGGGGGGGGGGGGCCTGACAGTTGGAGCCCCACAGATGGGTCCCTGCCCTGTGGCAGCTGAAGTGACAGTTGAGGGCGGGCCAAGGGAGCAGCGTCTGTGACCGGCCTCTCCCTGGCTGGTTCAGGCAGTGTGTGGGTGGGTGTTACTCAACTCCCCCCCACCCCGCCCCCGCAACCCCCTGGGGGAACTAGACTTCTCTGCAGTTTTCGACTTAGGATGTCCAATGTCCATTCTGCTTTCAACATTTTATTGTAAGAAACGGGGCCTGACATAGTTCTGCTTCTGTAAGTTTTGCTATGTACCTACTTGCACAGATATACAAAGGCACATGGCTCCAAGGGTATCCCCTGCAGATGTGTGTTTTGTTTTTGTTTTTGTTTTTTAAGATTTTATTTATTTATTTGAGAGAGTGAGAGAGAGATTGAGAGAACAAGTGGGAGGAGGGGCAGAGGGAGAAGCTGGCTCCCTGCAGAGCGGCGAGCCCAATGTGGAACTTCATCCCAGGGTCCTGGGATCATGACCTGAGCCAAAGGCGGGGCTCGATCCCAGGACCTGAAGACCATGCTGTGAGCTGAAGGCAGACCCTTAACCAACTGAGCCACCCAGGCACCCTGAAGCTGTGCTGGAAAGAGGGAAGGATTGGGAAAGATTTTCGCCAGACCCCAGCCAGGAGCCAAGTTCCATGGCCATTATAAAGAAGGGCGGTCCTACTTGTGGGAATGTACCCAAGTTATCCTACAAACATATTTGTACACGTAGGTAATGAACGCATAGAGGCATTTCCTGCAGCAATGTTTGAGGATAGCAAAATTATTGGAAGCAATCCAGACAATCCTCAGTAGGTAGCTGGCTAGTTAGATAGACAGCGGGACCAGGCGGGGCCTTTGTAGCTGGGGCAAGAGCCAGAAGCTCCCCTGAGAGCTGATGGGCAGATCTCCAGGTGTAACAGGGCAGCAACAGCCAAGTGCAAAGTGAACCTTTGGGGCTGTGGGAAATGCTTCTACCTTGGTGGTGCGTTTGTGGCTATGTGCCTGTGTTAGAACTCAAGGAGCTACACCCTTTAAATGTGTCAATGTGTCAATGACACGGCCATACCACAGGTTTGAAAACAAATAAGCAAGACGCAGATCCATGGGAGAGGGGGAGAAAACAAGGTCACGTACGCTCTTCTTTGAACAGAGAAACCCTGGAAGGAAACAAGGCATTTACAAAAAGGTTTGTTTTTTTTTTCCTTCCAAGAGAAGGGGACGGAAGAACAGGGAGGGGAGCAGATAGTTCATTTTTCTTTTTTTTTTTTTTTTCTTAAGATTTTATTTTTTTATTTATTTGACAGAGAGAGAGATCACAAGCAGGCAGAGAGGCAGGCAGAGAGAGAGGGGGAAGCAGGCTCCCTGCCGAGCAGAGAGCCCGACGCAGGACTCGATCCCAGGACCCTGAGATCACAACCCGAGCCGAAGGCAGAGGCTTAACCCACTGAGCCACTCAGGTGCCCCGATAGTTCATTTTTCTAGAAACCTTAGATTTTTTTTTTTTTATTCCCATGATGGCATTACCAATTCCACACAGAGATGAGCGAAAGGGAATGTTCTGTTATGGACAGTCACGTTGTCGTGAGCAGGAGGGTGCGTCCAACTCTGTTGTGTCTGTCGTGTTGTCTTATGCAGGAGGAAGGCTTGCCTGGCATGGCAACCCTGCTTTCTGTTTGGTCTTTCCTTAAAATCTCATCCATGCCTCAGGCCAGCTGAGAGCTGGAGACTCAGAGCAGCGAGGGGGAGGGTCCCCAACCCTCTGGGACCCAGGTGATGGGACATGCCAGCGAAGGGAGGAAAGAGATGCTCAGGGCATACGTTCAGCCAGTGCAACTGTTCTTTTATTGAATATTCGGCAGTGACAGAAAGATGCTCCATTCAGGAGAAGGCTTTCCCTCCCTGCCCCCCATGCCCAGAGCTTGAGTTGCACAAGCCCGGCTACAGGGGCGCAGCGCTCCAGCTGGTACACGTGTCCCTGTGTTTTCCACATACGTGGGCGTCTTTGTCACAAGGGCCACCAGGGACCACAGCTCCTCGTCTGTGGTTCTACCCCTGCTCCGCTGCGGCCCGGCAGGCCTGTGAGAAAGCCTGCCCATGGGCATGGGTCCCAGCAGAGCCCACCCACCCCCTGGCAGGAAGGTTCCTCTGGCTCAGGCCTTAGGGTGGTGGACTCGTGGGCGCTCGGGCCTGGCTCGCCTTGGCAGTCTGGTCTTGAAGAGGGACTTGCCTGAGGCTTCGATGTAAGTGACGCTCATCTCTTTGGGGCTGATCTCCACGTAGGCAAAGCCACCCAGCGAGTCCTCAGCCCCATAGTGGAAGCGCAGGTAGCCATTGGGGACCTTGCGCTGATGCTTCTTTGAAGGGTCCATGAAGTTCCCGGCCCCGCTCAGCACGTAGCCCACGCCATTCTCATCCTGAAGGTACTGTGCGCGGAGGGCACCGGGTTAGTGGGGGGCCCCAGCCCCTTCGAGAGTTTGTTTGTGCCCCCCTGTCTGGAGTCCAGGGTCAGGTCTGTCCCTGACCAGAGAGTCACCCTGGGCAAGGACCAGAACCCCTTGGGGTCTCAGTTTCCTTCCCTATGGCCATGTATCCATCCTGCTTCACAGCGGGAGAACTGAGTAAGCAATTGGCCACTGGTGGCTAGGATGCTGACTTTTAGGAAGCTTTGGGCTGTTTCCGTGGTTAGACAGCATACAGCTTGAGGGACATTTGGGAGCCCCCCCCCGCCCCAGCAGCAGAAGGATCCCATGAAGCACATTGGCTGGGCTGGGCTCCCCTTCCCCACCTCCCCTGCAGACCCTCACCTGCAGGTTGTGGTCATGGCCACACAGGTAGGCGGTGACCTTGTACGTGGCCAGCAGAGGCATCAGATGCTTGACCAGGCAGCGGGTGGGCCCGTGCTCAGCGATGGACCACACGGGGTAGTGGCCGGCCACCAGCACGTAGTCCTCCTTGGCCGCTGCCAGCTGCTTCTTGAGCCAGGCCAGCTGTGTGCGGGCCAGTGCCGGGTCCCGGGGCCTCTCGGGCTGCTGGCTGAGGAAGTCGTCTGAGTTGCCACACAGCGTCACCGTGTCCAGCATGAAGATGGCCACGGACACGTTGGACCGTGGGACTTTGAAGCGCAGACGGTAGTAAGGACTGGGGAAGTTCCTGCGGGGGAGGCGGAGGCAGGGGGTACGTGTCTTGAGCAGAGGAGCCCCAGGTTCAGCGCAGGCCTGGGGGCCTCTCTGTCCACTGGGGCGAGGCAGGGCAGGGGGGTGGGGCAGGCTCACCAACGCTGAGAGATCCTGGAATAGGCTATTTGTGCCGAGACGTTCCCCAAGTGGTCGTGGTTTCCAGCCAGCACGTACCAGGGCACATTGCGGAGGGAAGAGGCAGAGAACACATCCTCGAAGGTCTCCTGCAGCCCACAGAAGGGACCCCCCCCAAACCCCACGGTCAGGCAGCTACCCAGGTGCTCCCACCAAGTTGGGGGCTGGAGACAGGGAGTGCTCTAGGTACCCACAAATGCCCGCTTCCCCCTGCCCTCTCCCGAGCCCACAGGTCAAGTGGCTTTTCCACGTGGGTCCCCCACCCCACTCTAAGTGGCACACACCTGAAACCTCTTGTCGTTGGCATCCTGCACCCCACTGAAGTAGAAATTGTCCCCCAGGGACAGGATGAAGTCTGCACCGAGAATCTGCACGGTCCTGGCAATCTCCTTGGCATTGGCCATTTCCCTGGCAGTGTGGAATGGGGCATTGGGGACTCCTCCCCAGTCCCCCAGGGCCACAAAGCGCAGGACGGGATTGGCTCCATCAGCCAGGGGGAGCACCAGCCAGGCTTGCAGGATGAGCAGCACGGTCTGTGTGTCCATCTGGGAGGAGGAGAGATGAGTCCTGGGCTGAGGCACGGGCAGTGGCCTTTGGGACCCCTGATCAGAGAGGGGGAGACAGCTCCCTGCAGGGCTGGCCCAGGGGGAAGCCCTGGGTGTGGCCCTTGTTCCCAGGACTTCAGGCAGGAGCCCACTGGGAGGGTCAGAGGGTAGGCGGGTTCCAGGGGCAGGGAAGGGTGGCTGTGCTGGCCCATTCTGGTCACCCTCATCCCACACCCAGCACTCACCCTGGGGGAGGCACAAGGCAGTCAGCCGGGGGCTCAGAGGCAGGTGAGCTCCTGGGCAGAACTGGTGGGTCACCGAGCCTTTATTCCCTGGGGCGGAAATGGATCATTAGTGAGGATGATGCAGTTTCTCCACAGGCTGTTCCAGAAGCCCTCCCCTTGGGTCATGTGAGCTTTGGAGTTCCCCAGTGCTGGACACGGGATTCGGGTGGGGGTCTGGCCCCCGAGTGAGTGCAGCCTCTGTGTTTGCCCACATGAGCTTGTTTGTGTCATGGGCCCGAGGCTCCCCGTTATCTGTGTGTGCTGTGTCTGTGGCTGTATATCTGTGTGCCCCAGCCAGACCCATCTTGTGTGTCCATGCACTCCCAGGACATGTTTGTCTGCCTGTGTCTGGGTGTGTCTGCGCTGTTTCCTGTGTGTAGCCAAGCGTGCCTGCCTGGGTCACATGTCTGCGTGTGCCCGGGAGTCCTTTGTCCCTGTAGATGTGCACAGAGAGCTTGGCAAGGCCCGTGTGGCATGTGGGTGACCTTTGCCTGGGATCTAAAGTGGAACTGCGTGGGCCATCGATTTGTGACCCTGCACTGTGGACTGACTTGTGTTGTGGGTCTATGTTGTGTCTCACATGAGTTGTGTGTTTGACAACATCTGGGTTTGAGTCCCAGGGTCACCTCCCTCCCCCAAACACCAGGGTCTCCCTTTTCCAGGAAGTCCTGCCCACATCTTCCCCTCTTCCCCACCCCCCATTCCCCACAGGAGGAACCCAGGCGGGGGCAGCTGGTGACACGCCACGTGACCACCGATTTTTGACCCTCACACACTCAGCAGCTGCTTGCAGGCCTCCCAGTGCCGGCTGCCCAGAGAGTAGGCAGGTGGGTGCTTGGGCAGTGCCCCCCCCCCACCTCCCTGCCCCGGTGCCCTGTCTGACCTGCCTGACCTGCCCCTCACCTCCCTGCCTTCCTCCTTCCGCTCTGACTTGTCCCCTGCACACTCACGATGGGCCAATTGTGGGGGGGCCCTCTTTTCACGCGGAGGTCACCGGCTCAGGGAGGTGAGGTGACCTGCCCCAGGTCAGCCAGCAGAGGCCGGCTGTTTGTGCCTCCCGCCCCCGCAGAGCCCGGACAAACAGGAAGTGGGTCACCCGGGCAGGCGGAGCACCCCCCCCCCCCCCCCCCCCCCGGGCCCCAGCGGCGTTCACACCCGTGGGGCCGTCTCACCTACCGTCTGCGGCCGGAGTAGCAGTGGGCCTGGCGGCAGGGGTGCGGGGCGCTCGCGGTGGCTTGCAGGAGGCCGTGCCTTCCCGCCAGGTCCGCGGGCCCTGGGCAGGCCCAGGTGATCCCCCGCGGGAAGGGCAGGCGCCTGGGCCTCTGGCCCCCGGCCGCCGCGCCTCCGAATCCGGCTGAGCCACCCAGCGCCGCCACGCCTCCTCTGGGGCGCAGGCGGCACATCTATAGAATGGGGGTCAGCACCCCAGGGGGAGGCGCCCACTGGGCTACAACTGGGGCCAGCGACGGGGCTTAGCCACCGGAGTTCCTCCCTCTGCCCCCACGCAGGCCGAGTCGCTCCCCCTTCCTTCACACCTGGGGCGCCCACAGCCCGCGATGGCTGGGTAGGGCCTCACTCTGGGCCACCCTCTAGTGAGGAAGTATGTTGTCTTCAACCTCAGCTTCCTCGTCTTTAAAATGGGTGTGACTGGCAGACAAGTCAAATCTTCCCTAGAAAGAATTCCAAGTAAGTGTTAAGTGGAAAGGGCCCTTCCGGGAGCTGGAGTTAACCCTTCCAGCCTCCTTTTGAGTGTGGTCTAGAGTCAAAGGAGTTAGTGACTTTCATCCAAAGAATAAAGTATGGGAAAGCAGAAGGCAGGAACCTTCCCAGGGGAGACACCTGGCAGACACCCTCTTAACCAAACGGTCCAGGCTAACAGCCCTGGGGATAGGTCTCACTGACATCATGTCCTGAGAAGGACACCTTGCCTCTGTGGGTTTCTTCCCAGGAACCTGTAACCACAAGTGGAGGGTGAGAAAAATAACACCCAGCAAACACCCAAATTGAGTGATATTCTACAGAATACCTGACCTGTATTTGCAAAAATGCACCAGTCCTGGAGAAGAAAAGTTAGAGGAGTGGCCACAGATTGCAGCAGATCAAGGAGACATGAAGGACAAATTGAAATGTGGGATCCTGGACCAAAAAAGCGCCAATTGTGGAAAAACTGGTAACATCCAAATAAAGCCTGAATTTCGGTGGAGTACCCTGCACCACCTTTTGCCACTTTTCTGGAAATCTAAAAATATCCTAAAATTAAAAAAAAAAAAAAAAAAAAGTTTTCTTTTAAAAAGGGGACTGGTCCAAGAAACCTAAAATTTTATTCAACACGTATTGAACACCCACTGTATGCCCAGTACTGGCTGACCCAGCAGTGAACAAGACAGACAGGAAAACCTGCTCTGTTGGGGCAGGGAAATTTATACGCTAGCTGTTAATTACTTTCCTTTCTTTGGGGATAGGGTGGGGCATTCTCTTTCCATTTTATATTTTATGTGCTGTTTGGATTTTGGCTTGAAAAGTATTGTTAGTCATTTTGCTAGACGTCCTCTTGACATATCTATATGTTAAAATGTAAACCCAGGAAACAAAGATCTCATTTCAGATTCAGGGCAATGGGTGTTTTCTGGGGAGATGTGCTGGGGACAAGGGGGCTGGGAAGGGGGCTTCTATTTCTCCTTACTGTTTCCATTCACACACCCACACAATACCTGAAGCATTTAGGACTAAGTGTTAATATTTGCTTCTTTATGTGGAGGGTATTGGGGTATTTTAGGGATTATCTTCTTTGCTTCCTGTGTTTTTTTATTTTTTATTTTTGAGATCCCACAAGATTATATGTATTATCTTTTTTAGTACATAGTCTTCATAAAAAGGTTAGAAAATACTGAAGTCTACGGCCATACCACCCTGAACGCGCCCGATCTCGTCTGATCTCGGAAGAAAATACTGAAAAACAGAAAGAAAACCATTATACTTACCTGTCATACTCCTGCCCAGAGAGTCACTATCCATTAATTTCTTTTTCCTGTCAATTCCTGTTAATTTTTCCTGTTAATTAATTTCTTTTTTCCTGTCAATGTATGCCTACATTTGTCTTCAAAAAAGTGGGAAACAGTATTACATACTATTTTATAGCTTTTCCAAGTGTTAACATTTTCTATATATTTTTTAAAATGAAAAAGTGCAGGGGCACCTGGGTGGCCCAGTTGGTTGAGTCTGACCCTCAGTTTTGGGTCAGGTCCTGATCTCAAGGTTGGGAGATCAATCTCCATGTCAGGCTCTGTGCTGAATGGCGAATCTGCTTGAGATTCTCTCTCCTTCTCCCTCTGCCCCTCCCATGTCTCTCTCTCATATAGATAAATCTTAAAAAAAAAAAAAAAAAGAAAGAAAGAAAAAGTGCAAAAGCATGGGCACATGATCAAAATAAACCAGACTTTGTGTTGAGCATGTAAGGAAACCTGTGGATTCCTGGCTTTATCTCTCTGGTCGCCTCCTGGATTCTGAATAAGCTCTTATCCTTCCATTTGCCCAGCAGAGCCCTGTTCTGCCCATTTTCTATGGAGGTGGATGAGGATTTGGCTCCCTCTTGCCTTGTGTCCCAACACCAACGTCAGTCCTATGGCTGAGTTCCTTCTTTGGCTTCTGAAGGTCCTGCCCCCCCCTCCCCCCCCCCCCCCGCCTTGCAGTCACACTTCTGTGGCCTCTCACCCTTCCTGGAATAGAGCTGACCTCAGGGCCTTGGCTCTTGTCATTCTACTTGTCTAAAAGGCCCTTCCTTCCCCAGAGACTCTGAGGCTCCTCCCCATCGTATTCAAGTTCATGTAACGTGTCAAAAATGCATCCCACCCCCACCTGACTCCCTCTTACCCTCTTCACTCTCTGGAACCCTTATCACTGGCCGACAAACCCCACAACTGCTTATCTCATTTTCTGTCTCCCCACCAGAATGATCTCTTAGGGGACACAAACTCTCTTGGCCTGGTTCCCTGCTGTTTTCTTGGGCATCTGGAATCTGGAGCACAGAAGGACCATTGCTGAGGAATTATTTGGGGAATGACGGAATAAGCAGCACCCTCAGGACACACACACTCCTCCCTTCCATCTGAGTGTCCAGCCTCCTCCCCTCCTCTCCTGGCTCCATCCCTTGAGTGGGTGCCACCAGCTCCCTTATAGCTTGCTTTGGTTCTAACCTGGTTGTTGTTGTTGATGATGATGATAATATGCCCAGGACAAGACTCTTGGAGATATTTCAATGACCCCTGATTAGATTCTGCATCTCTCTTTTGTCTGGGTCACAGTGCTCAAGGAACACCAAGGACAACTAATTCCTACCTCAGGGCCTTTGCGCTTGCTGTTCCCACTACTAGGCCACTCTCCCTTAACGTCTTGTTAATGAGTATTTGGCTTAAATGCCACCTTCTCAGACTATCCTGACCTCTTGACTCAATTAGCAGTACCCCCACACCCCCACTCCCCAATCTCTATGTTGTCAAGCACCCCTCTCTACCTCCCCACTGGGATTTCCCATGAAAGCACATCTGCATGGACAAGCAATGTACACTCAGTGGGGGCAGATGGGGATACAGTGTTAACATGACTCTGACAAGGGTAGGTCAGTGAAGGGCTCTGTGTACCAGACTGCCATGTGTGGTGAGGAAGCCCCAGGTGGGAGGTAGGTAGATGGTCTCAGGAGGTAGGGATAGGGGGCTAATGGGAACACGGGAACAAGGTCCTGGAGCCAGGGACTGTGGCCTTGATGTGTAGGTGAGAGGTTTGGAGAATGGGTTCTGAAGTGTGTTTTTACAAGATCAGTTTGGGAAAAAACAAGACAAAGGCAGATCTGCCTGTATATCCTCTATATCAGTTTTTCTCTCTCTATTTAGCTGTCCCTCCATTTATCCATCTCTATATTTGTCTGTCTATCTATCTATCCGTCCATCACAGTATGTTGTGATTTAGAACTAAAAGTGCTGGTTGCTATACTCCACGAGGAAATTCTGGAACCAACAGAAGCGCCGTTAAAAGTGGTATCCCTGGAGTGCCTGCATGGCTCAGTCGGTTGAGTGTCTGACTTTTGATTTTGGCTCAAGTCTTGACTTCAGGGTCAGGAGATAGAGCCCGAATGCACGCTCCCTGCACAGTGGGGTGGGGGGAGGGTCTGCTTCTCTCCTTCTCCCTCTGCCCCTCCTCTGCTCTCTCTCTTGGGCTTTCTCTCTCCCAAATAGATAAATATTTTTAAAAGATTTTATTTACTTGTCAGAGAGAGAGGGAGGGAGAGCACAAACAGGGGAAGGGCAGAGACAAAGCAGACTCCCTGCTGAGCAGGCAGCCCAACGCGGAACTCAATCCCAGGACCCTGGGATCATGACCCAAGCAGAAGGCAGAGGCCCAACCAACTGAGCCACCCAGGTGCCCCGGATAAATAGATCTTTAAAAAAAAAAAAAAAAAAAAGTGGTCTCCTGGGGGAGGATTGCTATGGGAAATTATTACTTTCTACTTTATTTATTTCTTTATTGCATTCGTCTTTAAAGATTATAAGCTGGTGATATGTGGGTGATGGGGGAAACAATATTTACCTATGTAATTGTTCTGATGAGATCATGGATGATTGGGTGAAGGCGCAGATGATTGGGGTGAATGAGGGTGAACCTACAGTGAGCAGAGCCCTCCCCCCTCCCCGCGTTGGCTGGCACGATGGAGTCAGCGCTCCAGGAGGGCTATCCAAAGTAGTTGACCCTGGGGGCTCTGTGGCCATCGGCCTGGCTTCAGATGCTGGCACCTCTGCTATTATTTAGCTGTGTGACTGGGGGCTGGTGACTGTACCTCTCTGTGCCTTCGTCCTGCGTCTCTGACATAGACGATATCACGTGGTTCGCTGCAGGGTATTGTGCGCATCAAAAGACCTCACGCGGGTGAATACGTGGAACCGCACCTCGCACATAACGAGCCCTTGAAATAAGCAGTTACCACAGTTCATTGTCATCACTGGAAAGTGTGTTATTAGTACAGACCAGGGCAGTGGTAATTTGGATAAACTGAACATGTTTAAGAGGCAGAAATGATAGGTTGGGGACCAACGCATCTCAATTTGCTTGGGATTTCCCTGATTTTAGCACCGAATGCCCCGCAGCCCGGGAACGCTCACTCTTGGGTAAAACAGGAGGGCAGCTGGTCACCCTGAGATAAATCTTGGGACCCACTGGTGAGACGGAGAAAGCTCTGGCAACTCCCAGCTTTGGGGCCTGGTGAGACAGAAGCGCAAGGAAGAGCCTCGGGGAGAGGAACCATTTTGGGGGAAGCGGACATATCCAAGTGTGGCTGTTTTGAGCTGAGGGGCTTCTTGCCTGTCTTGGCGAGAGAAGACAAGTTTTCCGGTGGAAGCTCAGTTCGGGGGTCCCCACATTTTGTTCTGAAATATTTCGAACATACAGCAAAGTTAAAAGAATTATACAACTGTCCGGTGAATACCCACACAGTCCTACATATTGCAGTGAACATTTGAATGTATTCCAGTATCTGATTCCTACCCACTCGTCCATCTTACTTTTTCTTCTTTTTCTTTTCTTTTTTTTTTTTTAAGAGAGAGGGTGAGAGTTCATGTGGTGGGGGCGGGGGGTGGGGAGCAGAGGGCGAGGGAGAGAATCCCAAGCAGACTCCCCGCTCAGCACAGAGCCCAGTGCGGGGCTCAGTCTCCCAACCCTGAGATCATGACCTCGGCCACAGCTACTTAACCAGCTGAGCCACCCAGGGGCCCCACTCTTCACTCATTTTATTTATTTTTATTTAAAAAAATTTTTTATTTATTTGACAGAGATCACAAGTAGGCAGAGAGACAGGCAGAGAGAGAGGAGGAAGCAGGCTCCCCGCCAAGCAGAGAACCCAATGCGGGACTTGATCTCAGGACCCTGAGATCATGACCTGAGCCGAAGGCAGAAGCTTAACCCACTGAGCCACCCAGGCGCCCCTCTTTACTCATTTTAAAGTGCCACAAACACCTGCACACTCTCCTCCCAGTTCTTCAGTGCCTATACTATCAACCAGAGTTCAATAGCTGTTTATAGCTCTTTTCTTTTATGTAAAATTTGCATACAGTGATGGGAACAGATGTTGTATACACTTCCTGAGTTTTCCTAAGCCTCAGCTAGAGCCATGGAATAAAGACCTTATTCACCCCCAGTGACACTTAAACCAAACAAACAAATCAAAATTACCAGAGGGCACCCCGGCTTTGCCACTTGATAATAAGCTCTGTAACCTGGAGCAAATGACTTTCCCTTTCTGGGCCTCAGCTTCTCATCTCTAAAATGGACTAGTAAGGGTACTATCTAAGATCAGACACAGTTATGTGGACATTAAACTACTTAATTTACATAGAAATACTGGGGAGGGCCTGGCCCCTAGCAAATGCCTTAAGAACACTCACTTTTGGGGCGCCTGGGTGGCTCAGTGGGTTAAACCTCCGCCTTCAGCTCTGGTCATGATCTCAGGGTCCTGGGATTGAGCCCCCCATCGGTTCTCTGCTCAGCAGGGAGCCTGCTTCCCCGTCACCTCTCTGCCTACTTGTGATCTCTCTTTCTGTCAAATACATAAATAAAATCTTTAAAAAAATAACGAACACTCACTTTGAACATTAGCCCATTGAAACAGTCAAAGGAACTAGAGTTGGTGGAAGAAGAAATAATGGGGTCAGGATGTTCCTGAAAAATGTCAAAGAGAGAGAAGGAAGCTGTGAGCTAAATCCTGACCTCCCCACCCCCACGGAAAATCAGCAGGTGAGGGCTCCATTCCCCTACGGGCAACTAGAAGGATCCAGCACCTTCCGAATGATGGAAATGACCAGAGAAAGCCGCAATTCTGCAGGTGTTGGCCATTCATCACACGCGCTGCAAAAGATCTTATTTATTTTATTTTATTTTAATTTTTTAAAGATTATTTATTTATTTATTTGAGAGAGAGACAGTGAGAGAGAGCATGAGCGAGGAGAAGGTCAGAGAGAGAAGCAGACTCCCTGTGGAGCTGGGTGCGCAATGCGGGACTCCATCCTGGTCCTGGGATTATGACCTCAGCCGAAGGCAGTCGTCCAACCAACTGAGCCACCCAGGCGTCCCGATCTCATTTATTTTAATCATGAGCACATGCTTTTGTATTTTCAATTTCAGTTTAATTTGAAAAACACAGGCAAGATTCTGACACCTGTTACAACGCGGATGAATCTTGAGGACATCCCGCTGGGTGAAATGAACCAGTTACAAAAGGTCTGGATGATTCCACTCATAGGAAGTTCCTAAGGTGGTCAAATCCATAGAGATCGAAAGTAGAGGGGTGGGTGCTCGGGGGTGGGAAGTTAAGGTTTAATGGGGACAGAGTTTCAGTTTTGCACGATGAAAAGGTCCTAGAGGTGGGTGGGGCCGGGTGCACGACCTCCTGAGTGTACTTAATGCCACTGAACTGTGCGGTTAAAGATGGTAAAGATGGTAAACTTTCTCTCACTTGTATGTTACCAAAATTAAAAGCTGACAGAAAAGCACAGAAGATAATCCCTCCAAACCCCTGTGTCTCCACATGAAGGAGCAACAGTTAACATTTGGTGGTGATTGCTTCAGGTGTATGTTTTCCTTTTGAAAAAGAAAGAAAACAGGGTTGAAGTTGACCCCTCCCCCAACCCCCCATAATTTCAATTCAGAAAGTCCCTAGTAGTTTATAATGAGAAGTCCCCCTCCCTCTCGGGTCCTCCGACTACCTCCTCCCACCTCTGCTTTGGAAGGAACGAGAGTCCCCAGGTTTTTCTGTCTTCTTCCAGAGATGATTGATTAATTCCAGGCTGGCAACTTTAAGTTGGAAACTACTTAATAATTTGGCCAGGTGTAGAAGTAGTATTTGAATGTTTAAAAGAACATATTTCTCCTTATTTCTATTTAATTTTTAGATTTGTAATAACTGCTAAGGAGTTCAGAAGGGTTTGCTTGGTGGAGGCATTTAACAGGATTAAAGAATCAGATATATTACTTTTATAAATGCTATGTACAATGTTTTTTTTTTTTTTAACGATTTTATTTATTTGACAGAGATCACAAGCAGGCAGAGAGGCAGGCAGAGAAAGAGGAAGGGAAGCTCCCCACTGAGCAGAGAGCCCAACACGGGGCTCGATCCCAGGACCCTGGGATCATGACCTGAGCTAAAAGCAGAGGCTTTAACCCATGAGCCACCCAGGCGTCCCGCCACATACAACGTTTAAGCGATTTCAGCCCACGACATTTCTGAATGGATCCAAATGAATAGCCAGAGACCTCTTTGCCAAGTGATTGTCCACTTATCTGGGTATAAAAGAAACATAACAGCTGTGATTGGAACCAAAGGCTTAAGGGAAACTGTTTCTGTTTCTAAAAATATAATTTATTTGTTTATATATTTTTAAAGATTTTGTTTATTTATTTGACAGAGAGCGAGAGAGCACAAGCAGGGGGAGCTGCAGGCAGAGGGAGGAGCAGGCTCCCCGCTGAGCAAGGAGGCCCATGAGGGAGTTGACCTCAGGACCCTGGGATGATGACCTCAGTGGAGGCAAACACCCAACCCGTGGAGCTACCCAGGCATCCCTAAAAATACAACTTGAATTGACTGTACGTTTACAGTAACCATAACGATGCATTTTTCAAGGCACTAAAGCTGTCCCCACCCAGGCATTGTCCTGAACCTGTTTGCTTTGAGGAACCGGTAGGGCAGTGTGGCCGGAGCGGAGGGAGTGAGGGGTTAAGTGGGAGGAGGTGAGGGCCACGAGGTGAAGAGGGCGTGTGTGGGACAGACAGGGGCTTCGGGGCTGCAGGGAAGGGGGCTTTATCCATAGTGAGGTGCACACCATGGAGGATTCTGATCAGAGGGACTGATCTCACTTGGTTTTGCATAATTTACACTAACTGTTGGACTTGGGGCTTGGGCACTGGGTGCGTGGGGCAGGTGGGAAAAAAAAACTGGGTCGTAGGGGTTTCCCCTCTACACATTTAAAAAAAAGAAAAGAAAAAAAGGCGGAGGTTTTGGCCTGGGAAGCTGGCGGGCTGGGGGAGTAGGGGGGCGCCCAGCAAGGACCAGATCGCCTAGGTGCCTTTCTCCGACCCTTGGTCTGTGCACTGCTGCCCCCGCGTGGCTACAGTGCGAACTGCAGCGGTATCCTGCAGACCACGTTTCCGTTTTGGTGAGCCAAGGCTTCTTCCAGACCCCTTGTGCAGGGCATGGAGAATCCCGAGATGTATCGGTCCAGGAATTGGGCCAGAGAAACTCTGAGTGAAATACCCGAGGATTCATATACTTTCAGGATAACCCGATGGGCGGTGGGCTTCTTTGGAAATTGCACACTGCATCTGCTCCAGAGGGATTCTCAGAGGAGGGGTCCACGCGGCATCTTCAGGGACCAGTAGGAGCATCAGGGAGGCACTAAGAAAAGACATCCTAGGCGGAAGGAAGGGCCTGAGCAAAGCAAGGTCAAAGCTGAATTCCTGATACATCCGCCCGTCTTACTCCTGCTAACTGCTCCTCTCCGCCTGGGTCATGGGGTCACCATTGAGACCCACACTTGGTCCTGAACTCCTCTCTTGCTCTCACTCCTGCCATCCCTGGCCACCACCCAGCGCCAGACACCTGTCACTTGGGTAGCTGTCCCAGCCTTTAATTCCTAGTCATCTACTGCAGTCCCAAAGGGACCTATTACTGTCTCTCCTCTGCTCAGCCCCCAAGCTCCTGCCCCGGCCTCCACTGCTCCGGAGAGCAAGTCCACACCCTTCATCTTGGTGTATTGGGTAGTGGGAGACCCGGCCCTGCCTGTTCCGTCACATCATTGGCATGAACAACTACACGACGAGCAATAACAGTAATAATAACAGCAGCTCCCTCTAGATACACGCTGCAAAGTCTGTGTCATGTGGTTTAGAGGTGGCTTCACGGTGGCTTTATCATTTCCATTTTACAAAAGGGCATGCTGAGGTTCAGAGAACTCAAAGGACTTGTCCAAGGTCACCAGCCTGATGGTGAACTCAATTCTTTCCAACTCCAAAACTCACGTGTAATCCCAACACCCTGTTCCCATCATGACGCATCTCTGCTGTGATGGGTTTAACTTCTTGCCTGTCCCTCTGTCTTAGTCACTCAGCCTGCTCTAATGGGATGCCATTAGCTGGGTGGTCTAAATGGCAGACATGTATTTCTCAGTTCTGAAGGTTAGGAAGTCCAAGGTCAAGGTGCCAGGCGATTCAATTCCTGATGAGGGCTCTCTTCCTGGCTTGCAAATGCTCACCATCTCACAGTGCTGTCACATGGCAGAGGGAGACAGAGGACAGAGGTGGTAAGGGG
Source organism: Mustela nivalis (assembly GCF_964662115.1). Classification (NCBI taxonomy): domain Eukaryota; kingdom Metazoa; phylum Chordata; class Mammalia; order Carnivora; family Mustelidae; genus Mustela; species Mustela nivalis. Next base: position 207,830,637 of record NC_139020.1, on the reverse strand, counting down.
GAGGGGGCGGCTCCCTGGTGTCTCTGGTCCCTGGTGTCTCTTCTTAGAAGGGCAGCATCTCATCAAGAGGGCCCCACCCTCATGGCCACAATCAAACCTAATCTCCTCCTGAAGGCCCCCCGTCCAAATTCTATCACATTGGGGATTAGGGCTTCAGTATATGAATTTGGAGGGAACAAGCATTCAGCCCCCAACATCCTCCTTTCAAAGGATGGAACCTAATTCTCGAACTTTGTTTGAGTGTGGGTCAGACTTTAGGGACTCTGTTTAAAAGAAGAAAACAAACCACTTTTTACTTTCCTGTTTTTCTAGGCACCTTCGCTGAAGATCTTTCTTTCTCTCTGTGGCTCAGGTTACTGCCTGATATCCTTTCATTTCAACCCAGAGGACTTTTTCCACCATTTCTTGCCGGGTAGGTCTAGTAGTAATGAATTTCATCAGCTTTTGTTTAAATGAGCATATATTAATTTTTACCTTATTTTTTAAAAAGAGTTTATTTATTTATTTGACAGACAGAGATCACAAGTAGGCAGAGGGGTAAGCGGGGGGGGGGGGGGGAAGCAGGCTCCCTGCTGAGCAGAGAGCCTGATCGATGTAGGGCTCGATCCCAGGACCCTGGGACCATGACCTGAGCCAAAGGCAGAGGCTTTAACCCACTGAGCCACCCAGGTGCCCTCCCCCCAGCACTTTCAATATATCAACCACTACTTTATGGCCTCCAAGATTTCTGATAAGAGCTCTGCTAGTAAAGAAGGATGCTTTTCATTCTCATTTACTTCAGTTGTCCATTTTTCAAGTTTGCCAATTCTTTCTTCTTCCTGCTTAAATCTATAAGTCCCTGTAGTAGATTTTTTTTATTCATTTCAGTTGTGCTTTTTAGCTCCCTAATTTCCCTTTGGTTACTTTTTATAATTTCTATCTTTATTGATGTTCTCATTTTGTTTATACATCATTTCCCCGTTTTTGTCCATGTTTTCCTTTCACTCTGTGGGCATATTGAAGATAGTTATTTTATAGGTTTCTTTCCCCTAGTAAGTTCAACATCTGAGTTTTCTCAGGGCTGGGTTTTTTTTTTTTTAATATTTTATTTATTTATTTGAAAGACAGAGATCACAAGTAGGCAGAGAGGCAGGCAGAGAGAGAGAGGAGGAAGCAGGCTCCCTGCTGAGCAGAGAGCCCGATGTGGGGCTCAATCCCAGGACGCTGGGATCATGACCTGAGCTGAAAGCAGAGACTTTAACCCACTGAGCCATCCAGGTGCCCCTCAGGGCTGGTTTTTTGTTCGTTTTGTTTCTATGAATGCATCAGATCTCTCTGTTTCTTTGCTTTGTTGTGTTTTGTTGAAACTGATCATTGAACCTTATAATATGATAATTCTGGAAATTTAATTCTCACCCTTTCTCCGGGGTTTCCTTTTTCCTTTTCTTTTTAAAATTGTTGTAAGGGTCTCTGTTCTGTAGATCAGCCTGAGGTGGAAGCTTAAGGGCTCCAGAGGTCTTTTTTTTTTTTTAATATTTTATTTACTTATTTGACAGAGAGATCACAAGTAGGCAGAGAGTGAGGGGGAAGCAGGCTCCCTGCTGAGCAGACAGGCCAATGTGGGGCTCGATCCTAGGACTCTAAGATTATGACCTGAGCTGAAGGCAGAGGCTTAACCCACTGAGCCACCCAGGCGCCCCTCAGAAGTCTTTTCTGAACCTTTGTTTTTCCTTGGGCATGTGCAGTGGTTTTCTAAATTCACCCATAGATCTGGTTGCTTATGAGTGTCACCATCCTCACTTAAATAACTGGCTCCCAAAAGGAGCAAAATGGTGGGGGGAGGATCCCAAACAGATACTATTCCTTAAAATCTCATGGAAGCCGGGGTGCCTGGATGACTTAGTTAGTTAAGCATCTGCCTTTGGTTCAGGTCATGATCCTGGGTTCCTGGGATCGAGCCCTCCATCGGGCTCCCTGCTCAGAGGGGTCTGCGTTTCCCTTTCCCTCTGCCCCTGGTGCTTACTTGTGCATGAGTTTAGGCACACATGCTCTCTCTCTCTCTCTCTCCAGTAATTAAATAAAGTCTTAAAAAAGAATCTCCCAGGATTAGCTGGTGGGGGTTGAAATAATGACTGCCAGCCTTGGTGTCTGTACCTCAGTGATCGAAAGCAGTAAGCAGCAATCAGAACATAGATCCCAGATAACTGGAAGAAAGTCTTTTTGTCCCACCTTGGTTCAGGAATTACAGGCCACTTTCACCAAAGCTGTCTGCATGGAGTGGGTGGTGGGGAATAGGTAGGTTCCTCCACTCCTGCAATAAAGGCTGAAATTAACTGCAATTTACCAGCCACAAGATCAAAGCCTGGAAAGTTAGAAAACTGGAAAGGGAAGTGCAAGTCCAAATAGACTCCATAGTTTCAAAATAGTTAATCCCAGACAATTGGTGGCAGTATAATTGTCTAGGTAGGAAAAAAGATTCCTGGTGTTTCATACGCCGCGTCATCCCTGACATTACTTGCGACACAGCTGCTTTTAGATGGCCTAAAACCTCAGAGAAACTCTCTAGCTTCTTCTCCAGAATTTAGGCAGTCTACTTGTGTCTTAACCCCCTAATCTCTTGCCCTGGGCATTTGTGGGTCTTTATAATGTATAGCTTTTATGAGCAGTGCCTACTGCTTTTCCCACTTGAGATTTGAGTGAGGTTGAAGAGACACGAGCTCCTTGCACCAGCCCTTCAGGCATCTGCCAAAGAAGTTAGAACAGTCTAACACACAGATTAGTGAATAAGGTCTCTCTGTTCCTCCGGCCCAAGGACCAGGCTCCCAAAAGCGGAACACGAGCTTTGGATGCAATCCAAAGAGAAGAGAAGCATAGTAGAAAGAGAAGCAGAGGCTACAATAGAGAGGGAAGAAGTTTCTGAGAGACAGGCTTGGCCAATATGAGGGATCAAAGCCCTCTTTCATGAGATTGGCTTGGTAGAGGCAGGGTCTATCTCTGAGCTCAAACTCCCTTGTTACCCAGGGATGGTAAGAAAGGCATAGGCTTTAGGGAGTTAGAGGACGGTCTTTATATCATCCATGGTCCAGTCAGAAGTTACACGAATAAGGAGAATTGAATATAAACATTTTTGACCAGGTATTGAAGAACCGAAAAACAGAAAGAAAACTCAAAGGTAGAGAGGAGGGAGAAATAGGAAAACTTTGCTTCTCTCTGGGATCAGGGGAATCAGGAAGAAGGTGAGAGAATAAGTATTATAAACTTGGAAGTTGGGCTCTGAGGGGCTCAAACCCAGAATCCTGAGAGTGAAGTTGTGAATCCAAGCAGTGAAGCTCGACTCATGCTAGTCTCCCCCAAGGAGTGTCCATGAGGCTGTTTCCACTAAGCAAAGAAGCTGGTGTGACAGGAAACAGGAAGAAGTGAGTCCCCTTCCCCTCCCTACAGGCTTTCTCTCTGTCACTACCACCTTCTACTGGTGGCATCTAACCAGGAACCTCTGGAAAGCAGACACATGGTTTGCTGAGGCCCCATTCCAGCAACACACGAGAAAGCATAAAGGATGGGGTCAAAGCTGAGAGTTAGTTGTTTCATAAGTAACAAAGTCTCCCACTCTCCCTGAAGGATACAATCTCCTGAGTTGGTAAAATGCACAGATTGAGTGCTGGTGAAGGTTTGTGGTACAAAGGAACTGTTCAATTCAGGAAAAACTCACATGTGTGCTGTCCTTTATAAAAAGAACATTCATCTGGTTTTTCTTGCCCCTTTCATTTTCCCTGGTAAATGGTCTGCTCTCGGGGCACCTGAGTGGCTCAGTTGTTAAGCGTCTGCCGTTGGCTCAGGTCCTGATCCCAGGGTCCTGTGCACCTGGGCCCTGTGCTTGCTATGCCCATCCCAGGTGAACAATCTGAGGACATGAAATGCACCCCACGGACCTAGACAGAGCCAAACCCAGGGAAGAGTCCTGCCCAAGGAAGGGGAACCAGCTCAGGAAGAGGAGACCAGGTAGCCTGAGGAGGAAAGGGTGTCATGGGGATGAGAGTGAGGAGGTATAACGTTGAAACAGAGAGCTGATTTCCAGAGAAGGAAGAGAGAGCCAGAAAGAGAAAAAGCAAAATCCTGAGATATGGGGGAGTAGGAGACCAGCGTGGGGTGAATTATGTAGGATGGGAAAGCGGGATCCCAGTCGGACGGAGTAGTACAGATGAGGAGAGTCACTGGGTTTCAGAGATCAATAGGGTCTAGAACAGGAAGAAGTTAACTATAGGACATTTCAAAACATACTACAAAGCTCCAGTAGCCAAGACAGTATGGGACTGCCATAAGATTAGACACAGATCAATGGGAAAGAATTGAGAATCCAGGAATAATTCCCTACATTTTTGGCTAAGTTATTTATTTATTCATTCATTTAATTTTTATTTATTTTTATTTTTTAGAGAAGGAATCTTAAACAGGCTCCATGCCCAGTGCAGAGCCCGACATGGGGCTCAATCTCACAACCCTGAGATCATGACCTGAGCCAAAGTCAAGAGTTGGGCACTTAACTGACTGAGCCACCCAGGTGTCCTGGTAATTAATTTTTTTTGATTGCCTAAGACAATTCAATGGGGAAAGTCTATCCAACATGGTGATGATGGGACAGTTAGATATCAAACTGCAGAAAGATGACCCGAGAGCCCCTACCTCACATCATACAGAAAAATTAACTCACACTGAAATGGTGAGAAGTAAAAGTATAAAAACATAAAAGTTATCAGCAGATGCAGGATAATATTTTTTGGCCGAGTGGTAGGGAAGAAGCTTGTTTGTTTTGAAGGAACACCAAAAGGAAATATCCTACTATAAAAGCATATGGTGATGTGTGTGTTTCAGTCTCCAAATTCCTCACCAAAATGTGGTCTCTCATGGCTGTCCTAAGTTTCTCTACCTATAGGGTTTCTGAATTTATTTTATAATTTTCACAAAAATAATTATTCCTGACTTTTTTCCACATCATGGTAACACAAAAGCTTATTTTTTTCTGAAATCATTCATAGATATTTAAATTAATAATCAACTATTTAATTTCTGTGATCTTTAAAAATGGACAGAAGCCATAAATAAATACCCCCTTCCACTTAGGTGGATACATCGCCCATTCTCTAAACACCTCTTGGGAACAAGAAACATGATAGTTATGGGGTGGTTAATGTGAGGAGTGAGGTGCAGAGTATCTTAGAGCATAGAATTTTATCCCTCAGAAATAATATGGCATGCCCTAATATTAGACTCTGTGTCTGTGTGTGTGCGTGTGCGTGTAATTTTCTAAGGAAGTGGGATCATTTATTCATTCATTATACTCAGTCATCTTGTTCTCTTATCTTCCAAACATGCCCATCTGATCTTGCAGAAAATGCTACATCTATTGTAAGTGGATTAAAGATATTGTTTTATTTAATGACAATTGGATGTTTTGTCTCCTTTTTTTCCCATGACTATCAGCATCCAATTTATAATGCTTTTATATCTGGTAGTTATGATTCATAAAAAGGGGGGAAACCTTAATGTTTAAGAATTCAAAGGCCAGGGGTATTTTGGGTGGCTCAGTTGTGTAAGCATTTGACTCTTGATCTCAGCTCAGGTGTTATTATAGGGATCAAGAGTTTAAGCTCTGCATGGGCTCAGTGGAGCCCACTTAAAAAAAAAAATCAAAGTCCAATCTCTGTCTTTTGGTTAGAGCATTTAAACAATTTATATGTAAAATAAGTACTGATAAAGAGGGACTTCTGTCATCTTGTTATTTGTTTTGTATATGCCTTGCAAATTTTTTCTCACACACTTTTGAAGGATAGTTTTTCTGGGTATGGGATTCTTGATTGATAGTTTTGTTTTGTTTTGTTTTAATATATCAGCCCATTGTCTTCTGACCTCCAAAGTTTCTGATAAGAAATCTGCTAACTTTTTTGAGGATCCCTAGATTCACTTTTCTCTTGCTTCTTTCAAAATTCTTTATGACCTTGGCTTTGACAGTTTGATTATAATGTGTCATCGTGTGAGTTTCTTTGAGTTCATCTTACTTGGAGTCCATTCAACTTCTTGTATGTGTCTTTCATCAAATTTGGGAAGTTTTCAGCCATTGTTTCTTCAAATACTCTTTCTTCTTCTAGGCCTCCCATGATGTGTATGTTGGTCCATTCAATAGTGCCCCTTAGGCGCTGTTCACTTTTTCAAGTCTTCTTTCTGTCTCTCAGACTCAATACTTTCCATTTTCCTATTTCCACATTTGCTGATTCTTTCTTCTGTCTGCTCAAATGTGCCTTTGAATCCCTCTATGAAATTTTCATTTCAGTTATTGTACTTTTCAGCTCCAGAATATTCCCCCTGAATAGGTTTATTTTTAAAAATTTTTTGTCTTTATTGATATTTAGTTGACAAATAAAACTTTTAACCAGACTTTATTATGTTTTCTATATCTTTTTTTAATTTTTAAAATTTATTTAATTTATTTATGTTTAGAGAGACTGAGGGAGAAAGCAGAGGGGAGGGACAGAGGGAGAAAGAGCCTCAAGCAGACTCAGCATTGAGCACAGAGCCCAACACAGGGCTTGATCTCATGACCCTGAGATCATGATCTGAGCTGACACCAAGAGTTAGATGCTTAACTGACTGTGCCTCCCAAGTGTCCCAATTTTGTTTCCTATTTCTTATTGACATATCCACTTAGTTCATACATTGTTTTCTTTTGCCATATCTTCCCTTAGTTCTCTGAGGAACCTTAAAACAATTGTATTAAAGTCTTTGTCTAGTAGATCTGCCATCAGGTTTTTTTCAGGGGCAGTTTTTGTTGGTTTATTTTTTCCTTTGAAATGGCTGCACTTTCTCATTTCTTTGTATGCCTTATGATGTCTTCATTGAAATCTGGACAACTGAATCTAAAACTGTTGTAACTCAGGAAATCAGATTCTCCCCTTTCTCCAAGGTTTGCTTTATAATTTTGTTGTTGTTGTTGTTGTTGTTGTTTTAGCAGTGCTTGGCTGGTAGAGTGTGTCACTCTTAATCTTAGGGTTGTAAGTTCAAGCCCCACATTCTTTTTAGCACTTACTTAATTTAAAAAATTACAATTTTTTTTGGTTGTTTTATTGTTGTAGGTTGTCTCTGTGCCAAAGATCAGCATGACGTATAAATTTAGGTCTTTTCTGAGAGTATGACTTTCCTTGGGCATGCACAGTTGACTATGTAATTTTCCCTGTATACATAGTTGATTTTTATTATTCTTGTCTGACTCCCAAAAGAAGGGGGAAAAAATGAAAGAGGACAGAAGGGCACTGACACTTCAAATGATACCTTGGAAATGATTTCACTTGTAAAGGGAACTTACAGCAGTGCAGGGATTTGCAGCAACCAACAAATTTGGCTTGCACCTCTGTGATCAGAAGCAGTAATCAGCCGTCAGAGCACAGATCCCTGATATTTGGGGAACCAGGTCCTTTTCCCCCACCCTTTCTTCTACAAGCTGTGTGAAAGCTGCTCCAGGAATACGTGCTCCAGGAATTACTGCCACCAGGCTAGGGGTGGGGGTGGGTGGCTGCTACTGTGCAAAGAGCTGAGATTAATTGTAGTTAACCTCAGTTTGCCTTTCAAACCATCCCCTGGAATTTGCAAACCTTCAATAGACTACAGAGTGCAAGTGCTTCTACCAGACAGATTTTACCAGTGCAACTGTTGTCTAGGTAGGGAGACATTCCTTGTGCATGCTGCTCTGCCATCTTCCCAGCTTCCTCTGCTTTTCTTATACTAATCAGTTATATCAGGTCTCTTCCCTCGTGTGAACTCCTCCAAGAGTGTCCTTCCTCCCACCTTAATGACTCCTACTACTTTCCAAGTGTGGATTTTTTTTTTATCACATTTTTCAGAATTAGGGAAATCAAGGTTCACAGGGTTTATTGCTTTCTTAAGAACTTACAAAAATTAGGGACACCTGGGTGGCTCAGTTGGTTAAGCAGCTGCCTTCGGCTCAGGTCATGATCCCAGCGCCCTGGGATTGAGTCCCACATCGGGATCCTTGCTTGGCAGGGAGCCTGCTTCTCCCTCTGCCTCTGCCTGTCACTCTGCCTGTGCTCGCTCTCGCTCCTCTCTCTATGACAAATAAATAAATAAAATCTTTTAAAAAAAGAACTTACAAAAATTAACCATATAGATGAGATGAAGTTGAACAGTGTTACTCTTAATTCTATTAACTGTATTCTCCTATATAAAAAGTCCTCTGGGAAACTGCTTAAACCATTTCCAGAAATGGAAAGGCAGTGGTGCTCCTTTTTGGGGTGAGGGCAGCCTTAATACCCACACACTCTTTTTTTTTTTTTTAAGATTTTATTTATTTATTTGACAGACAGAGATCACAAGTAGGCAGAGGGAGAGAGGAGGAAGCAGGTTCCCCACTGAGCAGAGAGCCCGATGTGGGGTTTGATCCCAGGACTCTGGGATCATGACCTGAGCCGAAGGCAGGGGCTTTAGCCCACTGAGCCAGCCAGGCGCCCCAATACCCACACACTCTTACAGCAGGGGAGAGTCAGTTTAAAATATTCTCTGTGTGCCCTCAATGAGCAAGTGGTGTTACAGGTTAGGGAGAACAGAAACAAAGAAAATGGATGAGGCACTTAACCAAGATATCACAGCCTATCTTAAAAGATCATTTCAAATTAATAATTTAAATTGAGGAAGGAGCATTTGGCTGGCTCAGTCAGTAGAGCATGTGACTCTTGATCTGGGGATCATGAGTTCAAGCACATTGGGCATAGAGCTTACAATGAATGAATGAATGAATGAATGAATGAAATTAGGGAAATTAGAGAGGTATAGGTGGATTCAACCTGGAGCCAGTCAGATTGCTTGAAAGAAAAAGCTATTTATGTGATGGTTAGGACTTAGCTACAGGAATGATTGGATGGATCAGTAGGGGTGAAAGTTGAGTTGAGACAGAGTTCCAAATTGGCAAATTGGACATGTGTATCCCCAGGGATGGAACATCTGGTGACAACCATGAACTGATGAAGGTTGGAGAGCTCTGAAGCAGAGGAAGAAGTTTAGATTCAATGAGTTGTTTCACATAGCAGTTTGGTAATGGGAAAATGATAGTTTATGGACATCTTTGTAGTCTCAAAGAAATAATTATTTGCCAATACTTATATCCATAAATAATACCTTGGAATTTTTCTTCTCTACCATATGCAAAAATACATTTATGACATTTTGATACATGTATATATTGTAAAATGATGACCACAATCAAGAAAATTAACATATGCAACACCTTACATAGTTACCTTTTCATGTGTGTGATGAGACTGTTTAAGATCTACTCTCTTAGCAAATTTTAAGCATGCAATTTAATATTATTAACTGTATCTCCAGAACTTATGTATCCTGTGTAACGGAAACTTGTTACCACCCTTTGACTAGCATCTTGCCATTTCCCCATCCCTCAGTCTTTAGTAAATATCATCTCACTCTCTGCTTCTGTGAGTTTGACATTGTTAGATTCCACATATAAGATCATGTCGCAGCACCTGGATGGCTCAGTCAGTTGAGCACGCCTGACTCTTGACTTTGGCTCAGGTGGTGATCACAGGGTTGTGATCTCAGAGCTGTGAGACTGAGCTCTACAACAGGCCCCACCCTGGGTCTGGAGCTTGGTTGGAATTCTTTCCCTCCCTTGTCCTCTATCCCTGGCCCCCCTCCCCTGCTCGCTCTCTCTCTCTCAAAATAATAAGTGAGATCATGCAGTATTTGTATTTCTATGTCTGGCTTATTTCACTTAACTAATGTTCTCTAGGTTTATCCATATTGTTGTAAATGGCAGAATTTTTTTTGTTTAATGTTTTGGGGTTTTTTTTTTAAAGATTTTATTTATTTATTTGACAGAGAGAGAGATCACAAGCTGGCAGAGAGGCAGGCAGAGAGGAGGAAGCAGGCTCCCTGCTGAGCAGAGAGCCCAATGCGGGACTCGATCCCAGGACTTTGAGATCATGACCTGAGCTGAAGGCAGCGGCTTAACTCACTGAGCCACCCAGGTTGATTTTTGTATATGGTGTGAGATAAGAGCCCGATTTCATTCTTCTGACGTGGATATCCAGTTTTCCTGACACCTCTATTAAAGAGACTTTCCCCATGTCTGTTCTTGGTATCCTTGTAGAAGACCAATTGACAGTAAATATTTAGATCTGTTTCTGGACTCTCTGTTCTATTCCACTGGTCTATATGACCATTTTCATTTCAGTGCAATACTGTTTTGATTATCATGGCTTTGTAGTACACTGTGATGACAAGCAGTACGATTCCTCCAGCTTTTTTCTTCTTATTCAAGATTGCTTTAGTTATTCTGAGTCTTTTGTGGTTCCATCTGAATTTTAGGAATTTTTTTTTTTTTCAGATTCTGGAAAGAATGACATTGCCCGTTTCTTCTAGGTTATCTGATTTTTTGGTATATAATTGTACATAAAAGTCTCTCATGATCTTTTTTATTTTTGAAGCTGCATTACAATGTTTCCTCTTTCTGGCTTTATTTGAATTGTCTTTTTTTTTTTTAAGGTCTAGCTCATTGTTGATTTTACTTTTTCAAAAATCTAACTTTTAGGTTTGTTAATTAGTTTTACTCTTTCTCTATTTCATTTGTTTTTTCTCTAATCTTTGTTATTATTTCCTTCCTTTTGAAACTTTGGGCTTAGTTTGTTCTTTTTGTAGTTTCTTCAAGTTAAATTTAGTTTATTTGAGATCTTTCTTTTTTGTTGGTATTTATCACTATAAAATTCCCTCTTAGCATTGCTTCCGCTGCATCACATGAGTTTTGTTAGGTTGTGTTTTTATTTTCATTTGTTTTGAGATATTTAGAAAACCTCTCTTTGATTTCCTCTCTGAACCAATGGTTGTTCAAGAGTGTGGGAACTAGTTTCCACATATTTGTGAATTTTCTTGCTGTTAATTCATTTCTTTTTTAAAATGTTTATTTTTTAACTTTTTATTTATTAAAATTTTTTTAAAAAATTTATTTACTTGTTCAAGAAAGAGAGAGAGAGCACAAGCAGGGGAAGTGGCAGACAGAGCAGGCAGAAGGAGAAGCAGGCTCCCTGCTGAGCAAGGAGACTGATGTGGGACTCTGACGTGGGAACTCAGGACTCTGGCCAGGATCATGACCTGAGCCGAAGACCCAAGACCCAACAGACTGAACCACCCAGGTGTCCTGTTGTTAATTCATTTCTGGTTTCATCACATCTCATACTGTGTGAAAGCATACTTGGGATGATTTTTACCTTCTTAAATGTACTAAGTCTTGTTTTGTGATCTAACCTGTGATCCTATGCTCTATCCTGGAGAATGTTCTATGAGGATTTGAGAAGAATGTGTGTTCTGCTTGGATGAAAAGTTCTCTCTCTATATATTTTTCCTTCTCTCTGTGTATAATTGCTTAGTTCCACTTGAAATAGAGTTCAAGGTAGCTATTTACTTTATTATATTCTGTTTGGATGTTCTGTCCATTAATGAAAGCAGGTTATCAAAGTCTCATACTATTATGACATTATGATAATCATACTATTATGATATTGTCAGTTTCTTCCTTCACCTGTAAGTATTTGCTTTATGTACTTAGGTGTATTTATGTGGTGGGTACATACATGTTTAAAATTGTTAAATCTTTCTGTTCAACTGACTTTTCTAAACTTTACATGGTGACCTTCATCTATTTATTATGAAGCAGACTTCTGCCTCTTTTAAGTTCATATTACCATTAATATATAATTTTTATTATGCTGAAAAGAGTTTTTTTTTGCTTCTTTGCCTCAGTCTGTTTCACACATACTGCTTTGCGAAGTGTGGGTCATCCAATTTACTTACCCACCTCACTGCTTATGGGACAGAATTGACTAATTCATTTTTTTTTAATCTTGATGATAATGTCATTCTTCTTTTTGTCTTTAAGTATTGGTGCATTATTAAATTTTGTACACATTGGGAAAAAATTGCTGGGCTACAGATTATAGGTAAATTCAAGTTTACTAGGAAATGCCGATAGAAGGTATGAGTTAACTATCTGACCATTTATACACGTGCATTTATTTATTCTTTGCAATTTGCCAACACCTTCTATTTTTGCCTATATGGTGTTACACAGACTTTCCATGTGATTATATATTGTTTTAGTTAATTACCATTGGTGTTGAGCATTTTTCCTATATGGTCAATCATCTTCTGATTGAAATTTCTGTCATTTTCTTATATTTAATTTATTTGTACATTTATTGATTTCTTGTCCTTTTTTACTATTCTGCACACTAATCCTTCATCATCATTAAAATATTTTCTCCCAAATTCACTTTCTCCCAAATTTTGACTCAATTCTACATTTTGATGGACTTTTCTTAATTTTTAAAAAAGTTGTTATTTATTTATTTCAGAGAGAGAGAGAGAGAGAGAGAGCAGGAACATGGAGGAGAGGGAGAAGTAAGCTCCCCACAGACCAGGTAACTGGATGCAGGACTCGATCCTAGGACCCTGAGATTGTGATCTGAACTGAAGGCAGATGCTTAACTGATTGAGCCACCCAGGTACCCCTGTTCTTAATACACTTTTTAAGATTTTTAATTTATTTATTTGACAGAGGGAGAGACAGTGAGAGAGAGAATACAAGCTGGGGGAGTAAGAGAGGGAGAAGCAGCCTTCCTGCTGATCAGGGAGCCCGATGCAGGACTCTATCCCAGGACCCTGGGATCATGACCCGAGCCAAAGCCTGTTCTTAATTTTAATAGAGTTGACTTTGTCCATCTCTTTGGGTCTACTTCTTTTCTTCCTTTTTTTTTCCCCCAAACTAAAGGTCTCACATATTTATTTCTGAACTCCCCTACTAATGCAGAAGCATCGAAACAAAGAGAAAAGTGATTTCCTGAATAAAATATGCCTGACTATTCAGAGATTGTGGTGATGTTTTCACCGTGGCCCGGTGAGATGTTAAGACCATGGCGCAGCATAAACACATGGGCCATCTCATGTGTGATTCCTTGTAGACCCAGCTTGGTTCTTCTCCAGTGTCTCTTCCTGGGGTTGTACCTGATTTTATTACAGGCTTTCATCTGAGTCCACTGGGGAATGGGACAATTCTGCTTTTGTTTCTCAGCCAGAATCACTTGATTCTACAAATCTTGTGAGAACACATGGTGAGTCAGCCAGACACACGACAAAGGTAGAGAAAGCTCTCCCTACAATGAAGCTGTAAAAAACCCCACATTTGCCTGTAACTTTGAAAGCATTCTATTTTTGTCTTTCATAGGTAGCTCTACAATAATTATTGTATGTGGATATGATGAGCAGGTGATTCATTATTCTACTGTAGGTAACCATTTATCATTTCTCTGTGTTAAAATGTCCATAATTACCTGTTCTGTCATAGGTTCTTGTATTTTAAATTGATGCCCTTGTTCCAGAAATTCCCATTTCGCTCTGGTCTGTTTGTACATATCTCTACTGATACCATTACTACAGATTGAAAAGCCTCGATCGATATGGGCTAAGAAAGTGCCTTCCTAACTTAGTCCATTTGGGCTACTATCACAAATTACCATAGAATGGGTCTCTTCAATGACAAACATTTGTGTCTTATGGTTCTGGTGGCTGGGAAGTCCAAGTTTAAGATGCTAGAAGATCTGGTGTCTGGTAAAGACTGACCTCTTGGTTTGCAGATGGCTGTGATCTCATTGTATCCTCACATGGTAGAATGGAGAGGGAAGAAACAAACTCTTGTCTCTTCATATAACCGCATTCATGAGATTTCTATCCTTATGACCTAATTACTTCTTAAAGGCTCCACCTCCTAATACCGTCACAATGCAGGGCAGGATTTCAACATGTGAATTTTGGAGGACACAAACATTCAGTCTCATGATACTCTCTAACAGCGTTCTGTACAAAATCGCAGCTATTCTTAGACATTTGTCTTATGTTTTGGTTTTTAAAAGGAGTATTAATCGAGCTCAAAAACAAAACATAGGTGTCTGGCTGGCTCAGTTGGTAAAGCACGTGACTCTTGATCTCGGGCTTGTTAAGTTTGAGCACCATGTTGAGTGTAAAGATCACTTAAAGATAAAATCTTTAAAAGATAAAGCAAAAACAAAACAAAACAAAACCCTGATTGTGAATTTAATGGAATTTATTAAAACACTAGATCTAGGGACGCCTGGGTGGCTCAATTGGTTAAGCAGCTGCCTTCGGCTCAGGTCATGATTCCAGCATCCTGGGATCGAGTCCCACATCGGGCTCCTTGCTCGGCAGGGAGCCTGCTTCTCCCTCTGCCTCTGCCTGCCATTCTGTCTGCCTGTGCTCGCTCTCTCTCCCTCTCTCTGACAAATAAATAAAATCTTAAAAAAAAATAAAAACATTAGATCTACATGGGAAGTGATTACATCACTGTGATATTCAGTCTCCTTTTGAAGGACATATGTCATTTTAACATTTATTTCACATGATACTTTGATGTCATTCAATCTATACTTTTTCTACCCTAGCCATTTAATAGGATTTTAAGAAAATTAGCTTTAATAGAAATTTATTAAAACTATAGCTATGATATCTTCTAAAAATTTTCTTCTAGTGTCTTATTGCTAGTAATTTGAACTGCACTGAAAGTTATTTCATTTTTTTAAAGACTTATTTATTTGAGAGACATAGAGAGAGAGAGAGAGAGAGAGAGAGACAGGGAAAGAAAGAATGGAACCAGGGGCAGAAGCAGGGGAAAAGGGAGAGAAAATCCTCAAGCAGACTCCCCACTGAGTGCAGAGCCTGACCCAGGGCTCGATCCCAGGACCCTGATATCAGGACCTGAGGCAAAATCAAGTCAGACACTCAACTGACTGAGCCACACGGCTGCCCTGAGATTTATTTTCATATTGAGTTTTACATTCTGGAAGCTTACTAAAATATTACATATATGGAAGATAAATGAAATAATTGCACAGTCAACTGAAACAGTACAAAGGAAATCCATATAATGTCAATCAGGCCAGGACTTGGAAGAACACTTTATACCACCCATCGCACTCAAGACGTCACCTAAGGAAACAATCATTCCATCTCTTTCCAGATGGAGTTAGTGTCACGAATTATAAGACAACTTCCATGCTTTTCTTCATAGTTTTGTAACTTGTATATGCATCCCTATGTTGATATATTTTATTTTTTTTGTTTTTATGCAAATGGCATCATAATATATATACTATGTCAGGTTTCATTTTTACACACTTATGAATCTTCCATGGAATGGTAATTCATTCTTTCTTTTTAGTTAATAGACTGTTTTTCAGAACAGTTTTAGGTTCACCCAAAAAATGAGCAGCTACTACAGAGTTCTCTTATACCCTTTCCCCCTGACTCACCGTTTCCCCAAGTTTTAACATTTTGCATTAGTGCAGTGCATTTGTCACAACTGATGAACCAGTGTATTACATTTGATGATGATTAGAGTTGACAAACTGATACATTATTATTAACTAAATTCTTAGTTCACAGTAGGGCTCACTCTTTGTGTTTTATAGTTTTATGGGTTTTGACAAATGTGTGTCATGATGGTGATGGTCATACATGGTGTCATGTATCCACCATCAGGGTACCACACAGTAGTTTTGCAGCCCTGAAAATCCCTTGTGTTTCATTTATTCATTTCTCTTCCCCTTCTTTGCTTTGCCTCACCAAATCCCTGGCCACCACTGATCTTTCTACTATCTCAATAGTTTTTCCTTTTCCAGAACGTTATTTGGTGAAATTGTGCAGTGTCTAGCCATTTCATACTGGCTTCTTTTACTTACTAAAATTGCACTTAAGGTCTCTCCATGTTTTTTTCTGTGGCTTGATAGTTCATTTCTATTTATCACTGAATAACATTTAGTTCTATAGATGCACCACACTTTGCTCATCCATTCGTCTATTGAAAGGTGCATCTTGGGTGCTTCAAGTTTTTGGCCGTTGTGAATAGAGCTTCTAGAAACATTTGCGTGAAGACTTTTGTGTGGATATAACTTTTCAGCTCATGTGGGTAAATACTTAGGAGTGAGATGGCTGAGTTTTATGGTAAGGCAGTGTAAGCTTGTAAGAGAAGCCAGAATATCATCCAAAGCGATTGAGCTATTTTCTATTCATACTAAAAACAGAGGAGAGTTCCTGTTGCTCCACAGCTTTGCCAGCATTTTTTGTTGTCAGTGTTTTGGATTTTACTCTATTAGGTGTATTGTGGAACCTCATTTTTTTTTAAGATTTTATTTATTTATTGGACAGACAGAGATCACAATTAGATAGAGAGGCAGGCAGAGAGAGAGAGAGAGAGAGAGAGAGAGAGGAGGAAGCAGGCTCCCTGATGAGCAGAGAGCCTGAGGTGGGGCTCGATCCCAGGACCCTGGGATCATGACCTGAGCCAAAGGCAGAGGCTTTAACCCACTGAGACACCCAGGTGCCCCTCATTGTTGTTTTAATTTGCAATTTCCTAGCTACATATGGTGTTGAGCATCTTGTCATGTGTTTATTTGCTTTCTATCTTCTTGGGTGAGCTACCTTTCCAGATTTTTTGCCTGTCTTTAAATTAAGTTGTTTGTTTTCTTACTGAGTTTTAAGAATTCTTTGTATAGTTTGGATACCAATCCTTTATCAAATGGGTACTTTGCAAATATTTTGTCTCAGTCTTTGGATTGTACTTTCCTTCCCTTAACAAGGTCTTTTGAAAAGTAAAAAAATTTTAATTTTGGTGAAGTTCAATTTATCAATTTTTTCATTCATGGATCATGGTTTTGGGGTTGTATCTGAAAGTCTCATTGCCAAACCCAAGTCATCTGGATTTTCTCTTATGATATCTTTCAGAAGTTAAAATTTTTCATTTTACATTTAGGTTTATGAGTTCCATTTTTAGTGAATTTTTGTGAATATTGTAAAGTCTGCATCTAGTTAATTTCCTTGCCCATGGTTGTCCAGGCAGTCCATCACCATTTGTTGAAAAGACAATTTGTTGAAAGGATTTTCTCCATTGAATTGTCTTTGCTTCTTTGTTAAAAATCAGTTGACTATATACGTGTGCTTATTTGGGGGTTGTCCTGTTCCATTTCTCTCTCCCTCTCTCTCATTTTTGGCAAAACCACACTATCTCGATCACTGTAGCTTTATAGTAAGTCCTGAATTCAGGTATTGCCAGATCTGTGACTTTGCTCTTTATCAGTATTGTGTTGGCTATTCTGAGTCTTTTATCCTTCTTTCTTTTTTTTAAAGTAGGCTTCACACCCACCAGGGAGTCCAATGCAGAGCTTGAATTCACAACCTTGAGATCAAGACCTGACCTGAGATCAAGAGTTGGA
Organism: Mustela nivalis; assembly: GCF_964662115.1. NCBI lineage: Eukaryota > Metazoa > Chordata > Mammalia > Carnivora > Mustelidae > Mustela > Mustela nivalis. The sequence goes on along the minus strand of NC_139020.1, from coordinate 207,813,307 downwards.
CATTTAGGGGCGCCTGGGTGGCTCAGTGGGTTAAGCCTCTGCCTTTGGCTCAGGTCATGATCTCAGGGTCCTGGGATCGAGCCCCATATTGGGCTCTCTGCTCATCAGGGAGCCTGCTTCCTCCTCTCTCTCTCTGCCTGCCTCTGTGCCTACTTGTGATCTCTGTCTGTCAAATAAATAAATAAAATCTTAAAAAAAAAGAGTTGGACATCTAACTGACTGAGCCACCCAGGCACCCCAGAGCCTTTGACCTATCCATGTAAACTTTATTTTATTTTATTTTATTTATTTATTTGACACATATCTCCCCACCAAGCAGAGAGCCCAATGCGGGGCTCGTTCCTAGGACCCTGAGACCATGATCCAAGCTGAAGGCAGAGGCCTAACCCTCTGCACCACCCAGGCGCCCCAATCTATATAAACTTAAAAATCGGTTGTTATCCAAAATAACTTGCTAGGATTTTGATTGGGATTATGTTGAATCTATAGTTCAAGTTGGGGAGAACTGGCATCTTAACATTATTAAATCTTCTTTTTTTTTTTTTATAAGATGTTTTATTTATTTTTTTTTTTAAGATTTTATTTATTTATTTGACAGAGAGAAATTACAAGTACACTGAGAGGCAGGCAGAGAGAGAGAGAGGAGGAAGCAGGCTCCCTGCTGAGCAGAGAGCCCGATGCAGGACTCGATCCCAGGACCCTGAGATCATGACCTGAGCCGAAGGCAGCGGCCCAACCACTGAGCCACCCAGGCGCCCCAACATTATTAAATCTTCTGATCCCTGAACATGGAATGTTTTCCCATTTATTTAGATCTTCTTCAGTTTTTTCCAACAAGGTTTTGTAGTTTTCAGAGTCTAAGTTTTACACTTTGGGGGTTTGGTTTATTCTTATACAGTTTATAAGTGCTATGGTAAGTAGATATTAGAAGATGAAGGAGGGTCAGTAATGTGTCCTCCAGACTGAGAAGGCACTTAAAGACCAAAAAATGAAGGAAACCACTCCATGCTGTTTACACAGTTTTATTTAGGGTAATTTACTGACAGGGAGGACTTGGGTGGACAAAGCGTCCCGCTGCTGAGCAACTATTCTCTGCCACGTCTGGACTTTAATCTCCAGCTTTTACTGAACAAGGGTTCATGATGGTGAGGCCACAAGGTAGTTACCTAAAGTGGCACTACCCAGGAGTGGCTCGGTGAGTCAAGCATTCAGTTAAGCATCCACCTCCGGATTTCAGCTCAGGTCATGATCTCAGGATCATGAGATCGAGCCCCACGCGGGGCTCCATGCTCAGCAGGAAGTCTGTTTATGAGTGTCTCTCTCCCCTCTGTCCCTTCCCCTGCTCTCTCTCTTTCTCTTTCTCTCTTAAATAATTATATAATAAATAAACAAAATAATGAATAATTAATTAAGAAAAAAGTGGCACCCTCCGTGCACCAGTTATCTCTACTGGTTATCTAAAGCCGTGCCTTCTCCTTCTGTGAGTCACTTTAGGGAGGATCAGAACAAGTCTTCCCACATTCTGGTCAGGGCACACGTTAGCCTCTGAGGTGCCTGGAACTCATAGGCCGAGGGAAGTCACTGCATCGGCACGAGCAAGAGGGAAGGCCAAAGATTGAGTCAGTGCTGTCAGCACTCTTACCATAGACTTGTTTTCTCAATTTCATTTCAACATATTTTATGGCAAGTGTATAAGAATACAATTGATCCTTGTATATTAATTTTGTCTCTCCAATCTTGCTGAGCTCATGTAGTCATTCTAATAGTTTTTTAGAAGATTCCTGAGGATATTCTACATCATCTGTTTTATTCCTTCCTGTCCAATCTGGATGTCTTTAACTTCTTTTTTCTGGACTAAGTGAGCTGGTTATAACATCTGATACCATGTCGAATAAAACTAGCAAGAGTGGACATTCTTGTCCTCATTCTGATTTTATGGGTAAAAAGATCCTTTCTATCACTATTAATTATGATCTTAACTGTCCCTTGTCAGCCTGTGGAAATTCTCTTCTGTTAATAGTTTGCTGCATGTTTTGTTTTTTTTTTTTAAATCATGAAACAGTGTTGGATTTTGTCACATGCTTTTCTGTCTATGGAGTTGAGTTTTGTTTGTTATTCTTTTGCTATGATGTACTATAATAACTGATTTGGGGGGTTAAACTAAGCTTGTATACCTGGGATATAAAGTCTACTTGGTCATATTGTATAATTCTTTTTTTTTTTAAGATTTTATTTATTCATTTGACAAACAGAGATCACAAGTAGGCAGAGAGAGAAGAGGAAGCAGGCTCCCTGCTGAGCAGAGAGCCCAATGTAGGGCTCGATCCCACGACCCTGAGATGGTGACGCAAGCTGAAGGCAGAGGCTTTAACCCCCTGAGCCACCCAGGTGCCCCAGTTCTTTTATATGTCTCTGAATTCAGTTTGCTAGTACTTTGTTGAGGACTTTTATGCCCATATTTATAAGAAATTGGTGCATGTGTATGTGTGTGTTTGCGTGTGTGTGTGTGTGTGTGTGTGTGGTGTCTTATTCTGACCTGGTGTATTACGGACCTTGTAGACTAAGTTAGGAAGTGTTCACTCTTCTATCTTTTGGAAGAGTTTGTGAAGAACTGGTATTAATTCTTTTTTTTTAAACCCCAACCCTGAACTGGTATTAATTCTTTAAGCATTTGGTAGAATTCAGCAGTGAGGCTGTCTGGGACTGGGTTTTTGTTTTACTTTTAACAAGCTTAATTTTTAATTTATTTTTAAAAGATTTTACTTATTTGCCAGAGAGAGAGAGAGAGAGAGAGAGAGAGAGCATGCACAAGGCAGGGGGAGGGGCTGGCAGAGGGAGAAGCAGGCTCCCCACTGAGCAAGGAGCCTGATGTGGGACTTGACACCAGGACCCTGGGATTGTGACCTGAGCTGAAGGCAGATGCTTAACCAACTGAGCCACCCTGGTGTCCCAACAAGCTTTATTTTAGGGTGTATTTTAGTTTCACACCAAAATTGAACAGAAAATACAAAGTTCTCACATGCCCCTATCTCCATACGTGTGCAATTTCCTCCAATATCAACATCTTACACGAGAGTGGTCTACTTGTTACCATCAATGAAGCTACACTGACACATTATTATCACCAAAGTTTACAGATTACTTTAGAATTCACTCTCGGTGTTGTACATGTTATGGGTTTTGACAAATGTGTTAATGACATGTATCCACCATTAAGGTATCCTATAGATTATCATATAGATTAGTTTTATGCCCTAAAAATCCTCTGTGCTCTGCCTCTTCATCCCTCTTCCCCCCTATAGCTAACCTCTGTCCTTTTACTGTCTCATAGCTTTGTCTTTTTCAGAATGTCATATAGTCATAATCATATAATATCTAATATTCAGATGGGTTGCTTTTACTTAGAGATATGCATTTAAGTTTCCTCCATGTCTTTTAATGACTTGGGAGCTCACTTCGTTTTAGCATTATGTAATATCCCATTGTCTGCATGGAGCATTTGTTTACCCATTCATCTACTGAAGGACACCTCCATTGCTCCCAACTTTTGGCAATTATAAATAAAGCTGTGATACACATTCATGGGTGGTTTTTTATGTAGGCCTGAATTTTCAACTTATGAGGGTAAATCCACCTTTGGGCATTGGGTCAAGGGCTAGGAGACTCCCCTCTGCCACACTGAATCAGGGTAAGACCAGTTTACCCTGTGAAGATCAAGTGAATATTGGACTGTGATGAGGTCTGAGAAATCCCAGTACGGAGGCAGCCCGAGAGCCACATGCAAACGAAAGGAGTTGACTCTTACTTACTCACAGCACATACAATAATCTATCAAACATGAAACAAAGACCCAAACATAAGAGGTTAAAACATAGTACTCTTTTTTTTTAAAAGTAGGCTCCATGACCAGTGTGGAGCTCAGTGTGGGGCTTGAACTTATGACCCTGAGATCAAGAACTGAGCTGAGATCAAGAGTTGGATGCTTAAATGACCGAGCCATCCAGGTGCTCCAAAACGACAACATTCGTAAAAAAAAACAAAAACAAACAAACAAAAAAAAAAAAACAGGATATATTCATGACCTTGGAGTTGGGAAATAATTCTTATATGACACTGTAGGGGCCCAGGACAGACCATCCCAAATTGGTTATTTTGAATTATTTACTTAAGAAATGGTCAGTGCAGGAAGAACACTGTGACCCTCCTTTATCTTCAGAAAGCGGGAAATAAATCTCCCAAGTGAAAAGTAATCTCCCTGCAGCAGGTGGTAGAGAGACATCCTATTGTTAAAGAAAGGGGATTTGGGGCCAGAAAAGCCTATATAAACAAACCTTGTTACCTTTACCAATTTACTTCCCCAGTTCAAATTCTGCTTAGAATGCCTTACTAATTGAAGCTCCCCAAATAAGTTTTCATTGTACTGTTTATTCCTCAAAGATTCATGTTTCTTTGTCTAAAACATATAAAAGCTTCAAGCTTTTGTCTTTCCTTTGGGTCTCAAATTTATTATTGGGCCTCCATGTACACGTTTTCTTTTTCCTCCTCTTAATTCATCTCATGTCAATGTAATTCTTAGGCCACCAAGAAGAATCTTAAAGGCCAGAGAAAAAAATTTTCCTTCCCAACAACACCTAAGGCAAAAATAGGGAAGAAAGAAAGAAAGAGAAAAATATTTTGGACTTCATAAAAATTAATAACTTTTTTGCTCCAAAGGACACTACCAAGAAAATGAATATATCCAGGGCACCTGGGTGGCTCTTGATTTTGGCTCAGGTCATGGTCTCAGGGTCCTGAGATCGAGCCCTGCATTAGGCTCTGTGCTCAGTGTGGAGTCTGCTTGAGAATCTCTCCTTCTCTCTCTGCTCTTTCCCCTGTGCCTGCTTTCTGAATAAATAATAAATAAACTTAAAAAAAAAGATTTTATTTATTTATTTGGGAGAGAGTGAGAGTAAGAGAGATCACAGAAGAAGAATGAGAAGCAGACTCCTCCCTGAGTGGGCAGCCCAATGTGGGGCTCAATCCCAGGACCCTAAAATCATGACTTGGGTTGAAGGCAGATGCTTAAGTGACTTAGCCACCTAGGTGCCCCTAAAATCTTAAAAAGAAAGAAAGAAAGAAAATAAACAGACCCGTTGGATTCCTTGTATACTATTGGTGGGAATATAAAATTGTACCACTAATATGGAAAACAATATGGTGGTTCCTTAGAAATTACAGAGTTACTACACGCTTGAGCAATTCCTCCCCTGTATATATACCCCAAAGAATTCAAAACATGAACTCAGATATATTTATAAACTATTTTTTTAAGTAAAAGGCAAAAGATTTATTTGATCTAAAGAGAAATCAGAGTGTTATGGATATTTGTTCATAGGACCCTTATTCACAATAGCCAAAATGGAAACAACCCAAGTGTCCATGAAGGTATGAATGGATGAACGAAATGTCGTACATACATACAATGGGATACGACTCAGCTTCAACAAGAAAAGAATTCCCGACCCAGGCTACCACATGCATGAACCTTGAGGACAATATGCTAAGTGAAATAAGCCTGTTCTCAAAGCACAAATACTGCATGATTCTGCTTATATGAGGTTCCTATAGTGAAATTCATAGAGAAGGAAAATGGAACTGTGGTTGCCAGGGGCTGGACAGACGTGTGAATGGGGAGTTGCTGTTTAATGACTACAGAGTTTCAGCTTTGCATGATGAAAACAGTTCTGGAGACTTGTTTCCCAATGTCAGTGTACTACATACTACTTAACATACTACTTACATTCACTTAAAATGATATTAAGATGTTGGGGTGCTTGGGTGGCTCAGTGGGTTAAGCGACTGCCTTTGGCTCAGGTCATGGGATCAAGTCCCCTCAGGCTCTCTGCTCAGCGGGAGTCTGCTTCTCCCTCTGACCCTCCCCTTCTCGTGCTTTCTCTCTCTCTCTCTCTTTCATTCTCTCTCTCAAATAAATAAAAATTTATTTTTTAAAAATAAATGATTTAAAAAAATGATTAAAAATGATTTTCCTTTTAAAAATGATTAAGATGTTAAATTTATAGTATGTGTATATATATATATTTTTAAAGATTTTATTTATTTATTTGACAGAGAGATCACAAGTAGGCAGAGAGGCAGGCAGAGAGAGAGGAGGAAGCAGGCTCCCTGCTGAGCAGAGAGCCCAGTGTGGGGCTTGATCCCAGGACCCTGAGATCATGACCTGAGCTGAAGGCAGAGGCTTGAACCTGTCCAGGGCCATAATAGAAAAGTGCTGAGCCAGGCTATAACAAGCAATTGAGGAACGGAGTGTGATGGTCAGATGCATGATCACTGCATGGGAGCAATGTGACCATATATAGTTAGATAGGCGCTCACGAGGAAGCTGCATGCACAGTGCGGTGATTGGCTAGGCGGGCTAAGCTGCCGGTATATATATGCTTGAATGTACTTGTAAAGGGGAAGAAGATAAAAAAGAAGCCATTAAAGAAGCTTGCCTCCACGTGTGTCTCCGTGTCGTTCTTGCTGGCAAGAGCGACATGAACCCACTGAGGCACCCAGGTGCCCCTATAGTATGTGTATATTGCCACAATAAAAAATAACATGTTTTAGAGCAAGAGAGAGAAAACATGCCCCACAGAATGGAAAAAAATTTTGGAGAAAATATATTTGATAAGGTATTTGTATCGAGTATCCACCATATAAAGAACTACATATCAAAAGTAAAAAGTCAAATAAACCAATTTAAAAATAGCAAAGCACCCAAACAGATATTTTTCCAAGGGAGTTATACCAATGGCGAAGAGTATATGAAAATTCGCTGGACGTGATCACACATCAAGGAAAAGCAAGTCAAAATCACAATGAGATACAACTTCACACTCACTAGAATGGCTAGTCTCAACAAATGAGAGAATAATAAGTGTATTCGAGTATATGCATACACTGGAGCCCCCATACACGGCTTGTGGAACTATAAATGATTCAGCCACTTTGGAAAACAGTCTGGCATTTCCTCAAAGATTAAATGGAGAATTTCCATATGAGCCGTCAATTCCACTCCCAGGCATATGTCCAAGTGAGAGAAAAACACAACAAAAACAAACAAACAAAACAAACAAAAACGTACATGAATAGCATTCATAAGAGTCGAAAGGTAGTATAACAAACCAGATGTCCATTAATGGATGAAACGGATGAAGAAAACTCACTCGATCCTGTGAAAATGAATAAAGGGAAACCTCATTGACGATGGTGCTAGGAGGCCAGCAGGGGGAGCTCTCGGGCCCTACCGCTCCTGATCAGTTGCAAACTCCACAGAACAGGGGAACCTTGTAAATTCTTTTTGCCGGAGCGACTTGACTACCCCAGCTGCAGGAAGAAAGTTTTTTTCTCCTCCCTTGGCAATAGCCAATGAGAGACTGTCAGACTCCGCCAATGAAAAGCCCCTATACTTTGAACTTCCAGTTTATTCCAATAGACTTTTTGTTCGCAAAATCCTGCCCACTCTCTCCCCTTTCTTCCACAAAAGAGCCTTTTTCTCCTTTTTCTCCAGCCTTGCCTATGGTTTTGCCCTGTCTTGCTTGTTCCAAATTGCAATTGTCTACTTTTCTCGAATAATCCCATTTTTGCTGGTAAAATAACTGCCGGTTTTATTTTTTAAATGTTTTGCTTAAGATTTTTTTTTTAAAGCAATTTATTTGATAGAACCTGAGAGAGAGCCTGAGAGAGAGCGAGCAAGCACAAAGGGGGGCAGGGGTAGAGGGAGAAGCCAACTTCCTGCCAAGCAGGGAGCCAGATGAGGGACTTGATCCCAGGACCCTGAGCTCATGCTTGACTTGAGCGAAAGGAGACGCTTTCCTGACTGAGCTACCCAGGCGCCCTATTTTTGAGGTTAATAATCCACACAATGGGCTATTATTCAGCTGCAAAAACAAATGAGGTATCGATACATGCTACAACATGAATATATTTTAAAAAACGTATGCTAATGTAAACGGTCCAATTTTAGTATATGTGCTGCGGAAGAGAGCAGGATGATGTAAACAAATTCAACAGAGTAAATGAAGTTAACCACAAAGACTACTTCTTACATAATTTCATTCATAAGAAAGTCAATGAATATTAGTCATGATCTCAGGGTCCTGGGATCCAGCTCCACATCAGGCTCTCTGCTCGGTGGGTAGACTGCTTCTCCCTCTCTCTCTCTGCTTGCCTGCCTCTATGCCTACTTGTGATCTCTCTCTGTCAAATAAATAAATAAAATCTTTTTTTAAAAAAGTATATAGAAGGGCCCTTCGGTGGCCCAGTGTGTTAGGCATCCCACTCTTGTTTTCAGCTCAGGCCCGATCTCTTGGTGATGAAATGAGCCTCATGCAGGGCTCACCCTCAGCATGGAGCCTGCTTGAGATTCTCTCTCTCTCCCTCTGCCCCTTCTGCTCATGCTCTCTCTCTCTCCAGAATAAATAAATCTTTAAAAATAAATAAAATCTGGGGTGCCTGGGTGGCTCAGTTCGTTAAGCGACTGCCTTCAGCTCCGCTCAGGGTCCTAGAATCGAGCCCCACATGGGGCTCCCTGCTCAGCAGGGAGCCTGCTTCTCCCTCTCCCACTCCCCTGCTTGTGTTCCCTCTCTCGCTGTGTGTTTCTCTCTGTAGAATAAATAAAATCTTAAAAATAACTAACTAGGGGTGCTTGAGTGCCTCAGTGGGTTAGGCCTTCTGCCTTTGGCTCAGGTCATGATCTCAGGGTCCTAGGATCAAGCCCCACGTCCGACTCTCTGCTCCTCGGGAAGCCTGCTTCCCCCCCCCCCCTCTGCCTACTTGTGGTCTCCCTCTGTCAAATAAATAAATAAAATTTAAACTAACTAACTAAATAAAACCTATAGAGATAGAAAGTAGATTAATAGTTGCCCAGGGCTGAAGGCAGGAAGAGGAAAATGGTTAAGAACTTTTTGAGATTATGAAAATATTATAAAATGGCGATTATTGCATATATTTTTTAATAGATTGTACTGAAAATCATTGCACTGTACACTTTAAAGGGGTCCATTGTTATGTCTGGATAAACTGTTCAAATGAAGGGGTAAACGCATTAAGTTTTTCAGTGCCAGAGTTTTGCCATCCAATCTGTTAAGTGTTTTAGTAGTTTTCAGGTGCAACCCAAATTTATAGGATGATTTGTTTTTCTTATATCAGTGAAAATAAGAATTCAGTTGCCTTAGGAATATTATGGCCTTTCACACGTCAAAGTCCTCTAGGCACACACTCAAAATTTGATGTAAATTTCCTTCCAGTGTGAAAGGTACACCTGAGAACTTATTGAACCCGGCTCATAGTTTGTGGTTGTTCCCAGAGGAGTCCCTGTGCTTAGCATAGAGCTGTAAGATTCTAACTTCCCATCAGAGCCAAGGGGTGAGAGGGTAAGGGGTTCTTTAAATTACCAAATATATGTGGGTGGCCAAGGGAAGGGTGGAAAGCTGCAATCAATGGTCAAAAATCAAAATGGGGAGGGGGCTTCTGGGTTGCTCAGGGGGTTAAGCGTCTGACCTGCTCAGGTCATGGTCTCAGGGTCCTGGGATGGAGCCTCTCGTCGGGCTCCCCACTCAGCGGGGAGTCTGCTTCTTCCTCTAGCTCTCTCTGCTTGTACTCTCTCTCTCAAATAAATAAAATCTCTTAAAATATAAAGATGGGGGCGGACCCATTATTATATATGGCGAGGTGACTTTTAAGCGTCTGTGTTTTTAAACGAGAGTCACAATTCCACGAGCGCTTTCTTGCCAAGCTCCCGACCTCTAGACAACAACAAACCCTCCTATTCCAGTTTTTTGGCATGGCCGCCCCCTCTTCTTCCACCACCGGTAAGACCATCTAGAAACTGAGTCTTTTTTTTTTTTTTAAAGGTTTTATTTATTTGTCAGAGAGAGGGCAAGCAGGGGGAGCAGCAGGCAGAGGGAGAAGCAGGCTCCCTGCTGAGAAAGGAGACCCACGCAGGGCTCGATGGGAGGACACTGAGGTCATGACGCGGGCAGAAGGCAGACGTTTAACAGGCTGAGCCACCTGAGTCTTGAATTCCCTGGGCACACCTGCCTCCCATTCCGGTGCAAGTAAATGCAAACATCCTGGAGAGGCCAAGTACTGGTGCAAAAGTGAAAGCTTTGTCAGTTCACCCACGTGACCACCAGCTGCAGTTACTCTGTCCAATCAGGGGCGCCGCCAGGGCAGGTGGGTGTGGCCACGCTCCGCAGCCACGTGGACGCTTGTGATCTTGCTCATGGTCAAGTCTCACCTCCGCTTAAAGGTCCCGGGTGGCTCTGCTGCCACGTCTATAGCGCGGAGAGCTGTCCCGGGTGCGGGAGCCATAGGGACGACGCTGGTGGATCGAGAAGCCGGGAAATGGTGAGTGTGCGGGGCCGGGTGTGCCAGGAAGGGGGTTAGGGGCTGGCGACGCGCGGTGGCGGGGACCCAACCTCCCGCGGGAGCCCCCGAGTCTGCGGAGCCAGAATCCCTGGTGGCCCGTTCCGACCTTAGTCCCGTCCCGGGTGCCCGCCTCCTGTCCCGTCTCTGCGTGTAGCCGTGTGTCCCCCAGTCCTGCGGTGACCACGGGGATCATCAGGGAACAGTCGTGACTGTTTTTGAGGTTAGCGTGTGTGCGGGTGCTGTGGTCTGTGGGGTCCCCAGTCCTTCCTTTTGTCCTGAGGGGCACCCGTTTTCTCCTGAGGGCTCCACATTTGGGGGAAGCAGAGGGTCAAATCCAGGATCCTTTCCCCCAAATTAGCTCTTCCTAAGGGTAGCAGTAAATCCCGAAATTTCTGTATCGCTCTCCGCGTCCCCAAACGCCGCCTTCTGATTCACAGCATCGTCCACTATTAGTCTCCGTGGTGCGTTTCAACCTGAGCCGGTGTTTTAATTGCTTATCAGTTTCCCATAGTCAATGGCCAGCTGTTTTTAAAAGGTATATTTTTTGTTTGTGGTTTTTTTTTTAATATTGTAATTCTATTTTTCTTTTCAGTGTTCTAAGATTCATTGTTTGTGCACCCCACCCAGCGCTCCAAGCAATACGTGCCCTCCTTAATACCCACCGCCAGGCTCACCCATCCCCCCCCCAAACCCTCAGTTTGTGTCTCAGAGTCCACAGTCTCTCATGGTTCCTCTCCCCCTCCGATTTCCCCAACTCACTTCTCCTCTCCTTCTCCCAGTGTTCTTCGTGTTATTCCTTATGCTCCACAAGTAAGTGAAACCATATGATAAATGGCTCTCTTTGCTTGATTTATTTCACTCAGCATAATCTCTTCCAGTCCCCACCATGTTGATACAAAAGTTGGGTATTCATCCTTTCTGATGGAGACATAATATTCCATTGTCTGTATGGACCACATCTTCTTTATCTATTTGTCTGTTGAAAGGCATTTTGGCTCTTTGCACAGTTTGGCGACCGTGGCCATTGCTGCTATAAACATTGGAATACAGATGGCCCTTCTTTTCACTACATCTGTATCTTTGGGGTAAATACCCAGTAGTGCAATTGCAGGGTCATAGAGTAGCTCCATTTTTAATTTCTTAAGGCAGACACATGATAAAATGTTTGTGGTTATTTTACATGAGAAGCAGCAAATTAACCACCAGGAGCTATGTTGTATGAAATCCCACGCCTCTCCCTCACCACCCTACACCTTCCAGGATGTTTCCTGGGCACAGACATCCTATGGGAAGTCCTTTGGGTAGAGATGTATCTTTGGAAACTTTTCTGAGTGATCCCTCCTGTCAGCACTGCTCCTCCCTAGGTTTGTCCCCTTCAAAGTTTGTTTTCACTTGGGTTTGATTCTCAATAAATTAAAAAAAAAATAAATCAATAAATCTTGAAACACAGTGTAAAATATTTCCAAAGAGGCAAGAAAGAACTAAATTTCAGAACTTAAAAAAAAAAAAAGAAATAATGGATTCCATATTATAACATTCCATTTGCTAAAAGATTCTTCTTTCCCTTTTTTTGTATTCCCCTGGGGGCATTTAGTAATATTTGGAGGTTCTTGGGTTTGGATGATTTTAAATGGAATATTGAGGCTTAGACTTGCAACACCTAGGAGCGTTCAGATAGATTTGTTTTCCAAGCAATTTCTTGCCATGTCAATGACAGTTAATTGACATCTTTATTTACTGAAAGGAATAGAGATTTGTGAATTTTCTGGTTGAACTAGAAAAAGTGCCTTACAATTTTTTCTTTTACACTCAAAAAACTGGGGTTGAGTGATTTTACTGAATTCTCTGAACACTGGGCTTATTGCTTTTTAAATATCAGTGGTGGTCCAAAGCAACCTGGCTTTGAGGTCAGAGTCTCTAAGCTAATGGCACAGGGAAGTACCACTTGGTTCTTCCTGGGAAGCCTCCCCCTGCAGATGTCCTGCTGCTCACAGGAGCCCTGTCTGCTGGGAGAAGCTACACCCCCCTGGATAGCTGGGGATGCATGTTCAGTGGTAGGTGGGTGGTGAGCAGGCTATGGCTTCCTATGGTTGTGGCCGCCAGCTCACAGACACAGGTTGGAGTTCTGCCTCCATAGATAGTGTAGGTGCACTCAGGTCTAAACTGTATACATTTGTATGTGATTGTATACATCAGTTGCCTACATTGAGAAAGTCTGTGAAGATCAGGAGTTCTGTCTTTTGACCAAGGGTCTATGACTGTGGGAGTTATTTGGGTCAGAATCCTGCTGAGATGGTCCTCACTTGTGAGAATGGAAGCCAGAGGGAGGGAGCATTTCCATTATGCTTTTGGGGTGAGTTTATTGGTATGGCTGCTCAGGCATCCCTACCCTCCCTTACCAGGGACTGTGCCACCCACTCCAGGGCTTCCGTCTCCACCAGAGGAGTCCAGAGCCAAAGCTTGGGAAGGTGTTTGAACTTCAGAATGTGGTTTTCCTCTTCAGTTATAGGGAAGCAGGCTGCTTATCTCAGCTGATTCAAAATTTTGCATTTCTTTCCTTTGGGTTCCTTTATCATTTGAACATTGTGGCTCTAATATACCTTTAATTTCCTTTTGTTGTCTGATTGCTGAGGCTAGGACTTCTAGTACTATGTTGAATAGCAGTGGTGATAATGGACATCCCTGCCGTGTTCCTGACCTTATTGTGGCCCTAATATAACTGATTTTCCCTTAGCATTTTGGAATTTGTTTCCTGTGTGAGTATGTAAGAGTTTTCATTTCTTGGGGTTTGAAAATTTCTTGGGGTTTGAGAAGTATGGTGTGAGTTAGGCAAAAACATTCTGGAGCCCGGGCTCTTTGTACCTTTTAGGAGAGAGAACCTCAAGAGGTGAGATGGGTGAGTTTAAGTTCTCAGATGCATTTCCAATTTTTTAAAAAAATTTTTTTATTAACATAGAATGTATTTTGTGTTTCAGGAGTACAGGTCTGTGATTCATCAGTCTTACACAATTCACAGCACTCACCATAGCATATACCCTCCCCAATGTCCATCCCTCAGCCACACCCGACTTCTGCCCCCCACCTTCACTCCAGCAGCCTTCAGTTTGTTTCTTAAGATTAAGAGTCTCTTATGGTTTGTCTCCCTCTCTGGTTTCGTCCTGTTTCACTTTTTCTTCTCTTCCCCCATGATCCTTTGCCTTGTTCCTCAAATTCCATGTTTCAGTGAGATCCTGTGATAATGGTCTTTCTCTGATTGACTTATTTTAGTTAACATAATACCTTCTAGGTCCATCCATGTTATTGCAAATGGCAAGATTTCATTTTCTGATGGCTGTATAATATTCACACACACACACACATCACATCACATCTTCTTTATCCATTCATCAGTCGATGGACATCTAGGTTCTTTCCATAGTTTGGCTATCGTGGACATTGCTGCTATAAACATTGGGGTGCAGGTGCCCCTTTGAATCACCACATTTCTATCTTTAGGGTAAATACCCAGCAGTGCAATTGCTGGGTTGTAGGGTAGCTCCATTTTCAACTTTTTGATGAACCTCCACACTGTTTTCCAGAGTAGCTGCACCAGCCTGCATTTCCACCAACAGTGTAGGAGTGTTCCCTTTTCTCTGCAACCTCACCAATACCTGTTGTTTCCTGACTTGTTAATTTTAGCCATTCTGACTGGTGTGAGGTGGTATTTCATTGTGGTTTTGATTTGTATTTCCCTGACACTGAGTGATGCTGAGCACTTTTTCATGAGTTTGTTGGCCATTTGGATGTCTTCTTTGTAGAAATGTCTGTTCATGTCTTCTGCCCATTTCTTGATTGGATTATTTGTTCTTTGGGTGTTGAGTTTGATAAGTTCTTTATAGATTTTGGATACTAGCCCTTTATCTGATATGTCATTTGCAAATATCTTCCCCCATTTTGTCTGTTGTCTTTTGGTTTTGTTGACTATTTCCTTTGCTGTGCACAAACTTTTGATCTTGATGAGACCCAGTAGTTCATTTTTGCTCTTGCTTCCCTTGCCTTTGGTGATGTTTCTAGGAAAAAGCTGCTGCAGCTGAGGTCAGAGGTTACTGCCAGTGTCCTCCTCAAGGATTTTGTTGGATTCCTGTCTCACACTGAGGTCTTTCATCCATTTTGAATCTATTTTTGTGTGGGGTTAAGGAAATGGTCCAGTTTCATTCTTCTTCATGTAGCTGCCCAATTTTCCCAATACAATTTGTTGAAGAGACTGTCTTTTTTTCCACTGGGCATTCTTTCCTGCTTTGTTGAAGAGTAGTTGACCATAGAGTTAAGGGTCAATTTCCAGGCTCTCTGTTCTGTTCCACTGAGCCATGTGTCTGCTTTTGTGCCAGTACCATACTGTCTTCATGATTACAGTTTGGTAATAGTGCTTGAAGTCTGGAATTGTGATGCCACCAGCTCTGGTTTTCTTTTTTAACATTCGTCTGGCTATTCAGGGTCTCTTCTGGCTTCATAAAAATTTTAGGGTTATTTGTTCCATTTCTGTGAAAAAGTTGATGGTCTTTTGATAGGAATTGCATTAAATGTGTAGATTGCTCTAGATAGCATGGACATTTAAACAATTTTTATTGTTCCAATCCATGAGCATGGAACATTTTTCCATTGCTTTGTGTCTCCCTCAATTTCTTTCATGAGTATTCTATAGTTTTCTGAGTACAGATTCTTTTTCTCTTTGATTAGGTTTATTCCTAGGTATCTTATACTTTCAGGTGCAATTGTAAATGGGATCAATGCCTTAATTTTACTTTCTTCCATCTTATTGTTGGTATACAGAAATGCAACTGATTTCTATGCATTCATTTTTATATACTGACACTTTCCTGAATTCCTGTATGAGTTCTAGCAGTTTTGGGGTGGAGTCTTTTGGGTTTTCCACATAAAGTATCATGTCATCTGCGAAGAGTGATGAGTTTGACTGATATGAGTTTGCTGATATGGATGCTTTTTATTTCTTTTGTTGTCTGATTGCTGAGGCTAGGACTTCTAGTACTATGTTGAATAGCAGTGGTGATGGTGGACATCCGTGTGTGTCCCTGACACTAGGGAAAAAGCTCTCTTTTTCCCCATTGAGAATGATATTTGCTATGTGTGGAGAGCCATGCAGCAGAAGCTGGGAGTCACGTACTAGGCGAGGCTTGAGGAGAAGGGCAGGTGAATGTTTATGTGGGAGCGCTCCAGGCAACGCACAACCTGTACTAAAGTATCGGGACTAGTATAAGATTAACCAGGGACCATGGGAACGGCACAAAAACAGAGTGAACAATAAGTTTTGGGGGCTCACGTCGGTAGGCACGAGCTCCCCGCATGATCTGGATTGAAGTCATCTGTATCCCTTCTGATTGGATGTTATAGTAGTTGTGTTATGTGGTGATTGGTTGCTTTCTATCCACTGTATCCTATAACTTGGGTCTGTAATCGGTGTTCGGGGTCCCGGGGCTGAAGATTGACAATAAAGAAGTTTGCCACCCACCTCGTCTGCGGGTCGTTCTTGCGGGCCGAGAGCGACACTATGGGTTTTTCATAGATGGCTTTTATGACAGAGAGGTATGTACCCTCTATCCCTACACTGTGAAGAGTTTTGATCAAGACAGGGTGCTGTACTTTGTCAAATGATTTTTCTATATCTATTGAGAATATCATATCGTTCTTGTTCTTTTTTTTATTAATGTAATATGACATTGATTGATTTGCAGATGTTGAACCAAACTTGCATCCCTGGAATAAATCCCATCTGGTCGTGGTCAATAATCCTTTAATGTACTGTTGGATCCTATTGGCTAGTATTTTGTGAGAATTTTTGTATCCATGTTCTTCAGGGATATTGGTCTGTAATTCTGCTTTTTGATGGGGTCTTTATCTGCTTTGTGGATCAAGGTAATGCTGGCCTCATAAAATGAGTTTGGTAGCTTTCCTTCCATTTCTATGTTTTGGACAGTTACAGAATATTAGGTATTAATTCTTCTTTAAGTGTTTGGTAGAGTTCCCCCAGGAAGCCATCTGACCCTGGGCTCTGGTTTTTTGGGAGATTTTTAAAATTACTGTTTCAATTTCCTTGCTGGTTATGGGTCTGTTCAGATTTTCTATTTCTTCCTGGTTCAGTTTTGGTAGTTTATACATCTCTAGGAATGCATCCATTTCTTCCAGATTGTCTAGTTTGCTGGCATACAGTTGCTCATAATATGTTTTTATAATTGTTTGTATTTCTTTAGTATTGGTTCTGATCTCTCCTCTTTCACTCATAATTTTATTTATTTGGGTCCTTAATCTTTTCTTTTTGATAAATCTGGTATCACTTATCTCTTGAATTCTCCCCTTATGATCCAGTAATTGTTTATCTCTCTTTTTCTCAGCTTCTCAATTCTCCATCATCTGGTCTTCCATATCACTAATTCTCTCTTCTGCCTCATTTACCCTAGCAGTAAGAGTCTCCATTTTTTATTGCACCTTGTTAATAGCCTTTTTGATTTTGACTTGGTTAGATTTTAGTTTTTTGGGTTTTTTTTTAAGATTTCATTTTCTTTATTCAAGAGACAGAGACAGAAATAGCGACAGAGAGCATGAGTGCAGAGGAGAGTGAGAAGCAGGCTCCCTACTGAGCAGGAAGGGAGAAGTAGACTCTCCGCTGAGCAGGGAGCCTGATGTGGGACTCGATCCCAGGACCTGGGGATCATGACCTGAGACACTTAACCAACTCAGCCACCCAGGTACCCCTAGTTGAAATATTTTTTAAAAGATTTGTTGTTGTTTTATAATCTCTACATCCAACATGGGGCTTAAACTCATGGCCCCAAGACCAAGAGTCACATGCTCTTCTGACTGAGCCAGAGAGGTGCCCCAGCTGAAATATTTTAAAATTTCTCTCAGGACTCCTTTGATGTATGTGTTATGTAGAAGTCTTCCATATTTTGTGGTTTTCCAGCTATGATTCTGCTACTGATTTCTAGTTTAAATCCATTGTGGTCTGAGAGCATACTTTGTAGGGTTTCTAGTCTTTACTGTTTTTCAGGTGTGTTTTATGGCCTAGAATGTAGTCTCTCTGGACTTGTTCCATGTTCTCTTGAGATAAATGTCTTGAGATGAATGTTCATCCTGCAGTCGGATGAAGTCATCTATAAATATCTATAAATCTATAAATATCACAAATATAAATATCACATAAGACTTGTTGATTCTTAGTACTGCTCCTTCAACAATTCATTTGCCAGTTTTCTACCTGCTGGGTCTGTCTGATAGGGGAACGTCAAAGTCTTCAACTGTAATTGTGGATTTGCCTATCTTCTCTTGCAGTTCTGTACATTCTGCATCAGTTATTTTGACAATCTGTTGTTTGGCACATATATATTAAGGTTTGATATGTTTTCCTGAGAATTAGCACATTCACTAGTAGGTAATTCTGTTTTCGCCCAGATAATCTTCTTTGTTCTGAAGTTGGCTTTGTGTGAAACAGTTAAAGTTCATAGCCTGGTCATTCAAAGTCTCTTCTGTACCTGAGTCTTCTTTGATGATTGCTTTGCCCCTTTAGAATGTTTTATCTCAGGGTGCCTGGGTGGCTCAGTGAGTTAAAGCCGCTACCTTCAGCCCAGGTCATGGTCTCAGGGTCCTGAGATCAAGCCCTATGCCAGACTCTCTGCTCAGTGGGGAGTCTGCTTCCCCTCCTCTCTGCCTACTTGTGATATCTGTCAAATAAATAAATAAAAATGTTTTTAAAAAATAATGTTTTCTCTTCCCTTTCAGTATGTCTTCCAATTTGGGGCTGAAAGCCAGACATGGTATTATCAGTTAATAGGATTTGAGGAAAATAAGCCTTTAATTGGGAGGTTTTATGTATTCTTGAAAGCGTTTAATACTTATTTTGGCTGTAGGTATCATGGGCTTCAGTATCCTCCAGTGTCCTTGAATTTTTCTCCCCAGTGTGTCTGGGTATCCCACCAACTCAATCTTAGGTAGAATCTTTGTCTTGAAGCTATTTTAATCCAGTTCTTACATTAGGAATCTGCCAATATGATGAGTAGGTTTTTTGGGAGGGGACATATCCTATTATGATTAGACCTGTGATGTTTCGATGGCATAGAATCCCTGGACTATGAAAATCAGAAAATTTTCTTGGCCTTTATTCCTCCCCTTCTGTCAACAAGGAAAGGTGAAGAGGGCTGTAGTTGTGTAACTGCTCTTTCCCCAATCAGATAAAGCTTTGGCAAATCCCTTTTCTTTGGAGGATGGCTTAAATTACAGAGAACAGAATGCATTGTGTATGTATCAAAACATTTCCTCCTGTTTTCTGCATGAACCACGAGGCAATTTTTTCTGATCTTCAGGGTGAGAACCTGGTTTGGAAGAATTTATGAATTGTAGGGAGCACCCCAAGACTGGGCTCCTCAACCCACTTAATTCTCAAAGCGGTCTGTCCTCAAGCAACTCATCTCTTACATTTTGTGCTCCTATAGGTTCCTTACTCAACAGTGAGTGGAAACTTGCAGTTCATTACTCATAGGCACTTTAAGAAGGTAGGGCAAGTACAGCTGGGTTTGGGTGGCTGGATCAACAGGGGAAGAGCAGGTACACCCTTTAATGTGTCAAGGAGTTGAGGTTGTGGATTTTCAAGCTTTGAGCCCCCTACCGTAAGCACAAATAGAGAAGGGCCATGTGTGAACCCTCTTAGTTTTGTTGTCCATTGTGGGCCAGGCAGGGTGAGTGGGTATCTAAAGCCAACAGTCAAACATCAAGAAAGAGTCGGTGTCTTTTTTTTTTTAATATTTTATTTATTTATTTACAAGAGAGCACAAGCAGGGGGAGTGGCAGAGAGAGGGAGGACGAGGCTCCCCTCTGAGCAGGGAGCCCAACACAGGGCTCCATCCCAGCACTTCAGGATCATGATGTTAGCTGAAGGCAGACACTTAACCGACTGAGCCACCCAGGGACCCCAGGAGTTAGTGTCTTTATTAATGTTCACTCTTTGGTGATTGTTGACTGAATAATGGCATATTGCATTTACACAAATTTGAATATGAATTTTATTTTAAAGATTTTTATTGACAGAGAACATGCCAAAGAGGAGAGAGAGCACAAGCAGGGAGGAGGATCAGAGGGAGAGGGAGAAGCAGCCTCTCCAGTGAGCAGGGAGTCCAATACGGGGCTCAATCCCAGGACCCCAAGATCATGACCTGAGCCGAAGACAGATGCTTAACCAATTGAGCCTCCTAGGTGCCCCGAATATGAATTTTTAAAGCCACATGAAAAGTCCAAGCAACATGTTATAATCAAGATGAGGAAAACTTGAAAAAGCATAAGAATCTAGTCATCCTAAGGTTTTGGGAGAGACCCGGGAATATCATGTCAGTAGGCTTTCAGAGCTCTATTCAATTATTTTAGTAATGTATTTGGTTCTTTTCATCCATTGTCTCATTTGTTGAGTTACTGATGACACTTTGCCAGTGCTGTCTACATGTGCAGCAAGTAATCCCTTTAAGGGACTGGAACTCTCCTCGCCTGGCCAGTAAATAGTCCAAAGCCGAGTAGTCATCAGCTACCGTAGTTGCCAGTTTCCCTCCATGGAAGACATCTAAAGCATCAGCTGTCTGCTACATGTGCTTAGAGTGTTTGGGACATTTTTTGATTGGGACCAATTACATGAGTTTGTTGAATAACGTCATCTGTGCCCGGACAGTGCTGACGACTCCCATGACAATGAATGTGTGAGTGTAGTTGGTAGGAAAATATCCCATTTGTGTTGAGATGGCCCTGAGGTGGTTTTGAAAGAGGGAGCCCAAAATGAAATACTGACACGCAGGGTACAGAGTACAGGCAATGTTAGGAGGAAGGTCCAGGGGTGGGCTTTGAGAGTGTGGGCTGTTGGGCACTATTAGAGTGAATAAGGGCCTGTGAAAATGACCATTTTGACATAAATGTCGGATGTAGAAAGGCCTCTTCTCATAACGTATCAGCAAACATGATGACAAGAACAAAGTAATGGGCCCTAAAGACTGAGGGTTGAGTCTAATGGCTTGAACAGCAGGAAGACCCATTTAGAAGATAGCAAGTTTTGTCTAAGTAAGCCACTCTCGCTTCTATGAGGATCTACAGTCTGGGCTTATAAGAGACAAGCCTCATTGAATGCCTTTTTCAGAAGCTGTGTGTGTGTGTGTGTGTGTGTGTGTGTGTGTATGTGTGTGTCTTTTTTTGAGAAATGAGTAAATCACATCAATGTCTAGAATGTCTTAGTCCTTGCATTTTGGTTTCATCAGTGGCAAGTCTGATAGGCTCAATGAGTAGTTTCTAAGAATCTAGCATGGTTTGATCATAGCAAGTAGCCCTATAGAGGGGATAAAGAGTCATGTATAGTGTATTTTCTCTTTGCTATAACCTTCTACTTGGCCTGGGAATTCTTCCATTCTTTATATTCCCAGTGGTGTGATTTTTCACAACGGGTGTGTTGGTCAGTCACTAAGCCGTGTCAGAGAAGGCCTTTGCATTCTGCCTAGAGCTTTAGGGTAGTGGTCTCGGTGGTTTCACATTTCATGGACGCACAGGGCCAAGGTTAATATTATGTCTGAGATGTCAGTATGAGTCTCAGAAATTTGAGTTAATTTATCACCCTGAGTACTGAAATAAGCCTATGGAGTACTCATTTAATATGTACCAAGTCAGGAGGGATCTGTACATAATTGCATAATTGTGATTAGGATATTCCTAGAGTTCTTTATCCCAAAAGGAGTAACCCTGGATAAGGAGTTGTTTCTATTGGTACAACCAGACAGAAGCTATCATTGGCCCTGGCCAAAGGTTGTGTAAAAATGTGTGGGTGAGTCTGACTCTTGGCCAGAGCATCCTGTAGTGCTAGCGTGATTGCCTGGAGTTTGAGTAACTGAGAGGACACTTGGATGAGGTCTTTGATCATGATGGCCTATTTGATCTGGGAACAGAAAGCAGTTGACTTCATCAGGAAGGGTGGTGGCACAGGGTCCATCAGGTTCATCAACTCTTCTCGTCATTCACGTGGTCCCCCCATCGGACTCCCCAAATGGCCAGTGAATGAGTCTAGAAAAGGGGTGACCTCCTCCAGAATGATCACCTCATCTGGAGGACAGGGGCACACACTTTCTCCTGTAGGTACCAATACCTTTTCAGTGAGGGGCCTCTGTGGTAAAGCAGGCTGGGACTCAAGACCCAAGGCAAAATGGAAGGCTGGCTTCCCCTGGAGCATCAGCTCAGGTCCTGTGAGACCTTCTATTTCCAGGAAGACTATGGATTGCCGACACTGGCTGCTCTAATGGTGTTTAGTACCAGGCTGAGAACAGTTACTTGTACCAGCACGCTGTGGCGATTTCCATGTTTGGAGATCCCGGGAGGTCTGAAAGGAGGCTGTGGAAGCCTCTATGGTATAGGAGTCTGGGGAGGGAGACACGGATGGAGTGACCATTCTTTGGTCAGACTCTAGAGCCATGTGCTTTCCCATTCAGAGTCATCCAATTGTAGGTATCTGGTGACAAGGCCAGCAGAGCAGGTTAACTTTGCAACAGCTCAGATTGTTGTGGCTCAAGGGCACGTGCCCCGTGCTGTGCCTTCTACCCTCTCACCTTACAGCCCCTGCTCTTGGTAGAGAAATCTTCCCAAGTGGGACAGGAGTGGGTTTCCAAAGATGCTCCCCAGTAAGCAGGCAAAGTCCGCTTGAGATGGGAAAATAAGAGCTGTCAGGGACCTCAGGACAGCAAGGGAAGGATAGGGTCCTGCCTCTGAGACGTCAGGAGGTCCTCAGATGGTGCCTGCGGAGAACCGTGGGGTGCGCCGCCATGTTCCAGAACCATAGTATTTCCACAGATAGCCTGAGGAATTTAGATTCTCGGAGCCCTCACACTTCAGTCGAGGTGCCGACGGGATGGCAAGCAAAGGCCTGATGGGGACCGAGTCCTCCCTTCTCAGTCCGTTAGTTCCTCCTAAGTAGTAGCCCCGGTGTGGGGGAAAGAAGAGCTGCACACGACAGTCGGGGCTCGGCAAAATTCAAGATTCTCCCAGCATAGGAAAGCATTTTTGTCGTCTTCTGTTACTCATTTTTAGTCTATACATGCACACTATTTAAAGTGTAGTGGGGGGGTTTTCACAAGTGTGTAGAACCCCATAAAGGATGAACCCCAGGACACTCCTGTACTAAACCCCTTCACCACTGGCTACACTCATCTGCGTTAGGCTCCCAAGTTTGCCTTTCCCAGAATGTAATACAAACAACACACTGCCCTCAGAGCCCTTTGTGGAACTTGATGGCAAATTTGTCAAAGTGGAAATTTCTCGCAGTGCTTTTGAGTTTAAAATTGTGACGATGCCTAGTTAAGTAGGTAGCACCCATCAGACCTCCAAATGGGAGCGAGTCCACTACTGTGAGCTGTGATCCTGGACCCTGCTCTCCTGTGTGCAAGTTTTTCTTTTGTGAGATGAAGGAATGCTGGTGGAGGCGTCCAAAGAGAGACTAATAACCGTGAACTTACCGCGACAATGCTAAAAAAAAAAAATGTCCGTACTAAAAAAATGAACAAGATTGACTTTCCTTTGCTCATAAAACTCACGATGGTCACTTTTATATCCGTCTAGTTTGTCACACGTGCTGGAAGTGGAAGCATTTGGAAATGACACACGTGGACAGAGGTGGGCCGTGGGGCTTTGTGGGTCAAACAGAAAGCTTCCAATTACTCCTCTTACAGAAAGATATTATTTCCTTTTACATAAAATTAGGGTATTACTCAAAATCATACTTTGTGTCTGCAGCTTTCCTTAGTTATTCCTTGAATAACTAACTGCCTTCTAAAGTTAGCTATTTCTGATGTTTCCACTGGGAAATCGCAGTGGGCTTGTGTAAATAGCTCTCTCTGCACAGAATAAACGGAAGAACTAGAACAGGCAGATTATCATAACCCTTTTTCAAACTGGGAGACACCCCAGGGCTTAATGGGGGTTTATATTATGCAGTTAGTACACAAGCAAAATATAGGTGCCAAATACTGTAAAACTTAAATACAGGTAAATTGAAACACTCTTACAGTAAACACGAAAAAATACCATAGATATCTGTGGCCCAAATTAGTGGTAAGTTTCAAGCCCCAGATACCCAGGCCAAACCCAAGATCACAAATTACATACAGAAAACTGCAAAAAGGAAGATGAGCCAGGACTGTATCTTTATGGGGAATCGTTACTGTTAATCACAGCAATGCCGGACTTTCTCCATTTCTACTGCCCTCTGTGTACTTCCACACCCAAGCTGTTCCTGATAGTGTTGACGACGTACTGCATGGTGGGAATTCCAGGGGTCACTCACTACTGAGTGACATCCCTGCTCACTCAGGCTCCTATCCTCATAGAAAACTAATACACACTCCTAGCTTCCCTGTTATTTAATGTCGTTTCTTTCTATCAAAGCCCGTACTTCTCTTATTATCCCAAATGTTACTATTTGTTAACCATCTCTTTTCCCACAAAAATATGAGCACCAAGACTGCAAGAACTTGTGTTTAATGCCTCTATATTGAAATCCTACGCTGATTTTACTATTTTTGCTTGGGTATGTTTTGAGTACACAGTGTCTGACAGAGGAGGGATGTTCAAAAATTAGCATCAAGAGTAGTCGCGGAGCAAGAAAGGCGTGATCAGAACAGTAGTGTTCTCTTTTTTTTCGCCCATTAGGTTTTGTTCTCTCACAATTTACCTAAACTTACAGGCTCAATGACATTAAAAAGGAGATATTAAACATAGTTTACAGAGGAGAGAATTTACATATTTTCACTGAGGTTCTCTGTGGTAAATAGTGTCCGTCAGTTCACTGTAGGAAATATATTGGTGTTTAGATAACAAGTGGGAAGGGCAACAGTTGTAGGAGACTGGCACTGGCCTTGCCAAATCGTACTGTGTTGAAGAGAAAAATACCAAATACTTCCACCAAAGCAGTTTGGTGATCGTGATGGATCAAGAAAAAAAGAAGGGTATTTTTTAACTATGTTTTTTAAAATGGGAAAAAGGTCTAAGTCACAAAAATGACCCAAATTCTCCTCTTCTTAGAAATATATCTGAGTGGAGCTTCTTATAGGCTTAGCCCCACTATACTGGTAATCATAATCATTTTCTGGAAGGTAAAAACAATGGTGGAATTAAGTTTACCTCCACAAAGCATCCAGTACATCCAGAAACTTCTTGCCTTTACTAAATAGTAATCAAATCACCTAGCAAAAACCCAAATCATGTAAGTCCTTTTAACACTCTCTTACTGATAAATCAGTCATTTAGGGTTTGCAGTCCTTTTTTTTTTTTTTTAAAGATTTTTCATTTATTTATTTGACAGAGAGAGATCACAAGTAGGCAGAGAGGCAGGCAGAGAGAGAGAGTGGAGGAAACAGGCTCCCTGCTGAGCAGAGAGCCCGATGCGGGACTCGATCCCAGGACCCTGAGATCATGACCTGAGCTGAAGGCAGCGGCTCAACCCACTGAGCCACCCAGGTGCCCCAGCAGTCCTTTTTAAAGTAGGGCTCCAGGCCCACCTTGGAGCCCAACATGGGGCTCAAACTCACAACCCCAAGACCACGACCTGAGAGTCATATGCTCAACCAACTGAGCCACTGAGGCGCCCGTTATTCCTGAAGTTGATCACACTGCTGCTGACTGCTGATGGAAACACAGTGGGTTTTGTCTAGCAAGAGGACACTGACCAAATGAGAAGTTATTTTCATGACAGAGACTATACCTGTAAAAGAATGAAAAGTACCTCAGCACATACACACAAACTAATATTGAGAATGCGTGCTAAACTTGACAAAATTACAAAGCTGATCTGAAAATTCATAATTACAATGGGATATTTTAATATATACTCCCAGGAAATGAGAGACTCGGTATTTGGTAGCATACAAATTGTATTAAAACAGTTAATAAAATATTTTAAGATTTTGAGAGTGAGAACGACAAGCTCAAAAGCACAAGTCGGGGAGAGGGGCAGAGGGAGCGAAAGCAACAGAATCCCCACTGAGCATGGAGCTTAACAGGGAGCTTGATCTCAGGACCCTGAGATCTTTTTTTTAAAAAAGATTTTATTTATTTGACAGAGAGAGAGAGATCACAAGTAGGCAGAGAGGCAGGCAGAGAGAGAGGAAGGGAAGCAGGCCCCTGCTGAGCAGCGAGCCCGATGTGGGGCTTGATCCTAGGACCCTGAGATCATGACCTGAGCCAAAGGCAGAGGCTTAATCCACTGAGCCACCCAAGCACCCCAGGACCCTGAGATCTTGACCCGAGTCGAAGGTAGGCGCTTAACCCACTGAGCCACCCAGGTGCCCCAGTTAATGTTTTAAGAAATGACTATGGAAGGTTTTGTTTGACAAATGCATTGCTTTTAATCACATACAAACATACTTGAAGACACACTGAGGAACTACACACAGCTGTGAACTAAGGGAAACATCCATAATCAGCCTGATACGGGGGAGGGGCCAGTTCTCACAGTCACAGCACAGCAGAGGACCAAAGTCCAAGGTGGTTCTTTTGGATGGCATCATTGTAGCTATCGCAGTGGAATCAGGAACACGTGGTCGCTAGCAGTATTACCAAAACAAGGTGTTTACTACACAAATTAGACCTTAAATGAATGCAGTCTAGAGGAGAGGAGAGTCTGAGCAGCAGAGAATACTCCCAACCATGAAAGCTCCAATTAGTCGCCTGGATGCACGAGCGCTGGCAGGAAAATCCAAACTGTGGTGGATCCTTGATGCAGAACATGTGAAGGTGTATGTGGAAACCTGGACCTCTGAGAAATGGAAGTCAGGCAGTTAATTGTGGTTTTGAGGGCACTCTTGACTGGCAGGGCAAGCGATCAGGAAAACAGGTTATAAGCAGGTTATCCTCCAAGCTCCTATACAGC
Source organism: Mustela nivalis (assembly GCF_964662115.1). Classification (NCBI taxonomy): domain Eukaryota; kingdom Metazoa; phylum Chordata; class Mammalia; order Carnivora; family Mustelidae; genus Mustela; species Mustela nivalis. Next base: position 207,786,975 of record NC_139020.1, on the reverse strand, counting down.
TTCTGTCTGTCTGTCAGCTCTGAAACCTAACGCCTCCAGTACTCCGGCCTTCCAAACCTCATGCAAGTGAGGCTACAGGTAGAATCACAAAGGGAACAGATTCTAGGAAATGTCACATTACCCAGGTGACAAAAACTGGTTTTCTCCTAAGAAAGATGGAATATTTGATGGGTAATGGAGATCCAGTAGCTGACAGAGGCGGCCAGTGGGAAAATCCCAACAAATACCAAAATGTCATTTATCAACAATTCTAAACCATTATTTTAAAATTAAACCTACTCGCACATTTAGAAACCACCTCGATTCATCCATGGATCAGACTCCAAAATAGAGAAAAATGTTACTGATTTGAGGAGAAAACAAATATCTATTAATCTTTAAACAACAATAAAAAGAGTACTTACAGAATTATCTCACCTCAATGTTCATTTTTGAAATTAAGTAGTAAATATCCACAGTCCAGAGATCCACTTTAAGAATGAGGCACTGATAAATACAATATATTTATAACTTTTATAATGATTGAGGTTACAGTTTTCTGGAACATTACATAGGGATTCATTTGTATCAGGCTTTCTTATATTTGTTGGACTGCTTTCCCGTGGGGCTTTCACATGTGAGGATGAAGGTCCATTGACATTTTTCCCACGCTGCTTACATTCAGGAAGTTTCTATTCAGTGTGAGATCGCTCATGCCTTCGAAATGAGTTGGGACGACTGAAGGCTTTTCCACATTCTTTACATTTGTACGGTTTCTCGCCAGTGTGCATTCTCACGTGTCCTCGAAAGGTAGTGCGATAAATGAAGGCCTTTCCACATTCCTTACACTCATAGGGTTTTTCTCCAGTGTGCGTTTTCTCATGTGTCCGAAAGGACGTGTAACAACTGAAAGCTCTACCACACTGTTTACATTCATAGGGCTTCTCTCCTGTGTGAGTCCTTTCATGTATGCGAAAGGAACTGGGAAAATTGAAGGCTTTCCCACATTCCTTACATTTATAAGGTCCATCTCCAGTGTGCATTATCATGTGCGTTCGAACGCTTGAGGGAGAAATGAAGGCTTTCCCACACTCTTTACATTTATAGGGTTTCTCTCCAGTGTGCTTTCTCATGTGTCCCTGAAAGGTTGTGCGATAGATGAAGGTTTTGCCACACTCCTTACATTCATAAGGTTTCTCACCAGTGTGCGTTCTTTCGTGTATTCGAAAGGAACTGGGCCAACTGAAGGTTTTCCCACACTGTTTACATTCATAGGGTTTCTCTCCAGTGTGAGTCCTTTCATGAGATCGAAAGGAACTGGGACAAATGAAGGCTTTCCCACATTCCTTACACTTGTAAGGTCCATCCCCAGTGTGTGTGATCATGTGGGTTCGAATGCTTGACAGAGAAATGAAGGCTTTTCCGCATTCCTTACATTCATAAGGTTTCTCTCCTGTGTGAATTCTTTCATGTATCCGCAAGCCTAGAGGGGAGCTGAAGGTTTTCTCACACTGTTTACATTCATACTGTTTCTCTGCAGTGTGCGTCCTTTCGTGTCTTCGAAAGGAACTGGGACAACTGAGGGCTTTCCCACACTGCTTACATTCATAGGGTTTCTCTCCAGTGTGATTTCTTTCATGTATTCGCAGACCCAGAGGGGACCTGAGGGATTTACCGCATTGTTTACACTGATAGGGTTTCTCTCCAGTGTGAGTTCTCTCATGTGTTCGCAACGAAGTGGAACAACTGAAAGCCTTCCCACATTCCTTACATTTGTAAGGTCCCTCTCCTGTGTGAGTTATCATGTGTCTTCGGTAAGTCGTGAGCCACGTGAAAGCTTTCCCACATTCCTGACATTCGTAGGGCTTTTCCCCAGTGTGAGTCCTCTCGTGTCTGTGAACAGATTTGCGGTAACTGAAGGCTTTCCCGCATTCCTTACACTTGTATGGCTTCTCTTCACATTCGTGGTACTCATATGGCTTATGTCCACTGTGAGATCTGATGTGCCTACTAAGGGACGAATGACGCACAAAGACTTTTCCACACACGCTACATTCACACGGTTTTACTCCAGAAGGCGTTCCCTTGTTCAGATTAAGATCTGGAGTCTGGATGATGGTTTCTCTACACTGAAGACCTTCAGGTGGTTTTATTCCAGAAGGACTTTTCTTATTCAGACTAAGGTCTGGAGTCTGGGTGATAGTTTCTCCACACTGATGACCTTCAGGTGATTTTACTCCAGAAGGTGTTTTCTTGTTCAGAATAAGATCTGGAGTCTGGGTGATGGTTTCTCTATACTGAGGACCTTCAGATGGTTTTATTCCAGAAGGACTTTCCTTGTTCAGATTAAGATCTGGAGTCTGGGTGATGGTTTCTCCACAGTGATCCCCTTTGTTTTCATAAGGTTTTTCTACCATATGAATTCTGTAAAAAATGAGAAATATATGAATATTTCTTGGTTATTTGTATTAGCAGGATACTAGAATTACACTTTTTAAAATCTTTTTTAAAAAAACATTTATTTATTCGACAGACAGAGATCACAAGTAGGCAGAGAGGCAGGCAGAGAGAGAGGAGGAAGCAGGCTCCCTGCTGAGCAGAGAGCCCGATGCAGGGCTCAACCCCAGGACCCTGGGATCATGACCTGAGCCAAAGGCAGAGGCTTTAACCCACTGAGCCACCCAGGTGCCCCTAGAATTACATTTTTTATAATTTACAGCAAAATGAAGGTCTCCTGCCCTTTCTTAAATGTTTGAAAAGTTAATAGACTGAATGTTTCATAAATAGAACTGGCCACAGTTATCATGTAAACAAAGATTATTAACCTACAGGGTTGTTTGTTTATTTATTAGAGACTGAGAGTGAGTGAGCATAAGCAGGGGGAGTGGCAAGCAGAAACAGGCTCCCCACTGAGCAAGGAGCCTGATGCAGGACTTGATCCCAGGACCCTGAGATCGTGACCTGAGCCCAAGGCAGGCACATAACAGACTGAGCCACTTAGGCATCTCAACATACAGGGATTTTCTTTACGCTGTTTTCAAGTGGACAGTTTTGCAAACACTGAACACCTATGTCCTATTTAAGTAAATATTTTCAGTGAAAAAAAATTTAAGGATAAATTGGAACACTTTGGGCTTTATTTATTTATTTAAAGATTTTATTTATCCGTTTGACAGAGAGAGAACAAGCAGGGGGAGTGGCAAGCAGAGGGTGAGGGAGAAACAGGCTCCCTATGGGACTCCATCCCAGGACCCTGGGATCATGACCTGAGCTGAAGGAAGACATAGAACTGACTGAGCCCCCGGCACCTCTGATTAATTTGATTTTAGAAAATTCATGCCGGGGCTCCTGCGTGGCTCAGTGGGTTAAAGCCTCTGCCTTCGGTTCAGGTCATGATCCCAGGGTCTTGGGATCGAGCCCCACATCGGGTGCTCTGGTCAGCGGGGAGCCTGCTTCCTCTTCTCTCTCTCTTTGCCTTCTTGTGATCTCTGTCAAATAAATAAAATCTTAAAAAAAATTCATGCCACAGAAGGTTTCTCACGTGGGACACTGCTATACTGTGTGACTCACCTTAGTTTTCTCCCCTGCGTATAGTACCCATCTTCAGTGTCATGATCTTCCCATTTTTTCCCTAAAATGCAAATGGAGAAAAATAATTCCATGTTTTTAGAAATTATAAAAAATTACTAGATTTTAGGTCTTTGTTAGCTTACTAATGTATGCTTTTCCCACATGTTAGAACAAGACTGATGGGCAAGAAATACCTATTCTCTAACTGCTAATGTTCAGTAAGAATGTCATCATCTTTACCTATTGAGGCCAGGTTTCTGAAGGTTTCCCGCATCACATCTCTGTAAAGTTTCTTCTGCGAAGAATCCAGTAAAACCCACTCTTCCAGGCTGAAGTTCACAGCCACATCCTCAAAGGTCACTGAATCCTAAAACATCCCAAATGACAGCACTGGGGATTTATACCCAATTTATAGGAAGGTTATGTTATGTATGTGATTCTGTGGTCTCCAAACATTTACGTCTTGCTTCTCTTGGTCATGAGGAATTTACTTTCTGTTCCCACTTCCTCATAAATTTAACAGTATCATGAACACATGCAAATTATTTACCAATTGTTACTGTGATCACTTTAAATGTTACTGTTCTCTAATGGCGGGGTCCAGAGCACCTTGGAGGAATGAGCGAAATGCTATACAAATGAGACCAGTGTTATTTTAAGCACGCTAATTATTGTTGAGAAGGACGTTCTCATCTCCTTCCTTCTTACATACCATTTAACTCAGCACTCCATGATGCACGGGCTCGAGTCTGCACGAGGTTTTAATGAGTAAAACACAGTGAAGAACTGGAGGCTTGTTCTAGTCCCAGCACCAGCCACGAGCGTCCCGGAGGCCTATGGAAATGCAACTTGTAACAAGGATCAGCTTTCCGTGTCGGCCCGAAGTCCTCCAGGCCATCAGAGGTAGCCAGACGTAGCTGGACAAAGGCAAATATTCTTTTTTTTTTTTTAAGATTTTATTTATTTATTTGACAGAGAGAGATCACAAGTAGGCAGAGAGGCAGGCAGAGAGAGAGGAGGAAGCAGGCTCCCTGCAGAGCAGAGAGCCCGACGCGGGACTCGATCCCGGGACGCGAGATCATGACCTGAGCCAAAGGCAGCGGCCCAACACACTGAGCCACCCAGGTGCCCCCAAAGGCAAATATTCTTGTGCAGAAGCCGTACTCTGCACCGCTGCGGTACTTACTGCATCCGTTTTTCCGTATCTCCGTCCCGTTCACCTAGCCAGAAGTTACTCAGAAGCGACGGCTCAGAGGTCTCCACAGAAACCCCGTCCAGTGAGCCTCAGGGCTGCTTCTCACTTTTTAGGACACATGCTGAGTTGAGAAAGTACTAAAAGAACTCTTATTGGTCAAACCATAACAGCGTCCTTGGCCCAGGCGAACCTTGACGAATAGGTTAAGAGCTGCGGGTTGTAAGGGAGTTCACGAACATCCACAATGGTTTGATGGTGAGTCTGTTCATGAGGAGGAAATAATGGATTCAGCAGTGCTCTCCTCCAAGAGAACATAAAATCTCCATCCTCCAATTTCAGGAGGAAGTTCCCGACCAGTGCCTCTAGAGGGGACCCTCTCATTTTCTCTCATTTATGAGCTGCGACGTGGTGCACAGAAGCGCCACAGCCAACCCCCAAGTACAGGAATCCCTCAGCTGAGGACACCAGCTACTGCCGCGAGGGGTAAGCACGTTCACTCTGGAACTGAGGTCTCCGGGGAGGAAGGCAGGCCTCTCACGCTGGCATGAAATGGCTTGAGAGACCAGGGAAAAGCAGGCAGACTTTTTTTCTGAGGCTCTGAGTGGACTAAAGGCTCACACACAAGGGCAGGAGCCTGTATGAACAGAACCTCTTGCCGCTGCCAAAGCAGGAAGCACTAGGCTTTCTCCCTGTCTTGGATAGAAGCGGACCAAGGAGGGAGGAGGAGGGAGGAGTTTCAAAGCTGTAGGCATCAAGCATCAAAAATCAGAGCCAGAGGGTGCCTGGGTGGCTCAGTGGGTTAAGCCGCTGCCTTCGGCTCAGGTCATGATCTCAGCGTCCTGGGATCGAGTCCCGCATGGGCTCTCTGCTCAGCAGGGAGCCTGCTTCCCTCTCTCTCTGCCTGCCTCTCTGTCTATTTGTGATCTCTGTCTGTCAAATAAACAAATAAAATCTTAAAAAAAATCAGAGCCAGAGATCTGGTTGTTGTTTGTCAAATAATGAACTCAGAAGCAGGCTCTCCCTCACAAGGAAAAAGCAAAAAACTTAAAATGAAACAACTCTTCTTAGATTCCGCCAGAGAACTGAGGACACAGGGCAAACCACAGTCTTCAAAATTGGAGACAGAAAAGAAGCTATTTTGAAATATGCCCAGAATATTCTATTCTTAACAAGGCCTGTCCTCAGAAGAATCTGTTTCACTGGGGCCTAAGCAAACAGGAAAAAAAAAAAAAGAACACACTCTCCAAGAACTTTGGGATAAAGACAAGGATAAAATACACAAAATGGGACTAATTGATGGAAAAGAAAGGCAGAAAGGAACGGAAAAAGTGAATCTTCCTACCATTTGAGAGAAGCTAAGAGAAGACAAAAGGGAAAATGAAGGGGGGAAAAAAAAACCCCAAACAACTGAAAACGCAAATTCAAGCACATCCTATTCAAACTGCAGAAAAATACAAAATGAAGAGAATACAGTGAAGGAAGCCAGGCGTGCGAGGGGAGGAACCAACCTCAGTCACACCGAAACGAAGGTCAGAATCAAATAGGACTTCTTTCCAAAACCATTTCAGCAAGAAAGAGACTGGAGTAAAACACTTCAGGTGTTGAAAAGTAAACCACCACCACCCTACAATTCGGTTAGAACTGTTCTTCAAAAATGAAGAAGAAATAAGGACTTTCTGAGGCAAAAATTGAGGAATTTGACACGAGTACACCTGGTTTTCAAAGAACACGAGAAGAAATTCACTGGGAGGTACGTAAGAGAATTAGGAAAGAAACTAAAATAAAATACCTTTTCTTTTACTAACAAATCTGATAGACCTCACTTTTGCATTCAGTAATAAGCTTTCGGGTAAGTGAAATGAATGACCATGTTACATGGGCCAGGGGAAAATTAGGAATACTCTGACATGAGGTAAACTCGGGAAAACAAAGTAAAGAAACTATAATTGATATGCTGCGAAGAGAGAAAATGTTCAATCAAAGCCAACGAAGGCAGAAAAATGGCAGAAGCCAAAGAAACAGGGACAACAAGAAAGAGTAAAAAGCACTGTAGCTACTAATCAACATTATCAATAACCACTTTAAACATCAATGGTCTAAATCCTACAGCCGAATGATACTGTAACAGCACATTAAAAAGAACTAAAGATAAAGACACAAATATACATAAAAGGAGGGAGAGAGATGTACCACACCAACAGTAACCAAAAGAAAGCCAGCAGAGCAGATTAATTTCAGATGAGGCCTACGTCAAAGCAAGGAAATTTCAGATAAAGAGGGAATCATGTAATGATCACTGGGTCAAATCTCCAAGAAAATTTAACAATCCTTTCGTATATATAACAGAATAGCAAAATATGTTAGGCAAAAAATGGGCCTGTCAACAACCCCGTATCAGTAACGCAAAAGTTCCAGCAGGAAGAAAATCAGGAAAGACAAGTTAATTGAACAGTACCAGTGAGCAACAGGTTTCATTGAAATCCATAGGATATGTCATTAACAGCAAATTTCCATTATTCTCAAGTGCACATGCAACCCTCACCTGGACAAACCACCTTCTGGGCTATAAAACACCTTAAATTTGTGGGGCACCTGGGTGGCTCAGTGGGTTAAGCCTCTGCCTTTGGCTCAGGTCATGATCTCAGGGTCCTGGGTTTGAGCCCTGCATCGGGCTCTCTGCTCAGCGGTGAGCCTGCTTCCCCCCTCTCTCTGCCTGCCTCTCTGTCTACTTGTGATCTCTCTCTCTCTCTGTCAAATAAATGAATAAAATCGTTGAGGAAAAAAAAAATTTTTTTTAAACACCTTAAATTTGAAACAACAGAAATCCTACAAATATGTTCTCAGGAAACAGCAGCATTAATCTAGAAATCAGTAACAGGAAAGTAGTTGGAAAACCTCAAAGACATGGAGATAAAAACTTCTAAATACTGGGAGCAAAAAAGTCTGAAGAAATCATTATATTGAATGATATGAAAATAGAATTTATTAAAAGTTGTCTGGTGTAGCAACTGTAGGAGCCTAGCAGGAAGTTTATACCACTGAACAATAAACAAATAAAGGCAAAAAAAATTGACAGTAACGTGAGCAACTACTTGAGCAAACAATAAAGAACAAACCTTAAGCAGAATAAAATAGTCCAGTTCAAGACGGTGACATGAAACGACCCTCTACCTACTTTCTCCCACAGACACACTGAATCCACACCTACCTATGGAATAATTTCCTTGGAAAAATCCAAACCCCAAAAACTAGCTAAGCAACTCCTGCACGCTGTTGAATGAGGAAACAACCCCCAGGAAGGCAGGTCAGAGAGGCTGACAGACCGTCTTGCCATAAACCCCACCCACAATCACCCACAACGTGTGCAGCAACCCACAGTCAGGAGGGAACTCAGAATCCCAAGCTTCTCCCTGAGGAATGAAGGTTCTGAACCACATCTGGTACCCCCAACTTTTAAGACTTGAACTTGAAGATGAGCCCCCAAACATCTACCTTTGAAAGCCAATGGAGCCTGCATCCATGGGACCAAGAAGGCTACACAACCTGACACAGTTATTAAAAGACTCACGTGTGCAGACTCACCCAGCCCAGGACCCGGCATAGAGGCAGTTGACTGAAAAGCACCCCCACTTTTCTGTTGAAGAGGCCTGCTTGGGGGTGCCAGGGTGGCTGATTCGGTTAAGCATCTGACTCTTGATTTCAGCTCAAGTCGTGAGATGGGCATGGAGCCTGCTTAGGATTCTCTTTCTCCCTTTCCTTCTGCCCCTCCCTGCTCTAAAACAAAACAAAACAAAAAACAAAACAAAACACGAGTCTTCTTGCTTATCTTAAAGTGTCAGCTTGAAAGACAGGCATCTGATTTAACACACATCTAAGGGCTTACTGAAATGTCCTCCCAAAACAGACAATTTTGCGCTCCTCCTCTGTCTCTCTCCAGCTCTCCGGTATCTCCCAGGAGCATGTGCCCTTGCCTGACACTCTTGATTTTTGCAGAAAATTTCTGCTGCCCAGGAAACACCTCTCACTTGCTTGGCTCTGGTGGTCAGAGGGCTTCCGCCCGCTGGGTCCCACGAGACTGTAAGGAATGCAGAAACAGTTCTGAACTGGCCACCACCGTTCCCAGGGCACAGCAAAGAAAGGCACCCAGTCTCTGTGAAAGAGGCCTATTAGTTTACCTTCATAGCTGTGATCTAAGGGGCAAGCTTCTAATTAAACACACACCTAGGACCAGAAGCTGGGGAAGACAGCAGTGTGGGAGGGCTGCCAACACTGACTCCAGCTTTGGCCCTCCAAAGCTGGGCTTCGTGTTCCTGGCTCCTCGGAGATTAATATACACACGTTAGGAATGCCTACCAAGGCCAGAATGAGGGGAGGATTGCTTTGGCCTTTCACCCATCTGTCAGAGATAACACTGCCATCCCCCTTCCTGGCACACAGGTGGTGCCCCAAGAGCCGAGGAAAGGTCAGTAGTCAGCCAGGGGCATGCATGTTCTCTGAGGTACGTGCAGCCCTCTGATCTCGCTACAGTGTCCCTCCGTGTGTCCCCTTCCTCTATAAAATCTGTGGACTGAGGCCTGGGCTTGTGGAGAACAGCTATGCAGCTGCCGTGGCCCAGCCACTGACCGCTCTTCCGTCAGTAAGTTACCCGGAATACAACTCTGTCAACTGTGTCAAGTGGCCTGTTTTGATTTTGGTCTCAAAGCACCTTCTCCATTTGAAGGATACTTCACTGTCTCTCCTCATCTCCTCACAAGTGGACACCATCTTCCCGTGCTCCCTCTATCCTCCCTCCAGCCCCCCAGGCCTATGAATGTCCAACATAAGAGCTTGTATAGAAGCCCTGGAGTCCCTTCACACCCTGCCCTTGGTGGCCAGCAGGGCTTACAGTCAATGCACTGGGACCAAAGAAAGAAAACATTCCTAACTGGTTGTTACTCACGGCTCAGAGCAGAGGAAGCAGGCAGAACTGTCCATCTCCCAGTCTTCACCTGCAAGAGGTTATGTCGCAAACTTTAAAAGCTGCTGCCTGAGGGTCTGCCTTCTAATCAGCCTGTATCTAGATGCTGACGGAGATCCTCCTCTTGGGGCACTGTAGGCCTTGGCACACCCTCAGTTACTGGGAGCAATTACAAATAGCCTTCTTGGACAATCACAAAGGTCTGAGAGACAACAAAGGGCTCTCTTCCATGAGTTCATTCCTTCAAAACTGGGAGAGGGGGCTGTTTTGTCTAACACATAAAAACCAAGAGAGTGTCAAGGAAACCAAAGAAACAGAACAATGTATTCCCCCAAAAAGCAAAATATAAAACCTTAGAAAAAGACCTTAACAAAAAGGAGATAGGTAATTTATCCGATAAAGGGTCCAAAATAACAGTAATAAAAATGCTCACCTTGCTCAGGAGAAGAATGGATGAAAAAAGAAAGAATTCCAACAAGCAGAAGAAAACAAAGTACCAAACAGAAGTCATAGAGCTGAAGAAGAACTGAACTGAAAAATGAAGACAGGGCAGAACTTACCCAATCAGAACAGTATACAGAAAAAGGAATGAAAAAAAGTGAAGACAACTTAAGGGACTTATGGGACTACATCAAGTTGACCAAAGTCTGCATTACTGGATTCCCAAAGAGGAGAGAAAGGAGCAGAAAACTTAAATAATAGCCGAAAACTTCCCTAACCTGGAGAAGGAAACAGCAAATTCAGGAATCCCAGAGAGTTCCAAATACAATGAACCCAATGAGACTCACACCAAGAAGCACTACAGTTAGTGTCAAAGTATAAGGAGAGGCACTTAAAACCAGCAAAAGAGAGAGAGAGAGAGAAACCAAACGTGTTATGTACAAGATAACTCCCATAAGATCATCAGATTTTTTCAGCAAAAACTTTGCAGGCTAGAAAGGAATGGTGTGACATATCCAAAGTGCTGGGTGGGGGGAGGAAAAAAAAGTGCCAGCGACACCAGCGTGGCTCAGTTGAGTAAGCATCTGCATTCAACTCAGTTCATGATCTCAGGGTCCTGGAATCAAGCCCCACATCCAGCTCCTTGCTCACTGGGGAGCCTGCTTCTCCCTCTGCCTGTCACTCCCCCTGCTTGTGTTAGCTCATGCTCTCTGACAAATAAGTAAAAAAATTTTTTTTAGATTTTTTTTTTATTTGACAGAGAGAGAGAGATCACAAGGAGGCAGAGAGGCAGGCAGGGGATGGTGGTGGGGGAAGCTGGCTCCCTGCTGAGCAGAGAGCCTGATGTGGGGCTCGATCCCAGGACCCTGAGATCATGACCTTAGCGGAAGGCAGAGGCTTAACCCACTGAGCCACACAGGTGCCCCTAAAATATTTTCTAAAAAGAGAAAAAAACTGCTAACAAAGAAAACTCAACTCAGCAAAGTTTTCAGAATTGGAGAATAAGAGTTCTCCAACTGAAGCAAAAGCTAAAGGAATTCATCACCATTAGACTGGCCTTGCAAGCCATGCAAAAGGGACTTCTTTACATTGAAATGGAAGGATGTTAATCAGTAACAGGAAAATATGAAAGTACAAATTACACCATTAAAGGTAAATATGTAGTGAAATTCAGACTAATGTAAAGGTGGGAGGTTAATCATATGAAGTTGAGGTTAAAAGTCAAAAGTATGAAAATAACTATACTAACTTGTTAACTGAGACACAAAAATGCAAACTGTGATATCAAAAACATAAAATGGGGGTAGAATAAAAATGCAGAGTTTTAGAATACACTCAAACTTAAATTGTTATCAACTTAGATTACTATAAACATAAGCTATTCTAGTAAACTCATGGGAATCGCAAAGACCTATAGTAGACACACACAAGAGAAAGGAATCTAAACGTAGTCCTACAGACAATCAGCAAATCACAAAAGAACCAAGAAAAGAACAAATTACAAAAAGAGCTAGAAAACAGTGAACAAAATGGCAATCAGTACATACCAACCAATAATTACTTTAAAATGTTAATGGACGGGGCGCCTGGGTGTCTCAGTGGATTAAAGCCTCTGCCTTCGGCTCAGGTCATGATACCAGGGTCCTGGGATCAAGCCCCGCATCAGGCTCTCTGCTCAGCAGGGAGCCTGCTTCCTCCTCTCTCTCTGCCTGCCTCTCTGCTTACTTGTGATCTGTCTGTCAAATAAATAAATTAAATCTTTAAAAAAAAAAACTAGCTATTTTGTCTGACACAAAATAGGCTTTAAGACAAAGACTATAAGAGACAAAGGAGGTGGGACGCCTGGTTGGCTCAGTTGGTTAAGCAGCTGCCTTCGGCTCAGGTCATGATCCCGGCGGCCTGGGATCGAGTCCCACATCGGGCTCCTTGCTCCGCAGGGAGCCTGCTTCTCCCTCTGACTCTGCCTTCCACTCTGTCTGCCTGTGCTTGTGCTCGCTCTCACTCGCTCTCTCTCTGACAAATAAATAAATAAAATCTTTAAAAAAAAAAAAAAAGAGACAAAGGAGGTCATTATATGATAAAGGCATGAATAAGAGGATATATTACTTGTGAATGTTTATACCCTCAAAATAGGAGCATCTAAATATATAAAGCAAATAGTAACAGATCTAAAGGAAGAAACAGCAATACAATAATAGTGGAGGACTTTAATATCTTAACTATCATTAGATGTATCATCCAGACCAAGAAAGAAAAAAAGAAAAACAGTAAGGAAACACTGAAATTAAGTGACCCATTTTTAACAGACATTTCCATCTAAAAGCAACAGAATACACATTCTTACATGCACATAGAACATTCTCCACAATGGATCATATATTAGGCCACAAAACAAGTCTTAATAAACTAAAGAAGATTAAAGTCACATCAACCATCTTTTCCAATCACAATGGTGGGCCTACAGATCAACTGCAAGGAGAAAACTGGACAATTCACAAATATGTGCAGATGAATTAACATGCTACCGAACTAACAGGTGAAAATAATCAACTTGAGAAGTCAAAAAATACCTTGACAAAATGAAAATGGTAATACTACGTATCAAAACTTACAACATGCAGCAAAAGCAGTTCCAAGAAGGAATTTCATAACAATTAATGCTTACATCAAGAAAGATCTCAAATCCAAATTTATACCTCAAGGAGCTAGAAAAAGAAGAAAAAAGTCCAAAGCTAGAAGAAGAAATAACAAAGATCATAGTGGAAATAAACAAAATGCAAATTAAAAATAGAAAAAAAAATCAGTGAAACTAAGAGGTTTTTTTTTAAAATATTTTATTTATTTATTTGAGAGAGAGAGACAGTGAGAGAGAAGAAGGTCTGAGGGAGAAGCAGACTCCCCGTGGAGCTGGGAGCTGGGATGTGGGACTCGATCCCAGGACTCTGGGATCATGACCTGAGCCAAAGGCAGCCGCTTAACCAACTGAGCCATCCAGGTGTCCCTATTGTTTTTGTTTTTGTTTTTTTGATAAATAAAATGGATAGACCTTTCGTTAGAGTCTAAAAGAAAAGAAAGAGAGGACTCAAATATATTAAAAAAATGAAGGAGAAGACATTACAACTGGTACAACAGAAATACAAAGGGTCATAAGAGACTACTATGAACAATTATTCACCAAAAACTGGACAACCTAGAAGACATGGATAAACTCTTAGAAACAAAATACATATCAGGACTGAATTATGAAAAAGCTGAAAATCTGAATAGACTGATTACTAGTAAAAAGAGTCAACCAGTCACCAAAAGCATCCCAACAAATCAAAGTCCAGGACCAGATGGCTTCACTGGTAAACTCTACCAAACATTCGAAGAAAAAGTAATACCAAATCCTTCTCAAATGCTTACTAAAAAATAGGAGGGAATACTTCCAAACTAATTTTATGAAGCCAGTGTTACCTTAATACCAGAAGATGCCATAAGAACATTACAGTCCAGTATCCCAGACGAACATAAGCTAGGAAAGTCCTCAACAAAATACTAGCAAAGTGAATCCAACAACACACTAAAAAGATCATCTACCACAATCAAGTGGGATTAATTCCATGATGCAAGTATGGTTCAGCATCTACAAATCAATGTGATAAACCGTATTAACAAAATGAAGATCAAAAGTCATGATTTCTAAATGGATGCAGAAAAGGCATATGGCAAAATTCAATATCCATCTATGATAAAAGACTCTCAACAAAGTGGTACACAGAGAAAATACCTCAGCATAATAAAGGCCATGACAAGCTCACAGATAACCTCATACTCAGTGCTGAAAAGCTGAAAGTTGTTCCACTAAGATCAGGACCAAGAGGAGGATGCCCACTACACAAAGCTGGAAAGTTCTACCAGGGCAATTATGCAAGAAAAAGAAAAATGCTACCCAGTTTAGAAAAAATGAGGTGAAGTGGTCTGTTTATAGATGATAGGATATTCTGCAGATCTTCCTCAACTTATGATTGTGTTATGTACTGATACATCATTAATTGGAAATATCTCTAAATTGAAAATGTAGGGGCAGCTGGGTGGCTCAGAAGGTTAAGCACCTGCCTTCAGCTCAGGTCATAATCTCAGGGTCCTGGGACCAAAGCACCAAGTTGGGACTCCCAGCACAGTGGGGAGTATGCTTCCTCTGCCTGCCCCCTTCCCCAGCTCATGTGCTCTCACTCTCTCAAATGAAATTAAAAAAAAAAAACTAAAAATATATTTAATATACCTAACTTAATGAACATACAAGCTTAGTGTCACCTACCTTAATCATACTCCACTTACATTAGCCTGTAGTTGGTATAATCAGCTAACACAAAGCCAAATTTTTTTTTTACAAAGCCTATTTTTTACAAAGCCTTTTTAAAAAAGATTTGTTTGGGGGAAGGGATAAAGGGGAAGCAAGAGAGAGAATCTCCAGCAGACTCCCTGCTGAGTGAAGAGCCCTTCACAGGGTTCAATCCCATGACCCTGAGATCATGACCTAACTGACTGAGCCACCCAGGTGCCCAACAAGGCCTATTTTTAACAATGTGTTGAATTTCTCATGTTGTTTATTGGATACCATACCAAGAGTAAAATACAGAATGGTTGGGGCACCTGGGTGGCTCAGTGGGTTAAAGCCTCTGCCTTCAGCTCAGGTCATGATCCCAGGGTCCCAGGATCAAGCCCCACATCGGGCTCTCTGCTCAGCAGGGAGCCTGCTTCCTCCTCTCTCTCTCTCTGCCTGCCTCTCTGCCTACTTGTGATATGTCTGTCAAATAAATAAATAAAATCTTAAAAAAAAACACAACAGAATGGTTGTATAGGGACAGAAGGGTTTTAACAGTAACAGTCATTTACCCTCACAATTGTGGGGCTGACTGGAAGCTACAGCTGGGGCTGCTTCTGCCACCCAGCAGGACAGGAGAACACGGAATTGTATACTGAGAGTGGAAAAAATCAAAATTCAAAATATGGTTCCTACTGCATGTATGTTGCGTTTGTACCATCAAAAAGTCAAAAAATCTTGAGCTGAACCATCATTAAGTTGGGAACTGTCTGTATACAGAAAACTCTAAAGATTCTACCAAAAAAAAAAAAAAAAAAAAGGTTACATTCCTCTACACTAATAAGGAACGATCAGAAATTAAGAAAACATATTCACTTTTTCTTAATTTCTGATCGTTCCTTTTGTGTAAAAAAAATTTGTTTAAAGTTAAAAAAAAAGAAATTAAGAAAACAATCAACCTTAACTCCATAAAAATATTTAACGGTATGTTAACTATATTGAAATTAAAATGAAAAACTTAATAAAATTTTAAAAATAGTCCAGGGGACACCTAAGTGGCTCAGATTGGTTAAGCACCTGCCTTCAGCTCAGGTCATGATCCCCGGGTTCTGGGATGGAGCCCCCTATTGGGCTCTTTGCTCAGCAGGGAGCCTGCTTCTCCCTCTGCCTGCTGCTTTCCCTGCTTGTGCTCACTCACTATCTCTCGGATAAATAAATAAAATCTTTTTTAAAATAAATAAATGACGTCCACTTACAATTGCATCAAAAAGAATAGGAATAATCTTGATCAAAAAGGTGAAAGGCATATACACTGAAAACTGTAAGACACTGATTAAAGAAACTGATGACACAAAATAAATGGAAAGATATTCCATGCCCAGTGGATTGAAAGAATTACTACTGTTAAAATATCCACACCATCTAAAGCAATTTACAGATTCAATGCAATCCCTGTCAAAATCTCAATGGCATTTCCACAGAAATAGAACAGTCCTATAATCTGCATGGAACCACAAGGACTCTGAATAGCCAAAGCAATCTTAAGAAAAATCTGGAGGCATAACATTCTCTTATTTCAAACTATGTTACAAAGCCCTAGTAATCAAAACAATAAGGCATTGGCATAGAACAGACATACGGATCAATAGAATAGAACAGAGAATACAGAAATAAACCCATACTCTGTGGTGAATTAATTTACAGCAAAGGAAATAAACATTTACAATGGAAAAAAGGACCGTCTCTCCAATAAACAGTCCCGGAAAAACTGGACCACTTTCTTACACCATACACAAAACTCAACTCTAAATGGATTAAAGACGTTGAGTGTAAGACATGACTCCATAAAATTTCTAGAAGAAAACAGGTGGTAAGCTCCTTAACATCAATCTTAAAGATGACTATTTAGATCTGACGACAAAAGCAAAAGTCAACAAGTGGGTCTATATCAAACTAAGAAGCTTCTGCACAGCAAAAGAAATCATCCTTAAATGAAATCCTTAAATCATCCTTAAAAAGAAATCCTATTCGATGGGAGAAAATTATTTCCAAATTGTATCTCTGGTTATATCCAAGGGGTTATATCCAAAATACATAAAGAAACCCTAAAACTCAACACCAAAAAAAGAACCCAATTAAAAAATAAAATGGAGGGGCGCCTGGGTGGCTCAGTGGGTTAAAGCCTCTGCCTTCAACTCGGGTCATGATCTCACCGTCCTGGGATCGAGCCCTGCATCGGGCTCTCTGCTCAGCAGGAAGCCTGCTTCTCCCCTCTCTCTGCCTGCCTCTCTGCCTACTTGTGATCACTCTCTCTGTCAAATAAATAAATAAAATCTTAAAAAAAAAAAAACGGGCAGAGGATCTAAACAGACATTTATCCACAGAACACACACAGGTGGCCAACAGGTACATGAGAAGGTACTCTACATCATGATCACCAGGGAGAGGCACATCAAAACCACAATGAGCTATCACTTCACACCTGTCTGAACAGCTGGCATCAAAAAGACAAATAGCAAGTGTTGGTGAGGATGTAGGGAACCTTTGTGCACTACAATGACCACGTGATCCAATAATACCACTTCTGGGTATTTATCAGAAAAAAACTAACTCTAAAAAATATAAGCAACCTATATTCACTGCATTATTACTTACAATAGCCAAGATATGGAAACAAGTGTTCACCAATGGACAAACTGATATATATTAATAGAATACTATTCAGCCATGAAAAAGAATAAAATACTGCCCCTTTGAGAGAGCAGGAAGGGCAGAGGGAGACAAACTTAAGCAGGCTCCAGGGGTGCGGAGCCCCACGTGGGGCCTTATCTCACGACTTGAGCCAAAATCGAGAGACAGAGGCTCAACCCACTGAGGCACCCCAAAGTCTTACTATTTTTAACACATAAACTTTGAGAATATTATGCTAAGAGGAAAAGTCAGAAGAGAAAGACTCACTTATATGTGGAATCTGAAAACAAAACCACAGGGGAGCCGGTAGCACAGTCGGTTCAGCATCCCACTCTTGGTTTTGGCTCCAGTCATGATCTCAGGGTCGTGAGATCAAGACCCACGTCGGGCTCCGTGCTTAGGCAGAGTCTGCTTCAGACTCTCTCTCCCTCTGCGCCTCCCCACCATGCGTGCACACAAGCTCTCTCTGTAAATAAATCCTACAAAAAAATAAAAACTAAAACAAAAACACAAACTCATACGCAAAGCAAACTGTGGTTGCCAGAGGTGAAGGGTGGGGAAAATGGGTGAAGGGAGTCACAAGGTACAAACTTCTGGTAATAGGGGCGCCTGTATGGCTTATTTGGTTGAGCAACTGCCTTCGGCTAGCGTCAAGATCTTGAAGCCCCGGGATCGAGTCCCACATCGGGCTCCCTGCTCAGTGGGGAGTCTGCTTCTCCCGCTGACCTCTTTCCTCTCATGCTCTCTCTCTCTCTCTCGCAAATAAAAAAAAAAATCTTAAAAATAAAAATTAAATTAAATTAAATTAAAAAAAACCTTCTGGTAATAAAATAAGTCACTGGATGCAGCATGCGACATGGTACCCACAGCTCTTAACACCGTTAACACTGAATATTTGAAAGCTGCTAAGAGAGTAGGTGTTAAAAGTTCTATGGTAAGTAAAGAAACTGTAACTATGTGCAATGAAGGATGTTAACTAGACTTAAACTGTGGAAGCATTTCACGGTATACACAAATACTGAGCCATTATGTTGTACACCTGAAACTAATGTTACATGTCAGTTATATCTCAATATAAATAAGGAAAATAAAATAGTAAAACTTATAAAAGACATTAAGAGTTACAGGAAGTGGGGCACCTGGGTGGCTCAGTGGGTTGGGCCGCTGCCTTCGGCTCAGGTCATGATCTCAGGGTCCTGGGATCGAGTCCCGCATCAGGCTCTCTGCTCAGCAGGGAGCCTGCTTCCTTCTCTCTCTCTCTGCCTGCCTCTCAGTGTACTTGTGATTTCTCTCTGCCAAATAAATAAATAAAATCTTTAAAAAAAAAAAAAAGAGTTACAGGAAGTGAAGAGACAATATCAAGAAAACCAAAGGCTAGTTCCTTGAAATGACGAATGGAATTGGTGCATGTTGAGTCAATCTAAGTGAGAAGAGAAGGAAGACAGAGATTACTACTATCAGGAGTACAAGGAGGTGAAAAAGAAAAAACATGTGAGAACTCAACACACACGGTAACACACTAGGAATAGAGGGGAGGAGTTCCTGTTCTTGGAAAAGAACATCGACATAAATCTTGTAGTTAACACGATGATAATGGCGAGAGACTCGTTGCTTTTCTGGTAAGCTAACCAGCAAGGTACGGAGTCTCCTCTCTCTACTCCTATTCCCCATCATCCTGGAAGACCTAGCTAATGCAGTAAGGCAAAAAAAGGAAATAAAAGTTATATAGATTGAGAAGCAAAAAATAAACCTGTGAATTACATAGCACATGGTTTACTATGTAGACTATCTGATAGAGCCCCCAGCAATTCCAGAGATCACTCTGAAAAAATCAGTAACAGAGCACAGCAAGGTTGAAGGAAGCAGCAGTCAACTGTTTTCCTACAGACTCACACAAACACAGTCAACTGACCTTTGACAAAGGACAAAAAGGCAATACATAGAGAAAAAGCCTTTAAAAAAAAAAAAGATTTGGGGCACCAGGGTGGCTCAGTGGGTTAAAGCCTCTGCCTTTGGCTCAGGTCATAATCCCAGGGTCCTGGGATCAGGCCCCACATCGGGCTCCCTGCTCTGCAGGGAGTCTGCTTCCTCCTCTCTCTGCCTACTTGTGATCTCTGTCAAATAAATAAGTAAAATCTTAATAAAAAAAAAGATTTTGAGAGAACACATGCATGAGCAGGGGTAGGGGCAGAGGGAGAGAGAGAATCTGAAGCAGACTCTGTGCTGGGTGTGAAGTCCGACATGGGGATCAATCCCAGGATGCTGGGACCATGACCTGAGCTAAGATTACGAGTCAAATACTTCATGGACTGAGGGAGCCAGGCGCCCTGAAAAAATTCTTTTAAACAAACAGTGCTAGAAAGAGTGGCTATCCACATGCAAAGGATAAACAAACAAAGAATTTAGACAGTGACCTTATGTTTTTCCCAAAACTCAACCAAAAATATATTGTAGGGGCGCCTGGGTGGCTCAGTGGGTTAAGGCCTCTGCTTTTGGCTCGGGTCATGATCTCAGGGTCCTGGGATCAGGCCCCGCATCAGGCTCTCTGCTCCGCGAGAGGCCTGCTTCCTCCTCTCTTTGCCTGCCTCTCTGCTTACCTGTGATTTCTGTCAAATAAATAAATAAAATCTTTAAAAAAAAAAATATATATATATTGTAAATCTAAAGTTATATATTGTAAATCTAAAGTTAAAAACTCCTAAAAGATCACATAGGAGATGATCCTGGATTAACTGATGTATTTTAAGATACAATACCAAAAGCAAGATCCATGAAAGAAAAAAATGGGAAGTTTCATTTCATTAAAATAAAAATCCTGTTCTACAAAATAGAGTGGTAAGAAAATGAATAGTCACGGGATGCCTGGGTGGCTCAGTGGGTTAAGCATCTGCTCTCGGTCAGGTCATGATCCAGGGTCCTGGAATCCAGCCATGTGCCGGGCTCCCTGCTCAGTGGAGAGCCTGCTTCTCCCTCTTCCTCTGCTGCGCCCCCTGCTTGTGCTCTCTCTCTCTCACTCTATCTCAAATAAAAATAAAATCTTGAAAAAAGAAAAATAAAATGAACAGTCACATACAGGGAGAAAATTCTTACAGAACAGTTATCTGATAAAGGACACCCAAAATGTCCAAAGAATTCTTAAAGCTAAGACAAAAAATCCAATTTTTTAAAAAGATTTTATTTATCTATTTCACAGACAGAGATCACAAGTAGGCAGAGAGGCAGGCAGAGAGAGAGGAGGAGGAAGCAGGCTCTCTGCTCTGCAGAGCAGAGAGCCCGATGCAGGACTCGATCCCAGGACCCTGAGATCATGACCTGAGCTGCAGGCAGAGGCTTTAACCCACTAGCCACCCAGGCGCCCCCAAAAATCCAATTTAAAATGGGCAAATGATTAAAAAAAAAAAAAGCAAATGATCTGAACACAGACCACAAAAGACTGTACACCACAGACTGCAAATAAGCATATGAAAAGAAGTTTAACTTCAAATGTCATCAGGGAATTAGAATATAAATGGGTGTCACTAGACACTTATTTATAAGGATACAATTTTTCAAAACACTCAGAACACCAAACGCGGGTGACGATGTAAACCTACAAGAATCTCATTCACTGTTGGTAGGAAAGGAAGATGGTAAGCTTACTTAGGAAGACAGGCAGTTTCCTGTAAAACTAAACATACTCTCACCAAAGGATCTAGTGATCATACTCCTTGGTAGTTCCTCAAATTAATTGAAACTTCGTACTCACACAGAAACATGCAAATGAATGTTTACGGATGTTTTTTTTTTTTTTTTTTTTTTTTTTTTTTTAAAGATTTTATTTATTTATTTGACAGAGAGAAATCACAAGTAGGTAGAGAGGCAGGCAGAGAGAGAGAGGAGGAAGCAGGCTCCCTGCCGAGCAGAGAGCCCGATGCGGGACTCGATCCTAGGACCCTGAGATCATGACCTGAGCCGAAGGCAGCGGCTTAACCACTGAGCCACCCAGGCGCCCCATTTACGGATGTTTTATTCATAACTGCCAAGAGTTCAGCAGGATATCCTTCAGTAGCAGAATAAGGAAACAGCCATGATATATGCATGTGATAAATACTGCTAAGTGATCAAAAGAACTAAAGGATAAAGCCAACAAAACACCAGCAGGAACCTTTAAAGTATATTAAGTGAAAGAAGACACTCGCACAAGGTGAAACGCAGTTTTTTTTTTTTTAAAGATTTTATTTATCTATTTGACAAGAGAGAGAGATCACAAGTAGGCAGAGAGGCAGGCAGAGAGAGAGGAGGAAGCAGGCTCCCTGCTGAGCAGAGAGCCCGATGCAGGGGCTCGATCCCAGGACTCTGAGATCATGACCTGGGCCGAAGGCAGCGGCTTAACCCACTGAGCCACCCAGGCGCCACCTGAAACGCAGTTTCTAAGCGCAGGACATTCTGCACGTTAAAAATCTTTCCGGTTAGAGACTGGGGTGTTGGAGGGAATGCTGACTGAACAAATAGGGGGAGCACAGACTATTTTTAGGAAAGCAAGAGATTATTCTACACTAGAGAGAAATGATGGACACGGGGTGCATGGTGGAGCAGTTGGTTAAGCGCCCAACTCTTCGTTTTGGCGCAGGTCGCAATCTCAGGTCCTGGCATGGAGTCCCGCGTCGTGCTCCACGCTCAGCAGAGTCGGCCTGAGACTCTCACTCTCCCTCCTCTTCACCCCGCCTCTCCCCACACATGCACGTGCTCTCTCCAAAATCAGTAAATAAATCTTAAAAAGAAATGATAGACACTTGTCATTGTACCTTTGCCAAAACCCACAGATTGTACTGAATACAAAACATCTATGTTTGTATCAACAGCGGACTTCAGGCCAGGACTACTGCTCCATCAGTTGTAACAAATACACCACAGGAACAGGAGATGTAAAAAATACTGCAAACTGTGGATGCAGAGAGGTCAAGTGGGACCTCTGTACTTTGTGATCAATTTTTCCGTAAACATAAAATGCTCTAACAAAAAAACCCTGAACTTTCGTCTTTTCGTATCTTGACATTTTTTCTGGTCTACTAGTTTTTTATGAATTGTAATCCTTAGCATGCAATTAATACAAAAGAAACACACTTATATACACTATATTTTACTACTTAATAGTGTTTTCAACTTTTGCTACTTTAAATTCAATTTTAAATTAATTTAAATTTGGGATGCCTGAGTGGCTCAGTGGGTTAAAGCCTCTGCCTTCGGCTCAGGTCATGATCCCAGCGTCCTGGGATTGAGCCCCGCATCGGGCTCTCTGCTCCAAAGGGAGCCACCTTCCCCATCTTTGTCTGCCTGCCTACTTTTGATCTCTGTCAAATAAATAAAATCTTTTTAAAAAATTAATTTAAACTTTTCTACACAGGAAATCATTCTAAGATCTAATTCTTTAAGTACTAGCCAAGTATAAAAGTGCAGCCCATAAAAAATGAAAAATTTCAGTGCTCTAACTAAAAGGACAAGGGACAAATAAATAAAAGGACAAGGGACACCACAGTTTGTCCCTCTGCCACATGTCACACTAGGGATACTGTCAGGAATGAACAGTATGTTGCACTGCATTAGGGGACTGCATTTAAATCCTGAAACCTACTAGGATTTTTAAGATTTACATAAGCTCGGGTAGTTTTTCTGACATCAATTAAAACAAATTCATTTGCCTTAAAAAAATAGTAAAGCCTTTTAAACATCAAAGTTCCCTGGAGGGCGCCTGGGTGGCTCAGTGGGTTAAGCCGCTGCCTTCAGCTCAGGTCATGATCTCAGGGTCCTGGGATCGAGTCCTGCGTCGGGCTCTCTGCTCAGCAGGGAGCCTGCTTCCTCCTCTCTCTCTCTGCCTGCCTCTCTGCCTACTTGTGATCTCTGTCAAATAAATAAATAAAATCTTAAAAAAAAAAGTTCCCTGGAGACCTGCACATACAAAAACGGCTCTATATGTGAGAAATGAGGGGTGTCCTGCAGGCTCAGTCAGTAGAGCATGCGACTCTTGATCTCGGGGTTGTAAGTTCGAGTCCCAAGTTGGATGTGGAGATTTCTTAAAAATAAAATCTTTAGGGGCGCCTGAGCAGCTCAGTGGGTTAGGCCTCTGCCTTCAGCTCAGATCATGATCTCAGGGTCCTGGGATCTAGCCCCACATCTGGCTCTCTGCTCAGCAGGGAGCCTGCTTCCCCTGTCTCTCTCTGCCTGCCTCTCTGCCTACTTATGATCTCTCTCTGTGTCAAATAAATAAATAAAATCTTTTATAAATAATAATAAAATAAAATCTTTAGGGTACCTGGATGGCTCAGTTAGTTGAGTGACTGCCTTCAGCTCAAGTCATGATCCTGGAGTCCCAGGATTGAGGCTGGCTCTGGCTTCCTGCTCACCAAGGGGGCTGCTTCTCCCTCTGACCTTCCCCCTCTCATGTTCTCTCTCTGTCAAATAAAATCTTTAAAAAAATTTTTTTAAATAAAGTATTTTTAATAAAAGACTTTATTAGAGAGAGAGATCACAAGTAGGCAGAACAGCAGAGAGAGGGAGGCAGGCTCCCTGCTAAGCAGAGAGCCCGATGCAGGGCTCGATCCCAGGACCCTGAAATCAAGAAGTGAGCCAAAGGCAGAGGCTTAACCCACTGAGCCACCCAGGTGCCCCCAAAATAAAATATTTATATTAAAAAATAATAATAATAAAGATGAAAAAATGTGCCTGAGAACTTCAATATGCCCACCTCACAGCTTGAGACTGTGCCTAAAAGGAATAAAAATTGTTTGGTTTCAAGATTTTCTTGCCTCACACATTTTTCTCAATCAACTTACATTTTCAAAGCCCGAGAAATAAAAATAAAAAATCTTACCCATTTGGACAGGAAATAAAACTGCAAACTACTAAGGAAGACTAGACTGAAAGGACTGGAGTATGCAACAGATAAAAAAGAATGCCAAGGAAAGAAATGCAAACATTCAAGGCCGCTCAGATAAGCAGCCTGCTTACCCAGAGCTAAGAAGGAAAACCCATATTCAGAAATTAAACCCACTTCCAAGCTGGGCTCTAGACATTCCCAGGTGAGACAGCACCTCCACAGAGGGTCAGCCCCTGGTGCAGGAAAGGATCACCTGAGAACCTGCAGGAATGGGCTCTGGGAGCCCCGCACACCCTCCTTTCTCCGGGCAGCTTATGGGAACTTCCTCCCCCAGGAAAGGAAACTCTCAGGCAGATTCAGTTTAAGGTTGTGACCCTAATAAATGCCCAAATTCATAAACATCTTGTCCAGGAGACAGAACTCCAGACTCTCACAATTTCTCAGTACACAAATTCCACTCTGAGTGCACCTGTATCATGGATGCAAAACCCAAACATGCAAAAACATCTAGGACTGAGAAAACGCCCTGTGCCTTTGCCAGCTCAGAGCTGGTCTCAGCTTGGGAGTTACTGGCCTCAGGCCTCTGCTCCCCAATCGCAATGCTCCGGACCACCACTGGTCATTTAAATGACAGAAACCCAGGGGTTCAAGAATCCCGCAAAATCTCACACATCAGTGTTTATGTGTAAAGGAGGAAAGAAAATTTTAAGGAATTGTACTAGTTCAACAAGAAAACCAACTTTCTACTATCAGAAAATGAAAATGTCCATTATTTCCAAGAAAATAAATCGATTTGTAAACAACTGGGTTGGGAAACTTATTGTCACAGGTCTAGGCCCTGCTATGCCATTTAAAATCACCTGAAAGAACTAAAAGATCTCAGAATATTACTGTACCCACTTAGAAGAAAAAAGGGAACAAACTGTAACAAATAGGAAGGAATAATTCTTTTTTTTCTGAAATTCACCTTTTTGGAAATACTTTATACTGTCTCCCAAGTGAAGTCTCAAGTGAATAAATCTTTTCAGAATGACAAATGCAAGGAGGGCAATGCTGACAGGACAGATCACCAGGAAAGTTTTAAGGAAGAACCTCCACTCAAAGGACATCCGACAGGATGTCAGTGTCCAGGAAAGATCCTGCTGGGGTCGGGACACAAAGATTTCATAAAACAGTTCCAGGTGGTTATTCTCCGCTTTCTTCTCATGTAAAATACCCACAAAAATAAACCTTTAAAAAGAGCCATCCATGGCTCTGTGGATAAATGATAAAATACTGCGTAATATGAAATGCATCCCGGAGAACAAATAGTTAATAATGATGCTCTGAACTGGAGAGGAAAGATGGCGTTTCAGAAAACACGGAAAGATCTGGAAATTGAGGCATTTATTGCCAGTCCCATGAAGAGCTAGGCTGGGGGCACAGGGTCGTGACTTTGAGACCCTACTCCCCAAATGTTTGGAAAAGTGCAGGGACACTGGGTCCCCCCAGGGAGAGAGGAAGGGGACCCCACAGACCACAGCATCTCCCGCGCACGAACCCGGGAGACCGAGGCATGACCGTCCCCTGATGACCCTCCCTGTGGTCACCGCCCGATCTGAGGGGGCGGCCACGCAGGGACGGGACAGGATGGCATGGGTCCCTGCGGCCGGGCCGCCCCGCGCTGCGTGCCGCGCCATCCGCGGCCTCGGGTCCCCAGACTCCGGAGTTCACCGCGGGGAAGCCAGGTTCCCCCCATCGACCGATTCCAGCCGGTCCCACCGCCCCCCTCTCCCGACTCCCGGCCCCGCACACTCACCATTGCCTGCTTTCTGGGGTACCGGGTCGACCACCATGCGATTGCCGCGGCCGGCGGAGCTCACGGCCACAGAGGACGTGGCGGAAGCTCCCCAAGCCTTTCAGGACAGCGCGAGGTGATGCGAGCCTCAGCCGGACAGCGGCGACGGCACCGAGTCCCCACCGTCCACAGCGCGTCGCCCACACGTACCGTTCCAGCGACTCCCCTGATTGGGCCGTTCGCGAGGCCCCGCCCCCGCCCGCCTGAGTGACAGCGGGCCGGAGGTCACGTCTTTGAGTCGACCTTGCTCGGGCGGCGGGCTGCCACCTGGTCTCTGCGAGGACGTCGCTCTGAACCGCGAGGCCGCCAGGCCACTCACGGAGCCGGGACCCTTCCTCACCAGCACGGACCCAAGTGACCTCACTTAGTGCGGAGTCTGGTTCCCTTTGGATCCTGGACCGTCTGCCACCAGGGAGTCTTCTGCCCACCACGCCCCCCAACCGCACTCGTTTGTATGGAAAGAATCTCGAAGCCTTGGGCCACTTAGCGTGCTGGGAGGTTTGAACCCCACAGTCCTAGACCAGCCCCGAAGCCTCAGGTGCTCGCAGGTCAGAGACATACTGAGGCAAAAACCCACTGGAAAACCTTTCAGCGTCATTCCGTGGATACTTACCTGCTCAAAGGTCAAAGGAGGAAACCGCTTAGGGACAAATGAGAGACGGTGAAGGTACCGAGGATAAAGCATGGGGACAGCGGCCATCGAAGGGGCAGGACAGAGGCGAGCCACGGAGGGGAACATGAGACTCTCACTACTGCCCACACTTAGGAATCTTGATGATGACTTCGGGGATGTTTATATTATTAGCAAATCCTACCGCAAAACATTTTGTACATTCTTTCCTCAATATATGTGATGATAAAAATCTTAAGAAATTCTGTTTGAAAAGAACATAATTTGTTTATGTTTGTTGTAATTTGGCAATCTGAGTTTTTACTCATGGTTTCGGTGACAAAATTGGTTAAAATCCAACTGTCTATTTAGAAAGAATTGCTTGCATAAACTCATTATCATACCTACTTTTTTTTTAAAACAAAGGGTGGCACGTATTGATATGAAAAGATCTGGACTATTTATTAATAGAATAATTAAGTAAAGTGTATTACAACATATATACCATGTTACCCCTCCTGTAACTGTCACCTGAAGAGTCAGGCTGGGGGTGGGGGGTGGGGGTCACTCTAGGTTCGGTTGACAGCATATCCCTTCCAAGAACAAATGAAAAGTTTAATTACTCTGATAATGGAAGTGTCCAGGGAGGGCAGGCCTCCCAAGCAGGTAGGAAGTGCCTTGAAAGAGCAAGGAAAGGGGGCACCTGGGTGGCACAGTTAAGCAACTGACTCCTGGTTTCAGCTCAGGTCCTGATCTCAGAGGCATGAGATCGAGCCCCATGTTGGGGCTCTACACTCAACACTGAGTTTGCTTAAGACTCCTCCTCTCCCTCTTCCCCCCCACCAAAATTAATAAATAAATAAAGTCTTTAAAGAAAGAAAAAGGAAAGAAACAGCAAGGGAAAGAGCCTGTCCTAGGTTTTCTTGACGTTCCAGGGTTGTCTGGAATGAGAGTTTAGGCACAAGGGCAGGGCCTCCCGGGATGGAATGTCTTGTCGGCACCAGAGCAGTGAGCAGCCGGACTTTCTTGTCACCTTGTTCAGATGCAGGGCACAAGGAGGAGGAGGAATGAGGCTTTTACAGGTGTCAGCCAACAGACATTAAGAAATAGAGACCTCTGGGTTGTCATCTGGTATGTAAGGAACTTAGAGGAGACATTCCTATCCTCGCCAGAAGACTTAAAATCAACACCATGTAACTGTGAAAGCACTAATCACAGGGCAAACTGCGGTCTCTAGAATTGGAAACAAGAGACAGAAATGTAGCCATTTTGACATATGCCCATATCGTTCTCTTTAACAAGACCTGTCCTTAATATAATCTCCTTTTCAAGAGCCTGACTGACTTGGGATTTTGCCAGAATCGACCTGACATGGCGGGCATGGGGAGGTGGAGGGGGGGGGGGATGAAACAGCCAACCTGAGTTCCCTTTAGCTTTCCTCCATGACCTGTGCTGAGGGGAGGTGGGGCTTAGAAACACTTGTAAGGTTGAGAGGGTTTTTGTTTTTGTTTTTTCTAACTCCCGAGAGCAAGTACATGGTGTGTTTCTCACCACCGGTTTTCCCAGCTCTCCAACACTAAGGGTGAAGGTGGCCTACAATTCTATTTAGTTCTTTTTTTTCTTTTTAAACATTTTATCTATTTGTCAAAGATGGGGGGGGAGAGAGAGAGAGAGAGAGCGTGCACAAGCAGGGGGAGTGGCAGGCAGAAGGGGAAGCAGGCTGCCTGCTGAGCAGGGAGCCCCACGCAGGACTCGCTCCCAGGACTCTGGGATCAGAGTCCTGACCGAAGGACCTGACCGAAGGCAGGTGCTTAGCCGAGTGAGCCACCCAGGCATCCCAACAATTCTATTTAACTCTGACACAAAATACAGTTAACATCACATTCCACAGTTTAAGGGCTCAGTCCCACAAAACTGCCCCCACACTGGAAGGCAGCCACAAACAGGGGAGAGGCGGCTGGCTACACTCATTTCTGCATGGCCAACTACAGATTCAAAAGTTCCCTGAATCATGTTTGTTAATTTGACAGCAACACTTTACAACTAATAAAATGCTCTTATTATTACTGATTCATTGTAAAAGGTACAAGTGAGAAACAGCCAAATGGAAGGGGCATACGGGGCAAAGGACGTGGGAGAGGTAGGGGACGTCCATGCCTTCTCCAGATGCAACACACTTCCAGCACACTGATCGGAGAATCTC
Source organism: Mustela nivalis (assembly GCF_964662115.1). NCBI lineage: Eukaryota > Metazoa > Chordata > Mammalia > Carnivora > Mustelidae > Mustela > Mustela nivalis. Next base: position 207,758,333 of record NC_139020.1, on the reverse strand, counting down.
TCTGAATCCTGAGGTTTTGGGAGGTTTATAGAGTTTCCTTACGTAAGCATGAATGACTAAATCATTGGCAGTTAGCTAATAACTCCGTCTCCAACTCCTTTCTCCCCACTACCCAGGGGCTGGGGGCTGAGCTAAAGGTTCGAAGCCTCCAAATCCAAGCTTGGTCTTCCTGGTGACTCACTGCCATCCTGAAGCTATCTAGGGACCAGCAAACAATTACCTCCTTAGAACATAAGGTCACCCTCACCACTCAGAAAGTCCAAGGGCTTTAGAAAGTCTTGGCTGGGAACCATGGACAAAGACCAAATATCTTTCCTATTATACCAAAGAAGGTCACAGTCCAAGGACACATGCTCATTAAAATCTACGGAGAAATCCATGAATCCACTCATAGTTGGAGACTTTACCATCCTCCGTCAGTAATTAAGAGTTTTGGCAAGAAAAAAATCAAGAAGAACATAATTGAATTAAGCAGCACCGTCAAATAAGGGGATATAATTGAAATTCACGAAGCACTTCATTCAAACACAGCAGGATATACATGCTTCTCAAGTTCACATGAAGCATTCACCAAAACAGACCATACTTTATGTCTCAACATAAAAGAGAGCTTAAAAAATTTAAAGAAAAGAAATCATACCAAATATGCTGCAGAGCACAAGAGTACTAATCTAGAAATCAGTAACAGAAAGATAGCTGGAAAACCCCCAAATACTGTGAGATTAAACACCACACTTTTAAATTACATGTGAGTCAATAAAAGAATGACATCACAGGGGCGCCTGGGTGGCTCAGTGGGTTAAAGCCTCTGCCTTCGGCTCAGGTCGTGATTCCAGGGTCCTGGGATTGAGCCCCGCATCGGGCTCTCTGCTCCAAAGGGAGCCTGCTTCCTCCTCTCTCACTGCCTGCTTCTCTGTGATCTCCATCTGTCAAATAAATAAAATCCTTTTTAAAAAAAAAAAAAAAAAGAATGACATCACAAAGAAGGTAGATTAAGACTTTTCTCCTAAAATCTCCCAGTGCACGAGTTTTGACAACCACCCAAAGCTGAGAATACCTTTCGGGAATTCCAGGGGCGAGTTTCCAGCACAAACTGGAGCAGATAAACTGAGAGCAGACAGACTGCAGAGAGGACGAAGAACACTTTCACTTCACCTGTGTCCCCCCGCCCCCGCCCTCAGAGCAGCACACCTCATTGGTGAGACCCCCCCCTCAGGTTGCCCTGGGATTCCTTCCATGGGGAAAGAGAGAGCAAAGTGACTGAGCACTGGCTTCCCCAGTGGTACAGGACACTGCAAAAGAGACCCATTGCTTTCTTCTCTAAAAATATGTAGGGGAGGGGCGAAATATGTTCACAGGGCGAACTGGGGGGCTCAGTCAGTTAAGCATCTGCCTTCAGCTCAGATCATGATCCCAGGGTCCTGGGATGGAGCCCTGCACTATGCGCCCTGCTCAGTGGGGAGTCTGCCTCTCCCTCTTCCTCTGCCCCTTCCCATGCTTGTGTGTTCTCTCTCCCAAATACAGAAAAATCTTTAAAAAAAAAAAAAAGAAAGAAAGAAAGAATGAATGAATGAATGAATGAATATGTATAGGATGGCAATGGATGGGCAGCTGGAAGGCTGACACTGGCTAGTCTGCAGGGCTCATACCATCCGGGACCTGGAAATTTTTTAAAAGGCTGCAGACCCTAGTGTCTGCTACAAACACCATCAGGAGGCTCCCAGAACAGCTGCTGGGGACAGTTCCGACTGGCTTATGGGTGTGCCTGATGCTCTACGTGCCTCAATTCTAACCCTGTGTCCAGCTCCCTGCAAACCCTGAGATCGCGAGCACAAGCAGATGTCTTTCAAGCATGTGCATTCAGCCAGTCTGACTTGGAGGAGTTGGGAGAAGACACAGACACTTGAGTATTTCAGAGGACAGAAGAAGTATTTCATTGAGAATTCTGAGTATTTCAGAGGACAGAGAGAAGCTCTCAGCACCCATCTTGGCTTTGAAAGAGCAAGAGAAGGCATAGAGCCTTAAGAATATCCCCCAAAGGGGCGCCTGGGTGGCTCAGTGGGTTAAGCCTCTGCCTTTAGCTCCGGTCATGATCCCAGGGTCCTGGAATCGAGCCCCGCATTGGGATCTCTGCTCATCGGGGAGCCTGATACCCACCTCCCCCCCCCCCCCGCAGCCTGCCTCTCTGCCTGTGCTCTCTATCTGTCAAATAAATAAATAAAATTTTTTTAAAAATTTTCCCCACATTTTGGCGACCGTGGCCATTGCTGCTATAAACATGGGGGACAGATGGCCCTTCTTTTCACCACATCTGTATCTTTGGGGTAAATACCCAGTAGTGCAATTTCAGGGTCATAGGGAAGCTCTATTGTTAGTTTCTTAACCAAGATGCCCTTCAACGGACGAATGGATAAGGAAGATGTGGTCCATATACACTATGGAGTATTGTGCCTCCATCAGAAAGGATGAATACCCAACTTTTGTAGCAACATGGATGGGACTGGAAGAGATTATGGTGAGTGAAATAAGTCAAGCAGAGAGAGTCAATTATCACATGGTTTCACTTATTTGTGGAGCATAAGGAATAACATGGAGGACATGGGGAGATGGAGAGGAGAAGGGAGTTGGGGGAAATTGGAAGGGGAGGTGAACCATGAGAGACTATGGACTCAGAGAAAGAATCTGAGGGTTTTGAAGGGGTGGGGGGTGGGAGGTTGGGGGAGCCAGGTGGTGGGTATTATGGAGGACACCTATGGCATGGGGCACTGGTTGTGGTGCATAAACAATGAATTCTGTTACGCTGAAAAGAAATTAATAAAAAAAAATTTTTTCCCCAAAGAGATGGTGCCTGGGTGGCTCAGTGGGTTAAAGCCTCTGCCTTCGGCTCAGGTCATGGTCTCAAGGTCCTGGGATCAGGCCTCACATCAGGCTCTCTGCTCAGCTGGGACCCTGCTTCCTCCTCTCTCTCTGCCTGGCTCTCTGCCTACCTGTGATCTCTCTCTGTCAAATAAATAAATAAAATCTTAAAAAAAAAATTTCCGCCAAAGAGGCAGCAAAAGAGGCATGATGTGGGTGTATCCATAGAAAAGGTTTGAGACAGCCTCAGAATATCTAGTTGGGCTGACTGGTGAAGGTGTTTCTCTCCCAAAGTCAGTCAGTAAATACTATGAGTGCTGACCACGTCTTCAAATGCAAAGACAGCAACACAAAACTTCAAGAAACACAAAACAACAAGGAAAAATGATACCACAAAAGAACACAGTATTTTTTCAGTGACCAAACCCACAGAAATGGAGATCTACAAATTGTCAGACACGGATCTTCAGGGTTCCGGGGTCTAGCCCTGCGTCGGGCTCTCTGCTCGGTGGGGAGCCTGCTTCCTCCTCTCTCTCTGCCTGCATCTTTGCCTGCTTGTGATCTCTGTCTGTCAAATAAATAAATAAAATCTTTAAGCAAAAAAGAGAGAGATTTACTGACTAATTTTAAGGACTGTGCCACAGGGACAGGAATCTGTAGGAAGTTCCCCAAGGAAGGAGGCACTGCCAAGAACCAATTTTCTTGCACTCCTTCAGACTAGCTGACCGATGCTAGCAGGTGCCAGTTGTGACGCTCTCCATCTGCCTTGCTAGCACTGTTCCCCTCACCCCAGTGTCCCCTGCAGACCCACCCTGGCAGGTGCCATCCAGACACATCTTAGGACCAAAGCCCCCCAAAAGCAGCTACTGCACCATCATATCCAGCAGCTGGCCTTGGTCAGCACACCCCTCATAGCTCCTGCACCCATCTCCACCATCAAACATAGCACACAGCCCTGGCCAGGACTGGTCCCCCTCCAAACACCTCCTATACTGGTGGGTGCGGGAGGCCCCATGCACCAGTTTGCCCACAACAATCACAGCGGGGCCTTCCCACAAGCAAGCCTGCTGCAGTCATGGCCCATCCACAAGAGGAGGGCATAGGCAGTCCACGTGGGTAACACCACTGGAGTGCCTGGTTCTGGTGACTAGGGGAACTGTACTTCTGGGCCCCAAAAGATGCCTTCTACATAAGGCTACTCCTTCAATATCAGGAGACATAGCTGATCTACCTAAAATAGAGAAACAAACACAGAATCAGGCAAATTAAGGAGAGAGAAGAGTAAGTTCTAAATTAAAGAACAAGACAAAACCTCAGGAAAAGAAATAAATGAAATGGAGGTAATCTACCTGATAAAGAGTTCAAAGTAATGGTCCTGTGCTCATCAAACTCAGGAGAAGAATGGGGGAACACAGTGAAATCTTCAACAAAGAGAAACTATTAAAAATGAGCCAATCAGAACTGAAGAATACAAATAAGAAATGAAAAATACACTAGAGGGAATTGACAGCAGATTAAAGGATGCAAAAAAAAAATCAGGAATGTGGAAGATAGGGTAATGAAAATTATCCAAACTTAACATCAAAAAGGAAGAAAGAATAGTAGAAATGAGGATAGTTTGAGGGACCTCTGAGATAACATCAAACACTGACATTCACATTATAGGGGTCTTAGAAGGAGAAGAGAGGGAAAGGGGCATAAAACATATTTGAAGAAATAATGGTTGAAAACTTCCCTACTCTGGAGAAGGAAACAGACATTCAGGTCTAGGAAGCACAGAAAGTGAGAAGCTAGATGAATCCAATGAACTCCACACAAGACATATATTAATATGTCAAAAATTAAAGAGAAAGAAAATCTTAAAGGCAGAAAAAAAAGAAAAAGCAACTAGTCACATATAAGGGAACACCCATAAGACCATAAGCTGATTTTTCAACAGAAACTTAGCAGGCCAGAGGGGAGATCAAGTCCTACAGTGGGCTCCATGCTGGGCATGAAGCCTACTTAAGATTCTTTCTCTCCCTCTCTTTCTGCCCCACCTCCCCTCTAAAAATCAATTAATTAATTAATAGGAAAATAGATAATAAGTAAATAAATGACATCCAAATTGGTAAGGAAAAAGTAAATCTATCATTTATTGCAGATGACATGATATAATATGTAGAAAATCCTAAAGATTCCACCAAAAAACTATTAGAACTAATAAATAAATTTAGTGAAGTTGCAGGGTATAAAACCAGTATACAATCTGTTGCATCTCTATACAATAACTATTAAAAAAGAAATTAAGAAAAAAATTCCATTTGCTATTGCATCTGAAAGAATAAAAAGACCCATGAATAAATTTAACCAAGGAGGTGAAAGACCTGTACTCTAAAAACTATGATAAGATGATGGAAGAATTATGCTATACCATGTTCATGGATTGGAAGAATTAATATTATTAAAGTCCATACTACCGAAAGCAATCTACAGATTAAGTGCAATTTCTATCAAAATACTAATAGCATTTTTGGCATTCTTCACAGAGCTAGAACAAATAATCCTAAAATTCTGTGGAACCACAAAAGACTCTCAATAGCCAAGGAAATCTTGAGAATGAACAAAGCTGGAGGTTATCATGCTCCTAGGTTTCAAATTATACCATAGAGCTATAATAATCAAAACAGTATGCAAACAGACAACACAGATCAGTGGAGCAGAATACAAAAACAAACCCACGCTTACAAGGTCATCTATGACAAAGGAGGCAAGAATATATGATTAGGAAAAAGCCAATAAATGGTGTTGGGAAAACTGGACCTCAACATGCAAAAGAATGAAACCAAACCACTTTCTCATACCACATACAAAAATAAACCCCAGATGAATTAAAGACCTGAAACTACAACTCCGAAAACAAAAACAAAACAAAACATGGGCTATAAATCTTGGACATTTGTCTCAGCAGTATCTTTTTTTTTTTTTAAGATTTTATTTATTTACTTGAGAGAGAGACAGTGAGAGAGAGCATGAGCGAGGAGAAGGTCAGAGAGCGAAGCAGACTCCCCATGGAGCTGGGAGACTGATGTGGGACTTGATCCCGGGACTCCGGGATCATGACCTGAGCCAAAGGCAGTCGTCCAACCAACTGAGCCACCCAGGCGTCCCTCAGCAGTATCTTTTTGAAGGTCTCCTCAGGCAAGGGCACCAAAAGCAAAAATAAATAAGCAGGACTACATGAAAGTAAAAGGATTTTTACAACACAGGAAACCATCAGCAAAATGAAGAGGCAAACCACTGAATGAGAGAAAATATTTGCAAATGACATATCAAAGTAGTAGTTAATATCTAAAATATAAAGAACTCTTACAACTTGGGGCTTCTGGGTGGCTCTGTCAGTTAAGCATCTACCTTCGGCTCAGGTCATGATCCCAGGGTCCTGGGATTGAACCTCATGTTGGGCTCCCTGCTCAGCAGGAGAACCTGTTTCTCCCTCTTCCTCTGCCCCTGTTCATGTGCTGTCTCTCACACTCGTTCTGTCACTCAAATAAATAAAATCTAAAGAAAGAAAGAAAAGAAAAGAATTCATACAACTTAACACCAAAAAAAGTCTTATTTTAAAATGGTCAAAGGGGGGGGCGCCTGGGTGGCTCAGTGGGTTAAGCCGCTGCCTTCGGCTCAGGTCATGATCTCAGGGTCCTGGGATCGAGTCCCGCATCGGGCTCTCTGCTCAGCAGGGGGCCTGCTTCCCTCTCTCTCTCACTGCCTGCCTCTCTGTCTACTTGTGATTTCTCTCTGTCAAATAAATAAATAAAATCTTTAAAAAATAAATAAATAAATAAATAAATAAATAAATAAATAAATAAATAAAATGGTCAAAGGGGGACGCCGGGGTGGCTCAGTGGGTTAAGCCTCTCCTCTGTCTTTGGCTCAGGTCATGATCCCAGAGTCCTGGGATTGAGTCCCCCATTGGGCTCCTTGCTCAGCAGGGAGCATGCTTCTCCCTCTGCCTGCTGCCCCCCTGCTTGTGCTCTCTATGACAAATTAAAAAAATCTTTAAAAAGAATAAAAATAAGGGGTACCTGGGTGGCCCAGTAGGTTAAAGCATCTACCTTCGGCTCAGGTCATGATCCCAGGGTCCTGGGATCGAGCCCCACATTGGGCTCTCTGCTCAGCAGGGAGCCTGCTTCCCTCTCTCTCTCTCTGCCTGCATCTGCCTACTTGTGATCTCTGTAAAATAAATAAAATCTTGAAAAGAAAAAAAAAGAATAAAAATAAAAATGGGAAAAGGACCTGAAGAAACATATGTCCAAAGAAGACACACAGATGGCCAACAGACACAGAAACAGATACCAGCATCAAGGAAAATCAGGGAAACACAAACCAAAACCACAGTGAGATATCACTTCACATCTCTCAGAATGGCTAGTATCAAAGACAAAAAAAAAAAAAGAGTAAAATCTTGCCATGTGTAACAACCCAGATGAGCCTAGAAGGTATTAAATTAAGTGAAAAAAAGTCAGAGAAAGACAAATACCACGTGATTTCATGTGTACGTGGAACCTAAAAAACAAAACAGAAATATAAATACAGAGGACAAACTGGTGGTTACCAAAAGGGAAGAGTCTGGGTGATTGATGAAATCAGTAAAAGTTATTAAGGGGTGCAAACTTCCAGTTATAAAACACATTAAGTCACGGAGATGTAAAGTAAAGCACAGGGAATATAGTCAATAATACCGTAATAGGGGCGCCTGGGTGGCTCAGTGGGTTAAAGCCTCTGCCTTCGGCTCAGGTCATGGTCCTGGGGTTCTGGGATCGAGCCCCGCATCGGGCTCTCTGCTCAGTGGGGAGCCTGCTTCCCCCACCTCTCTTTGCTGCCTCTCTGCCTACTTGTGAACTTTGTCTGTCAAATAAATAAATAAAATCTTTAAAAAAATAATAATAATACTGTAATAATTTTGTATGGTGACAGATGGTAACCAGCCTTCCATTTTATACCTATCTGTCACACCGTCTTTATTCATCTATCACTGAATACTTAGGTTGCTTCCGTATCTCCACTATTGCAAATAATGTAATGAACATATGGGTGCATACACCTTTCCAAATTAGTGTTTTCACTTCCTTTGGGTAAATACCCAGAAGTGAAATTCCGGGACTGTATGGTATTTCCACTTGTCATTTTTTGAGAAACCGCCACACTGTTTTCCACATGGCTGCACTGATTTCCATTCCCACCAACAGTGCAGGAGGATTCCCTTTCCTCCACATCTTGCCAACACCTGTTATTTCTTGAAAACATGTCTGTATTCCCATGTTCACTGCAGTATTGTACATCATAACCAAGATATGGAGACAACCTAAGTGTTAAAGAAAGTGGGGCATATATATACAAAGGAATACTTTCAGCCTTATGGAACAAGGAAATCCTGACATTTGTACAACCTGAATGAATCTGGAGGACATTATGCTAAGTGAAATGAGTCAGACACAGAAAGAATACACTTGATCTTAGCCAAAAGGCCGAGAAGCGATAGACAGACACAGAAAGAATAGCACATGGATTTGCTTAAAGCAGAATCTGTAGGGGCGCCTGGGTGGCTCAGTGGATTAAGCCTCTGCCTCGGGCTCAGGTCATGGTCTCAGGGTCCTGAGATTGAGCCCCGCATCGGGCTCTTTGCACAGCAGGGAGCCTGCTTCCCCTCTCTCTACCTGCCTCTCTGCCTACTTAGGATCTCTGTCAAATAAATAAAATCTTTTTTAAAAAGCAGAATGTAGGGGCGCCTGGGTGGCTCAGTTGGTTAAGCAGCTGCCTTCGGCTCAGGTCATGATCCCAGCGCCCTGGGATCAAGTCCCACATTGGGCTCCTTGCTCGGCAGGGAGCCTGCTTCTCCCTCTGCCTCTGCCTGCCATTCTGTCTGCTTATGCTCACTCTCTCTCCCTCTGACAAATAAATAAATAAATAATCTTAAAAAAAAAAAAAAGCAGAATCTATAAAGTTTCTTCAATACTAAATTGTGGGAAATTTTTCACACGAAAGGGTGTTGAGGTTTGTCAAAGGCTGCTTCTGCACGTTTGAAGATGACCATGTGATTTTTATCCTTCATTCAGTTAATGTGGCATAGCTCATTGATTTGTCTAGCTTTGGTATCCAGGTAATGCTGGCCTGATAAAGTAATTTTAGAAGCGTTGTTCCCTCCACTTCAGTTTTTGCAAGAGTTTATGAAGGATTGGTATTAATTCCTCTTTAAATGGTTGGTAGGATTCACCACTGAAGTCATCTGGTCCTGGGCTTGTCTCTGTCGGGACTTTATCGATGATGCCATTTCTTTACTCATTATTGGTCTCTACGATTTTCTGTTTCTTCGTGATTCAGTCTTGGTAGGTTGTATGTTTTGAGGAATTTATCCAAATATATTAGGTTACCCCATTTGTTTGCATGTATATAGTCTCTGACCATCCTTTGTATTTCTGTGATGTCAGTTTCTCCTCTTGCATTTCTGCTTTTAGTCGTCTGAATATTCAATACTTTTTTCTTAGTCTAGCCAAAGGTTGTCAGTTTGGTTTATCTTAAAAACCTACTGGGTGGCTCAGTCGGTTAAGCGTCCGACTCTTGATCTCAGGGTCGTGAGTTTAAGCCCCACATGAGGCTCCACCCTGCTCATGGAGCCTACTGAGCCTTTGGCTCAGTTCATGATCCCAGGGTCCTGGGATCGAGCCCTGCATCAGGCTCTCTGCTCAGTGGGGAGCCTGCTTCCTCCTCTTTCTCTGCCTGCCTCTCTGCCCATTTGTGATCTCTGTCATATAAATAAATAAAAATCTTAAAAACAAACAAAAATAGGGGTGCCTGGCTGGCTCGGTCAGTGAAACATACAACTCTTGATTTCAGGGTTGTAAGTTTGAGCCCCACGTTGGGTGTAGCGATTACTTAAAAATCAGATCTTTAAGGGGCATCTGGGTGGCTCAACTGAGCACGTGACTCTTGATTTCGGCTCAGGTCATGATCTCAGGGTAGTGAAATGGAGGCCCATGTCGGGCTCTGTGCTCAACAGAGTCTGGTTGTGATTCTCACTCGCTCTCTCTCCCTCTACCTCTCCCCTGCTCATTCTCTATCTCATAAATAGTTTTTAAAAAATCAAATACTGAAACAAAACAAAATATTAGTTAGACCAGTTTCATACATCCATATTTTTTTAAGATTTTATTTATTTATTTGACAGAGATCACAAGTAGGCAGAGAGACAGGCAGAGAGGAGGAAGCGGGCTCGCTGCCAAGCAGAGAGCCCGATGTGGGGCTCCATCCCTGGACCCTGGGATCATGACCTGAGCTGAAGGCAGAGGCTTTAACCCACTGAGCCACCCAGGTGCCCCATACTTCCACATTATTTTCATGTTGCTAATTAGCATCCATTCATTTAAGCTTGAAGAACTCCCTATAGCATTTCTCTTAATGCTATTTTATCACCAGTAGGTCTACTGGTGGATAAAACCCCCTCAGGGATTGATTGTCTGGGAAAGTTTTTCTTTCCTTCAATCCTGAAGGACAGCTTTACTAGGAAAAGCATTCTTGGTTGTTTCTTTCTTTCGGCACTTTGAATATAGCATTTAATTCTGTTCTGGATTGTAAGTAGGGTTTCTACTTGAGTAGTACACTGACGGTGTAACTGGGATTCCTTTGTTTGTGATGAGTCACTTTCCTCTTGTTACTTTCAAAATTCGGTCTTGATTTTTGATGATTTGATGATAATGTGTCTGTGAAGTTTTCTTTGGGTAGAACCCATCTGGTGACATTTGACTTCATTTACCAGGGTATCCATATCTCTCCCAAGATCTGGGACATCTCCAGCCATTATTTCTTTTGTCTTTTTTTTTTTTAAACTGAATCATAGATGTGTTAATTAGCTTGATTGTGGAAATCACTTCATAGTATATGTGCATATCTGCACATCATACATCTTAAATATATGCAAATTTTATTTGCCAATTATGTCATAATAAAGCTATGGTGGGAGGGAGAGAAGCTGTCACAAGAATAGAAGTATATTATTTTACTATTCTTTTTTTTAAGATTGTATTTATTTGACAGAGAGAGACACAGCGAGAGAAGGAACAGAAGCAGAGGGAGTGGGAGAGGGAGAAGCAGGCTTCCTGCCGAGCAAGGAGCCTGATGCTGGGCTTGATCCCAGGATCCTGGGATCAGGACTTGAGCCAAAGGCAGATGCTTAATGACTGAGCCACCCAGGCGCCCCTGTTTTACTATTCTTAAGGCAATTGTAAGAACTGAAAACAGTGTTTGTAATGCAATATTCTGTTTCCATGATTATTATCTGCAAGAGAATAGAACCTCAGATGGGATCTTCTCCGATCCTTATCAAAAAACTTTGTAAGTTGTAGTTTCATTAACTGATCATTTTCCCTCCCATTTTCCTCCCATTTTTTCTAATTTATCAAGGAAGTTTTAAAACAATATCACTGACTGATGTTTGTTAATTTGGATTGTTAGTTTGGGTTATGTCCGGGTCCCATTCTTTATCAAGGATGCCCCAAGAAAGTGATAAAAAGCAGCAAATCTCACTGAGCCCCATCATGTACGAATGTGGTGATGTCATCCAAAAAGGTAAACTCCCGGGTGCCTAGGTGGCTCAGTTGGTTAAGCAACTGCCATCATCGGAGTTGCAGGATTGAGGCCCGGAACAGGCTCCCTGCTCAGCGGTGAGTCTGCTTCTCCCTCTGACCCTCCCCCCTCTCATTCTCTCTCTCATTCTCTTTCTCAAATAAATAGTCTTCAAAAAGATAAACTCCCTACTGCAAGTTACTCAGTTAAACCCAAGGAGCTCCCCAAGGACCCAGTGGGTCTGGGACAGGGGTGACCTCTTCTAGAACAACGGCACTTCGCAGGGCACTGAGGAGAGGGGAGGGCCAGCCCTCCTGCAGCAGCATGCTGGGGGCGTGGGTTTGCTTCCTGTGTCTCAGGGTCTCAGCAGCTGTGCTGAGCTCATGGGCTGCTGTTTCCAGGACCAAGCGCATAATGGACAACTGGGTGGTCCCATGCTCAGGGTCCAGGGGAACATCTGTTTTCAGGAAAGCCCAGTACCTCGTGGTAACTGCAGCTCTAATGGCATACAGTGTGGGTGGAAAGTGGCAGGTTCTTGCCTAGGAAGCCTACAGACAACTTCAAGCCGCATGTGTAACTCCCGAGGCATGAGAGGTCCCTGGAGCCTTGAGAGTAGAGGAGAACCTGGGGGCATTAGCAGGAGTATGTCTTCTCTAGCGGTTTAAACACTCTGGAGCCTTCTGTGGGGTGGGCAGGCTCATTCAAGGTGGGCCAATTTGCACAGAATAGCATAAAGAGGCTCAAGCAAAATTTTTTCTTTTGAGATTTTCTTTATTTGACAGAGAGAGAGAGAGCACAAGCAGGGGCAGCAGCCGGCAGAAGGAGAGGGAGAAACAGGCTCCCTGCCGAGGAAGGAACCCCAGTTTGGGATTCGATCCAGAACCCTGGGATCATGACCTGAGCCGAAGGCAGACGCTTCACTGACTGAGCCACCCACGCGTCCCAGAGTTTCCTTAAACACTAACAATTACAAAAGTGTAAACCATACGAAGAACATTTCCAAATCTCTAAGTAAAAGAGCACATGGCATTGTTAAGCAGACAGTTACGGGTCCCCAGCAAAAGAAAGATGAGACACGGTTTTCATGACTCAAGAGAGGCTGTGTTAGGCCCCCAGCTATTCTGTGATCTGTGCCTTCCCGGCTCCACTCGCCCTAGCACACCTCTGGCCGAACTTCCTAGGAGCAAACTCCCATTAGTTTGGTTCCACATCACTGATGAGAGAGCCAAAGGCAAGCTGAGGGCAAAACGGGAGCAGACACCCTGAAACCACCCCCTTTATAAAGATTTAATGATTTATTTGTTTATTTATTTATTTGACAGAAAAAGATCACAAGTAGGCAGAGAGGCAGGCAGATGGGGGGAGGGGCAGGCTCCCCACTGAGCAGAGAACTCGACTAGATCCCAGGACCCAGGGATCATGACCTGAGCTGAAGGCAGAGGCTTAACCCACTGAGCCGCAGGTGCCCCGAAACCACCCCCTTTACGGTGAGATATACACAGGATGTTCCTGAGGCACTAGTAGTGCCCGAGAACAAAGGCAGGGGAAAAACAAATGATCAGCTGATAAAAATCACAGTCATTTAGAACCTGAAACTACACTCCAGTTGCTGTCTTAATGATTTACAAGAAAAACACCACCTTAATAATGGGCCTCCAGGAACGGAGGGCTCAATTTCCTGGGGCCCTAACGTCACCTTCACCTCCAAAGGAGAGAAAACCCTGTGTAATCAATGACTCCTCACAATCACAGTGTGGCTCTCTTTCGCACCATAAAACATCACAAGAACTCTTTCTTGACCATTGTGGTCAGCAATCTTCCATCAACGGTGCGTCCTATCCCTAAGCCACACTCAGGATATTTTCAGGAATAGGTAGCATATTTTAAGGCTTTAGGGGTTTGAGTTTAGCTCCTTTTTTTTTAAGATTTTATTTATTTATTTGACAAAGAGAGACACAGCCCGAGAGGGACCACAAGCAGTGGGAGTGGGAGAGACAGCAGGAAGCCTCGTGCAGGGCTCCATCCCAGGGCACTGGGATCATGCCTTGAGCCTAAGGTAGATGCTTAACGACTGAGCCACTCAGGAGCCCTGAGTTTAGCTCCTTAAATGCACTAGATTTTCAAAGATTTCCATAAGATTTGGGCCATTTTCTTCACATCGATTAAAATAGTTATTCAACTGCTGTAGCCTGTTGAATGTCAGTGTTCTCCAGGGACACCTATAAACAAAAGCTGATCCAAAAATTAAAAATAACCTGATAACTTAAATACATCCATCTCCCATCTCGAGGTTCACTTGACTAAGCAGATCACAGATTCTACTTGGTTTCCCTAGCGTTCTAGCTTTCTATCCTGTCTCTCAATCAACTTACAGCCAAGGAGCCCAAGTACTGAGGGAAGCCAGAGCCAGTGGGCTGCACTGTTGGATCAGGAAAGGAATCCAGGAAACAAACATGGGACTCAGCACAGAGGGGCAGCCCGCTTCTCCCAGGACAAAAGGGGAAGGCACGTTCAGAAGGTTCCACATTCTAGACTCAGCCAGTGGAGACAGAAGCCTCAGAGTGGGTCTGTCCCTGGTGAGGGAGGGTGTCACCTAGGAGGCAGGGGCACCTAAGAAGCCACAGGCATGAACCCTGGGAGCCCTGCACACCCCCCCTCCCCAGGGTGAAATGGAACTGCTTTCTCCCTTAGGCTTCCATTCTTCCAAATGAGGAAACTCTCACCAGGATTCAGTTCAGCCGAACAACTTCCCCATTCACTGACCCTAACCCAGAACACAGAACTTGACTTTCACAATGGAAACAATTTACACTCTGAGTTCCTCTACATTGGGAATGCAAAACTCCAATTTATGTTTAGAAAAGGCCCAAAGGAAAGCGCTGCAAACTCAGAAAGAGTGTCTCACGGACCACCACCCCAACCCCATGCACTCCCATCCCCCACTTTCCAGGGCTCTGTACTTTCTCTCAGTATAAAGGGCTCCTTCTCTATGGTCAAATAATCTTCGACAAAACAGGAAAAAATATACAGTGGAAAAAAAGACAGTCTCTTCAATAAATGGTGCTGGGAAAACTGGGCAGCTATAGTTAGAAGAATGAAACTCGACCATTCTCTTACACCGTACACAAAGATAAACTCAAAATGGATAAAAGACCTCAACATGAGACAGGATTCCATCAGAATCCTAGAGGAGAACATAGGCAGTAATCTCTTCGATATCAGCCACAGCAACTTCTTTCAAGATATGTCTCCAAAGGCCAAGGAAACAAAAGTAAAGATGAACTTTTGGGACTTCATCAAAATCAAAAGCTTCTGCACAGCAAAGGAAACAGTCAAGAAAACAAAGAGGCAACCCATGGAATGGGAGAAGATATTTGCAAATGACAGTACAGACAAAAGGTTGATATCCAGGATCTATAATGAACTCCTCAAACTCAACACACACAAAACAGACAATCATATCAAAAAATGGGCAGAAGATATGAACAGACACTTCTCCAATGAAGACATACAAATGGCTATCAGACACATGAACAAATGTTCATCATCACCAGCCATCACGGAGATTCAAATTAAAACTACATTGAGATATCACCTTACACCAGTTAGAACGGCCAAAATTAGCAAGACAGGAAACAACATGTGTTGGAGAGGATGTGGAGAAAGGGGAACCCTCTTCCACTGTTGGTGGGAATGCAAGTTGGTGCAGGCTCTTTGGAGAACAGCGTGGAGATTCCTCAAGAAATTAATGTTTATAGCAGCAATGGCCACGGTCACCAAAATGTGGAAAGAACCAAGATGCCCTTCAATGGATGAATGGATAAGGAAGATGTGGTCCATATACACTATGGAGTATTATGCCTCCATCAGAAAGGATGAATACCCAACTTTTGTAGCAACATGGACGACACTGGAAGAGATTATGCTGAGTGAAATAAGTCAAGCAGAGAGAGTCAATTATCATATGGTTTCACTTATTTGTGGAGCATAACAAATAGCATGGAGGACAGAGGGAGAAAGAGAGGAGAAGGGATTTGGGGGAAATTGGGAGGGGAGGTGAACCCTGAGAGACTATGGATTCTGAAAAACAATCTGAGGGTTTTGAAGGGGCGGGTGGCGGGGGAGGTCGGGGTACCAGGTGGTGGGTATTATAGAGGGCACGGATTGCATGGAGCACTGGGTGTGGTGCAAAAATAATGAATACTGTTATGCTGAAAATAAAAAATTTTAAAAAATTAAAAAAAATAAATTGAAGATTAAAACATAAAATAAATAAATAAATAAAGGGCTCCTTCTCGGGTGTGTTTGAGTGTATAGAACACCTGCAGGGGGAGCTCCACAGAAAGAACTGACTGGGCTTTGAAGTACTTTGAGGGCAGGATGGACCTTATTTTAGAGGTGAATGCTTCTGACACCCCCCAGAGTGGCTCAAGACCACCGCTGCTATTTGAAGTAACACAAACCCAGTGTCTGAACAATCCAGCAAAATCCCTCAAACACGGGGCACCTGGGAAACTCGTGGTTGAGAGTCTGACTCTTGATTTCAGCTGGGGTCATGAGCTCAGGTGGTGAGGCTGAACCCCAGCCTTGGGCTGCATACAGCTTGTCCCTCGCTCTCTCGAGCGGGTGCGGGTGCGTGTGTGCTCTTTCTCTCTCCCAAATAAATAAATAAATCTTAAAGAAAAAAAAAATCCCTCAAACCCAGGGATTATGTAAAAGGTGAGAAGAAAACTGTCAGGTATTTTTCTAACAAGAAAACCCACAATTATATCCTGCTTTCAGAAAATAAAGATGTCATTATTGCACTATTGTATTAAAGAATAATTAATTCATTATTATTGCATGACATCGTTTTATAAACGATCATGCTAGAACACTCTGGTGTTGCAAGTCTAAGCCCTGGAATTTCATTTGAAATCACCCAAAAGGAAGGAAGAGACCTCAGAAACAAACTCCACCGTCTAGGGGAAGAAAAAGAGAAGCAAAAAAACCTTAACAGGCTCAGGTCATGGTCCCAGGTCCATAGTCCCAGGGTCCTGGGATCAAGCCCCGCATCAGGCTCTGTACTCAGCAGGGAGCCTGCTTCCTCCTCTCTCTGCCTGCCTCTCTACCTGCTTGTGATCTCTGTCAAATAAATAAATAAAATCTTAAAAAAAAAAAAAACCTTAACACATGCAATATAATACTATTTTTTCCCAAATTTTTCCTCTTTCTTGCCTCTGGAAATACACTGGTTTTCAAGGACTATTGATTAAATATGTTTTACACTTATCGTACAAGAGAGACTTTAAAAGAGTGAAATAAATGCTTTCTATGTGACAAACCCAGGAAGGGGCAGTGGGGTCAGAACAGACCATCCAAGAAAGTTTCAAAGGTTGTTCAAAGTTCCAAAGCATAGCTGAGCCCAGAAAAGACCCTGGGAGAGGGGCACAAGGATATCGCGCAACGTTGTTCAAGATGAGTATTCTCGGCTTCCTCTCGTGTAAAATATCCAGAAACAAAAAATAAACTTTTTAAAACGAGCCATCCACTGACTGTAGATAAATGATGTACAATTAAAATACTGAGCTGTGTGAATTGCACCGCGGAGGACAAACGGTTGATGCGGATCCCGTGAACTGAAGAGGGGAAGCTGGCGTCGGGCCAGGCGGGCGGGACTGGGAAACAAGCATTCATTGCCAGTCCAAGCAAAGGATAGGCCGAGGGACAGCGTCGTGGATTGGACCCTCTGCTTCCCGAACAGCCGGAACACTCAGGAGAAACGGGTGCGCCTCGACAGAGAGGAGGGACTGGGGCCCCGGACCACAGCACCTCCCGCGCACGAACCCCGGAGGCCGAGTCACGACTGTCCCCTGACGACCCTCTCTCTCCGTGGTCACCGCGCGATGAGGGGAGACGCGGCCGCGTGCAGGGACGGGACAGGACGCCGGGGTCCCGACTGCCAGCCCAGCGCGCGCG
The DNA here is from genome assembly GCF_964662115.1 of Mustela nivalis. Lineage (NCBI taxonomy): Eukaryota > Metazoa > Chordata > Mammalia > Carnivora > Mustelidae > Mustela > Mustela nivalis. The sequence continues at coordinate 207,740,921 of NC_139020.1, read as the reverse complement.
CCGGAGGGGACTAAGGTCCGAGCGGCGCCACCGCAGACTCGGAAGCTCCTGCAGGAGGTTGGGTCCCCGCCACCGCCCGTCGCCAGCCCCTCCGCCCCTTCCTGGCACACCGGCCCCGCACATTCACCATTTCCCGGCTTCTCGGTCCGCAGGCGTCTTCCCTACGGCCCCCGCACCCAGTGGAGGTCTCCACGCTACAGACGCGGCAGCAGAGCCACCTGGAACCGCTAAGCGCAGGTGAGACTCACCCCCAGCAAGATCACAAACGTCCACGTGGCTGCGGGGCGTCGCCACACCCCCCTGCCCCGGCAGCGCCCCTGATTGGACAGCTCGCAAGGACCCGCCCCTCCGCTCCAGAGTGACAACAGGGCAGGAGGTCCAGATCTCTGCGGCGCAGGGATCTCTCTGCTGAGGGTGGGGAACCCGCCCCCTCCTTGGACGTTGGCTTTTATTTTATTTTATTTTAAGATTTTTATTTATTTATTTGACAGAGAAAGAGATCACAAGTAGGCAGAGAGGCAGGCAGAGAGAGAGAGGAAGGGAAGCAGGCTCCCTGCTGAGCAGAGAGCCCCATGTGGGGCTTGAGCCCAGGACCCTGAGACCATGACCTGGGCCCAAGGCAGAGGCTTTAACCCACTGAGCCACCCAGACGCCCTTGGCTTTTAGGCAATACTTGGTCCGGACCCTGGAGGGACAGTGGCGTCTTCCTGCAGCTCCTTCTAAACGTGGGGACGCAGATATGCGCAGTGAGTTCTAGAGTCCGTTCAGGGGAGCTACACCCTTATTCAGAGCAAGAGGGTCCCCGACCAGACTAGACCAGGCCAGATGGAAGTAGGGGGTTGGCATGAGGCTGCAAAGTGACTCTTATGTAATATGACCCTTTTTGACAAACACCCTTAAAAATGACTTCACCCCCCCCCCCCCCCCCCGCTGCGCCTGGGCGGCTCAGTTGGTTAAGCGTCTGCCCAGCTCAGGTCAGGATCGATCCCAGGGTCCGGGAATGGAGACCCTGCCCTGAGCTCCCTGCTGCCCCACCCATCCCGACCGCTAGTGCTCTCTCTCTCTCTCTCCCTCTCCAATAAATAAATAAAATCTTAAGAAAGCAATTACCTCACTGGACACAATAAAGACTGGCTCCCTATTGATCTTTACCTGGGAGCAGTGACGAGACTCCGCCCATCCCTTCTCCACCCAGACTTCCAGTACTTCCGTGACCTCCGAAGCACTTGGTTCTGTTAGGATTTGAACCCCGCAGCCTGAGCCTCATCACAGGGACTCTACTCCTCCAACCATAACCTGTAAGATGAGTTCATTAAAACTCCCAGGTACCCGTTTTAAACTGGCAGGAAATTCAGCTTTTCAGTGTGTCCCTAGAGATTTTGAAATGTGTACAACATGTACAGCTCAAAGGTTTTCAGTACATTGATCGAAACAGCCTATTAGCACAATTTTTGAACATGTAGCATAGGTCAGAATGTCCTTTTTTTTTTTTCTTTGCAGTGTAACAGAATTCATTGTTTATGCACCACACCCAGTGCTCCATGCCATAGGTGTCCTCCATAATACCCACCACCTGGTTCCCCCAACCTCCCACCCCCCACCCCTTCAAAACCCTCAGATTCTTTCTCTGAGTCCATAGTCTCTCATGGTTCACCTCCCCTTCCAATTTTCCCCAACTCCCTTCTCCTCTCCATCTCCCCATGTCCTCCATGTTATTCCTTATGCTCCACAAATAAGTGAAACCATGTGATAATTGACTCTCTCTACTTGACTAATTTCACTCACCATACTCTCTTCCAGTCCCATCCATGTTGATACAAAAGTTGGGTATTCATCCTTTCTGATGGAGGCACAATACTCCATAGTGTATACAGACCACATCTTCCTTATCCATTTGTCCATTGAAGGGCATCTTGGTTCTTTCCACAGTTTGGCGACCGTGGCCATTGCTGCTATAAACATTGGGATACAGATGGCCCTTCTTTTCACAACATCTGTATCTTTGGGGTAAATACCAAGTAGTGCAATTGCAGGGTCATAGGGAAGCTCTATTTTTAATTTCTTGAGGAATCTCCACACTGTTTTCCAAAGAGGCTGCACCAACTTGCATTCCCACCAACAGTGGAAGAGGGTTCCCCTTTCTCCACATCCTCTCCAACACACGTTTTTTCCTGTCTTGCTAATTTTGGCCATTCTAACTGGTGTGAGGTGGTATCTCAATGTGGTTTTAATTTGAATTTCCCAGAATGTCCTACTTTTTTTAAGATTTTATTTATTTATTTGACAGAGAGAGATAACAAGTAGTCAGAGAGGCAGGCAGAAGAGAGAGGAGGAAGCAGGCTTCCTGCTGAGCAGAGAGCCCAATGCGGGGCTCGATCCCAGGACCTGAGCCGAAGGCAGAGGCCCAACCCACTGAGCCACCCAGGCACCCCAGAATGCCCTACTTTTTAAAGGTTGAATACTATTCCATTGTTCAGATGCACTACCCTTTGCTCTGGCATTCATCGTTGGTGTACGTTGGGTCACTTCCATTGGCCAGTTTGAGGAATAATGTCATGAACATAGGTTTCTATCTCTTTGAGACTCTGCTTCCAACTATTATGGGTCTATTTCCAGAAATGAAATTGCTGCGTTGTATGGTTATTCTGTTTTTAATTAAAAAACAAAATCTACTATATCTTTTTTCCCTCCTGGTGCGCCATTTTGCATTCCCACCCTCAATGCACAAGAGTTCCCATTCCTCTATATTCCTGCTGACTCTTATTTTTGTTTTGATTTTTGTTCTATCCCTCATTCTGATGTGCTTTGAGAATACCTTTATTTTTATAGGAATCATGACTCTTCCCCACAAAGGCAAGAATGTCTGTATCATACTACTGACACTCACACCTGAGCCATTCCTGAGACAGTGTGAATTAAAGATGTTAATAGGTGTTGGGAACAGAAATGCCTCACGATGCCATCCTTAGGGACTGAGGCCACCACCCTCCCAGAGAAGACAGAAAACACACCCCTGGGTCCCATTACCTCACATGCCATCATGAACTCACTTTCAAAGCTCATATTTCTGGCGAATAAAGCAAGCCTTATCATTTGTTTAAAAATGTCTCTTTCCCCATAAAATTAAAAGTACCAGGACTCTGGGGGGTAGGAAAAGAATAAATGAAACAAGATGGGATTGGGAGGGAGACAAACCATAAGAGACTCTTAATCTCACAAAACAAACTGAGGGTTGCCAGGGGAAGGGGGGTAGGGAGAGGGTGGTGGGGTTGTGGACATTGGGGAGGGTATGGGCTGTGATGAGTGCTGTGAAGTGTGTAAACCTGGCGATTCACAGACCTGTACCCCTGGGGCTAATAATACATTATATGTTAATAATTTTTTAAAAAGGACCAGAACTCCAAGAACTTTTTTAATGTCTCTATATCCAGAACCTGGCGTGCCTTGATTAATTTTGTGCTTATTATGCAGGTTTTGAGTCAAGAGTGCCTGGTAGACAAAGGACACTCGAGAAAGTTAACATTCAGATGCAGTTCCTCAGCAAGACAGGCCTACTTTGAATCCTGGTCCTGTCTTTGTCCTTTAGTATCCAAAGATGCAGGCCTCTGCTGACTCATTAAATAAGTTAAAATAATGAACAAGAATAATCTAGTTGCTCTAGGCTAATTTTATTTCATGGCTCATGAAATGTGCAGTCTCCACTCTAAAAAGAGTCCAGAGAATGGGATGCCTGGGAGGCTCAGGTGGTTAAGCATCTGCCTTCAGCTCAGGTCACAATCTCAGAGTGCTCGGATCGAGTCCTGCATCGGGCTCCATGCTCATCAGGGAACCTGCTTCTTCCTCTGCCTGCTGTTCCTCCTGCTTTTGCTCATTTGGTCTCTCTCTCTCTCTCTCTGACAAATTAATAAATAAATCTTAAATAAATAGTCCAGAGATGCCTGGGTGGTCCAGTTGTTAAGCATCTGCCTTTGGCTCAGGTCATGATCGGAGGGTCCAGGGATCGAGCACCTCATCAAGCTCCTTGCTCTGCAGGAAGCCTGCTTCTCCCTCTCCTGCTCCCCCACTTGTGTTCCCTCTCTCGCTGTATCTCTCTGTCAAATAAATAAATAAAACCTTATAAAAATAAAAATAAATAGTTCAGAGATCTGCAAAGCAAGGAGCAAGGCTTTGTAGAGGAAAGCATTTGGGGAATAAGGAAAGAGTATTTGGATTCTATTGATGGGCTGGGGTTGTATATCTGACTTGACTTAATGACCAAACATTCCAAACAATTATGGTTACCAGTCAGTTACACTTAACTCCTCACGGCATCCAACAGACAGCAATGTGTTCCTTCATGGACTATCATTCAGCTCACTTAACACCAGGCCACATTTTCTGGAAGCCCATTTGGATACTTTCTTACTGATACACCCACAGTCACTTATCCTTTGCAGTCCTGCTGATGACAAGGGGGTTCACTGCTCTCCATGACTGCAGCTACGTCCTGGTTTCTGGCAAAAGGTACTGATGCAAAACACGATTTAAGCGTTGGGTATGATGAGTGAATGAGAAGTCAGTTTAGTGATAAAAATTTTCAATATATAAGAATAAAAATTAAATTTGCCTGAGAAGAAATTCCTGAACTTGCATACATGTGCCAATATTGTCTCAGAATGTATCATAGTTAAAGGGAAAAGGTAACAAAGTAGATCTGAATACCCAGTATTGACAGGGGATATTTTAATATATGCTCTCAGGAAGTGAAAAGCAAAGGCAATAACCTTTGTTAGTATATGAGTCATTTGGAAACACAGCTAGTAATGTATTTCTGAGAAACATTCATGTAAGGTTTTTTATGACAAAAATCCCCTGCACATTTTTGTCCTTTTTACAAAAGATGAAAGCGTAATTATGCTCACGATTTTGGACTGTGGTCTAGGGTTTTATTTTTGTAGTTTATCTGTTTACAGTGGTCAAAGCAGAAAGAAATACATTTTCTCTTCAAATGTGGACATACAGAGTTTTGTCCTTAATGCTCTCAAATGCAATATTTACCTGTTTTCTGCTTGAAATTCTCAGTCTGACTATGACCAGGGACCTTGAGATTATGGAAAATAACAAAATGCTCATGGTTTAGAGAAATACGAAAACAAAACAACGCTTTCAACCAAGAATGGAAACCAGGGAACACAGAAGCTGAGTTATTCTGCAAGTGTCTGCGGCAGGGGTCCTCCCTGAGCCAGTTAAGGGGATGGGCGTGGACACCGTATCTCTCCCAGGAGGGTGGAACCTGTCCCTTCCTACAGTAGTTGTGCAAGTCAATGCCCCATTTTACAATGGAAGGAGCCCAGACTTAAAAGCTAAAGGAATCGCCCAAGGTTACATTAACCATAAAGAGCAGAGGCAAAGCGTTAATTCAGCTGAGACTCTCCATATCCTTTCTACCATATCAAAATGGGTCAAAATTTGTAGATCAGCTTTCCATTCACTCTTTAAATTTTTTTTAATTTACTTTTTTATCAAAGTAATATATTTATATAGTTTAAGAATCAAATAATACCATAAAACTTCTAACAATAAGAAGTGGTCTCAGGGCCACCTGGGTGGCTCAGTCAGTTAGGCGTCTGACTCTTGCTCAGGTCATGATCTCAGGGTCCTGGGATCGAGCCCCATGTCAGGCTCAGTGGGGAATCTGCTTGGAATTCTCTAGCTCCCTCTGCCCCTACCCCAGATCTCTTTCTCTTTTCCAAACAAGTTTTAAAAATAAAAACATTTTTTAAATGGTTGCCAAAAAAAAAGTAAATAAATCTTAAAAGTGGTCTCCTACGACACCTCCCTAATTCTAATTCCTGTCCCTCAAAAGCAATTCATCTCAGTTTTCTAGTCATTATTTCGAATTTATGTCCATATGCTTTAACAGCAGGAGAGGACTACTCTTTTTTGATTTCTAAGTTCATTCTCCTCTTTCTTACATTTGTGGGGTGGAAAATATGCTTGGCCAATCTTTTTTTCTTTTTTTTTCCTTAACTTCCTCTTTTTTTTTTTTTTAATGGCAGCACTCTGGCTGTTTTTGTTTTTTTAAAAAGATTTTATTTATTTATTTGACAGAGAGAGATCACAAGTAGGCAGAGAGGCAGGCAGAGAGAGAGAGGAGGAAGCAGTCTCCCCACCAAGCAGAGAGCCCATTGCGGGACTCGATCCGAGGACCCTGAGATCATGACCTGAGCTGAAGGCAGAGGCTTTAACCCACTGAGCCACCCAGGCGCCCCTTTTTATAACTTCTTAAACAAGTTATATTCACTTTTGTGCATAAAGAATGATTTGAATGATCAGGTGCTGGTTTTTCTCAATAAGAAGCCCAAACGCAGGCAACATGCTGCCTAAGATTCAGCTGTTCAGCAAGTAGAGTTTTGACTGGCAGCTCTTTGACGCTCTCGGCTCTGCGGTCCCAAGACTGCTGCTTCAGCTCCAGGTATCCTGTCTGTATTCAAACATGTGGGAAGAAAGGAGAAAAAAGAATGCCGCACTAACTGCATATGCATTTTAGATCAGGGAAAAACCAAAAATCTTTCTGGGGACTTACGGCTCATTGGCCAAACCATGCAATATGGCAAGGGAAGCAGTAATGAGTGTATTTCACATTTCCAGCCTCCAGAGTGGAGTCAATGAGAGGCGGAGACTAGAGGGGCGCCCAGGGGGGCTCAGTGGGTCAAGTGTCTGACTTTGTCTCAGGTCATGATCTCAAGGTCCTGGGTTCGACCCCCATATTGGGATCCTTGCTCAGTGGGGAGCGCGCTTGTCTCTCTGCCCCTCTCCCCACCTGTACTCTCTCTCTCAAATTAAAAAAAAAGGAAAAAAGAAAGGAGGGGGCTGAGGTTAGGGTTGCGGTAGCCGGCCAGTGGGATCTGGCCACACTTCATCATGTGGATTTTATTTTATTTTATTTTAGAGAGAGGTGGGAGAGAAGCAAAGAAAGAGAGGGAGAGAGAGAGAATCTTACGCAGGCTCCATGCCCAGTGTTGAGCCCAACTTGGGGCTCAAACTCAGGTTTGAGAGATCGCGATCTGAGCCAAAATCAAGAGTTGGTCCCTTAACCCACTGCACCACCCAGGCGCCCCCATCCCTGACCATCTTTAAGCACAAAGTCCACAGTATTAAATACCTTCATCATGTTGTACAACCATCACCATTATCCACCTGCGCAGTTCTTTTTGTCTCATAAAACAGAAACTCTATACCCATTAAATAAAAGCTATCCATACCCCATGCCTGCAGCCCTGAGCAAGTACCAGTCCACATTCCATCTTTATGAACTGGATTACTCTGCTTACCTTACTTAGGCGGAATGATGCGGCATCTGTCTTTTCATGTCTGACTTCTCTCCCTCAGCATGATGTCCTCAAGGTCCACATGTAGCTTGTGTCAGAATTTCCTTCCTTTTAAGGCTCAGTAATATTTCATTATATATATATTTCACTTTTTATCAATTCATCATTAATAGACCCTTGAGTTGCTCCCACTTTTTGACGGCTATGAACACGGATATGCAAGTATCTCTTTGACAACTTGCTTTCAATTCTTTTTAGTCTTTCCCCACTAAGGGAACATGCTGGGTCATTCAGTAATTTTATTAGAAAGTGATACACGGTTTCCCATGACAGGGGTACCAATTTTCATTCCCACCAGTGTCCAGGGATTTCAATTTGTCTCCATTCTCACCAATCTTATTTTGTTGTTTTGGGCAGCACTCCTAAGGGTGGTGAGATCATTTCTCTTACTCCTTCAATCTTGCTTTCTTTAGTTGTGAACGTACTCATAATGTCTACTTTGAAATATTTCCTCTGCTGCATAGGACATCTGTTAAACTCTCCTATGTACTTTCTGATGCCTGCTTTTCCATCCAACATATGAGTCATGCTTTCCTGCTTCTCTGCATTTTTCATAATTTACTTGCAACTCAGCATTTGAGATAATGTACTCCACCTTCTATGGGATGGGGGTGTCCCTCCCACTCTTCCAGGCCATGTTAGTGTTATTGGTCTTTTTTTTTTTTTTAAGATTTTATTTATTTATTTATTTATTTGAGAGAGAGAGAGAGCGAGCATGAGAGGAGAGAGGTCAGCTGCAGAAGCAGACTGCCTGCAAAGCAGGAAGCCCAATGTGGGACTCCAGGATCATGACCTGAGCTGAAGGCACTCGCTTAACCAACTCAGCCACCCAGGTGCCCTGTGCTATTGGTCTTTTGTCATTTAATGACTTCCTGGATTGTCTTGGTAAAGTGGATTTCTACCAGACAGGGTCAGGCCTCCGATGTTGCTCTCTGGCAGAGAAGGGGTAAACAGCTTTGATTATCCCCGCTGTCACCTGCAACACTGGTATTGCCAGAAAATCTCTTCTTCTCTTTCTTGGACCACATAGAGTTGGTAAGATGGACTAATTGTGGACGAATGGGTCTAAAGTTTTCAACAAAATCCTGGGACAAATTTGCCCTACAAAGGATTCCAAACATACTGTGGATCCTTCATAGGAATACTATCTAAAGGTAGCATTTGATGTGTGTGTGTGTGTTTTTAAGATTTTATTTATTTATGAGAGCGCGCGCGAGAGAGAGACAGCACAAGCAGGCAGAGTGGCAGAGAGAGATAAGTGGGCCCCCCCGCTGAGCAAGGAGCCCGATGCAGGACTTGATCTCAGAACCCTGGGATCATGACCAGAGCCAAAGGCAGCTGCTTGACTGAACCACCCAGGCCATCCCGAGCATTTGATGTTTGCTCTGAGCCCCAGAAGACGCCACTTAGCAGTCTTATTCCCTGGTTCTGTCCCGCGGATGAGTTGGCCTCGAAACCAGGCTGCATCTTCATTAAACCCACAAACCTCCTGCCAGTTGTCTTCCGTGTCTATCCCCGCTCTTTCGCGGTTGCACCTCTCGTAATCGGTGGTAACTGAAGTTGAATCTTTGCCAAGAGATAACGAGCTGTCGGTTTTAGAGCTTGCTTTCTCCTTACCGGCAGGCATTAACGTCTCTACTTAGGGATCTGGAGCCTGCGGAGGGACAATGGAGAGCTTCTGAGGGACATTCTCTTTCCAGGAACTGACTCCTCAGGGGAGGGCAGGGACAGCAGCTTGATGTTCTCTCTGCTTTTGTCTCTTGGTGGCAGGGAACCACCGACTTAGGAGCTGAGGCGAGGGCGATCAGGGCCGCAGTATCAGCAGCCCATGCCCCCCTGCTAGGGCCCATGTCACAGGGGCAGGGCTGGGCGCAACGAGCCGTGCTCCCACTTCTCAAGCAAACTCAGGTGTGATCCAGACTCGTGCGATGATGGATGAGAAACGGTGAAAATCCTCTTGTTCCTGGGGAGGGGGGAAGCCCTCCAAAAGGAAGCTGGAACAGAAAACACTGTATTGGGGGGATGCACTACTCTGGAGTGGAGTGTGAGGGGAGACGGTGGAGGGAGGGACCAGTCGTGGCTGAAATACCACAGATTCATTCCTATTTTGTAGGATTTTCATAGAATCCCTTACATGGATGCTCCTCATTTCCTACTTACCTTTACAAGCAATTCAAGACTCTAAATGACTGTTAACAATTTTTAAGCTGGTCACTTTGCAGTATGCCAGCAGAGTTCCTCACACTGTACTGCGATTTGACGCGTTTAAAATGCTGCACACAGGGGCACCAGGTGGCTCAGGTAAGCGTCTGCCTTTGGCTCAGGTTATGATCTCAGGGTCCTGGGATCGAGCCCCGCATCAGGCTCTCTGGTCTGGCGGAGAACTTGCTTCCCCTTCTCTCTCTGCCCACCTGTCTACTTGTGATCTCTCTCTGTCAAATAAATAAATAAAATCTTTTTAAAAAAGAATTTTAGAAAAGAGGCTCAGTAAACACTATATGCAACTTTTTAAAAAAGATTTATTTATTTATTTGACAGAGAAAGAG